>NC_136271.1:121431182-121793434 GCF_964187855.1 Myxine glutinosa | reverse complement strand
CCCCGGACCGTGAGAGGAACTTCGCCAGAAAGCTGTATTAAATATGCGCTTTCACCACGCAATCCATATGAATTTCACCCCAGGAGACAACTGCCGTTCAAGGATATATTTCAATGGGAATGACCATACAATTGCAATGACACAACCACGGAGATTTTCCCCCGAGCAATCAACCATATACAACCATCAACAATTCCCAATTCACAAGCACTTTCCTATGAGTAAGATGGCCATCTTATATACGTGTGTCCCGGTGAGTACTCACGACACCCTTTTGGTCTCGGTCCCGCACAATGTCTCTGGGCCCCTCCTGACCAAGATGATGGTCGCCGTCACCGCACTCGGGCGGTAGAACGAATCCCGGGTGGACGTGTTTCTCACCGGGCAGGTATCGTACCAGGCACCGTGGCTGCAGCCCCTCGTGGCCACGCGAAGCGGATACGGTAAAGCCAGCCAAACCCCACGCCGCTTGCAAGGCGCGTTAGGCCCCAACGTGCGACCCGCACGCGTCTGTTTGGACGGTTGCCGCGAACGAGGCCAGACCCGGGTTCGATGCACGGCCCCACGTCAACTTGACGTCTCCACCGGGCAGGTACACGTTCCGGTAATTCCTCTCGCCAGCCAGGCTTCGGAACGCCGCTGTTCCACGCAGCGCAAGGTCGATCCCACCTTTTTTCGGAGCGGGGCGAGGAAGAATAATACCCGTCCTTTTTCCTCGTGTCTTTTTCTCTTCCGTTTCCGGTCACTTCCGTTTCCGGCCACTCCCTCAGAAGGGCTCCTGACCCTCCAACCACAACCACTACACAACAACTTAATATACTACACACGGATAAGCAAAGACCTGAATGGTAATTCACATACATTCACATAAATATGTAACACTCCCCCCCCTTCAAGAAAGAAAGTTTGAACCCAGCGAAAACTTTCTTTGCCGGCCAATTTGGGGAAACAAACCAGATAACTCAACCCCCCCCCCCCCCCCCACCCCCCCCCACATTATCCGTTCCCCCCGGGCACAGTTATCACTTAAAAATAAAGCAACCAAAATTTCACCACAACCCCTCCAGATTACTCCCTCTGGACTAAGTACCAACAACGACCTTGTCCCTGCCAAATCAAACTCCATCTCATGACCCTCTGACTTTGACCGTCAGTTTCTTGGAATGAAGGTTAAGGGGTTGATCAAAGATCCAAAGTTAAGCAACTCGATAGCACTTTTTCCGGGAGGCCAAGCCGAGTATTCACTACATGGATGCCTTTAGGAACGCGGAGTTCACGGTTAGTCCGTGCAGGAAAGTTCTCTACATGGGCGCCTTGAGGAACGTGGAGTTCACGGTTAGTCCGTGCATGAAAGTTCACTACATGGACGCCTTTAGGAACGGCGTTCACGGTTAATTCGTGTAGGAATCTTGGCTCGGCGGCTCCGCCGCCTTCAGTGCTTCAACTTCTCAGAACTTCCCTAATAATTAGGGTGGGACCACTGGTCCCTGTAGTCCCATGAATAGCGGTCTCCTTCTCGGCCACTACCAAAACTACCGCCCAGTTGTCCTCTCCTGTAGACCTCTCGACGCCTACGAAATGCCTTCCCTACTGTTATGGTCCGACCCTCCAAATCCTTGCCATTCCAATTCTTCTCTGCCTCTCTGGCGTCTTTTGTGCTGGCAAACGTGACAAAGCCGAACCCTCTTGACTGTTGCGTTTCCCAGTCTCTTACCAACCGCACTTCCACCAGCGGCCCATATCTGTTGAAGACAGAGGTCAGAACTTCTTCCTCTGTTTTGAAGTTCAGTCCCCCTACAAATAACTTGGCACTTTTGTCGCCATCCCGAGCTGGTGTGGTGTTATTTTCCCTGCTGGGCTCTTTACCAACCCTCAGGTTACCATAAACTTGACCCCCGGCCAAATCATTCCCGATAACCACAGATACACCCTCGACAGGAAGCGTGGCTTGTAAACCGACGGTGACCGGTCCTGACACCAAATCGGACTCCAACTGGATGACCTGAAGGGGAGCACTAACACCACCCCCGATCCCCTGTAAACGAACACTATCCCCCGTTGCCGTCTCCTCGGACCATGGCAAAATGCCTTCAAGCATTAAAGATTGATGGGCCCCTGTGTCCCTCAATATCCTAACCGGTCTCCGGTTAGTCGAGGCTCCCTCCAGTGACACAAACCCCTCTGAAATAAATGGTTGGTCACCCTTTTGATGGCGATTTCTTACGCTAGCCATCGCATTCGGAGTTGTAATAGTCGGACTCCGCTCTGGGTTGTCCCTTTTCATGAGGTAACAACTGGACATCAAGTGTCCAGGTTTCTTGCAAAACCCGCAAGTAGGCCCGGAGGAAAAACTCGGGGTCTGCCTCGGGCCCCCCAAACTATAAGTTTGTCTTGGGCCCGCATCCCTCTGATTTCGAACCGGTGGGGTATCATAGTTGTCCCCATAATCATCTCGAGGCCGCCGCCATGTATGGTCGTTCTCCGCACCTGCTGTTCCCCACCTCCCCTGCGGAGATCTAGGCGAGGAGTTAGGTTCGGTGGACCCCTATTCGGTGGGTTAAGGCATAATCATCTGCCATGGTGGCTGCGTCCCACAACTTTGGTACCTTCTTTTCCTGCAGGTACACTTTGATGTCCTCGTGGACACACTGCTGGAATTCCTCCACCAGGATCAAGTCCCGCAATGTTTCGGAAGTCTTTCCCGACTCCTTTTGACTCACACCACCGATCAAACATATTTTCTTTCACTCTGGCAAACTCCACATGGGGTCTCACTCTCCCTCTTCCTGGCGTTCCTGAATTTTTGCCTGTAAGCTTCCGGAACCAACTCATACGCTTTGAGGATGTGCGTCTTCAGTACCTCATAATCTGCACATTGGTCCATTGGTAGCGCCGAATAAATTTCCTGAGCTTTCCCCACCAGCACACTTTGCACGAGTATGGTCCATGCCTCCTCCGGCCAGTTTAATTGTCGAGCCACTTTCTCAAAGTGTGGAAAAAAATTTCGCGACTTCTTTTTCACTGAACGGTGGAACCAGCCTCACATGTCTGCCCACATCCCAGGTTTTCTGGTTAGGTGTCGACCCCGTCAGCAAGGGTGGTGCCTCTCCCCGTTCTCTCATTAACTCCAGCTCCTTGAATTTGATTTCTTGCTGAAGCTCCATGTCACATTCCTTTAATTCCCTTTCCGCTTTTCTCTCCTCTGCTTCGAGGTCCCTTGCAGCTCTCCTTTCCTCTGCTTGTTCCTTTTCTCTTCTTTCCTGGAGTTCTCTTTCCACTCTCCTTTCCTCGGTTCTTTCTTGTGCTGTTTTCTCTTCCAACCTTTCCTGGAGTTCTCGTTCCACTCTCCTTTCCTCTGCTTTTTTGTCCTCTAACCTTTCCTGGAGTTCTCGTTCCACTCTCCTTTCCTCTGCTTGTTTCTCTTCTCTCCTCGCTTCTGCTTTCCTTTCTTCTTCTTTTAACCTTTCCTGGAGTTCTCGTTCCACTCTCCTTTCCTCCGCTTGTTTCTCTTCCCTCCTCTCTTCTGCTTTCCTTTCTTCTTCTGCTCTTTCCTTTTCTGCTTTCCTTTCTTCTTCTTTAATCCGTTCCTGGCTCCGTAATTGCAACTCCAGTTTCCGGAGCTCAACGTCTTCTGGTTCTTCGGGGTAGCCACTCCCAGGCTAACTCGTCCCATGTTCCTAATCCCACCATAGATTGTATCACCGTGGCCTGCAACTCTGCCTTCCTCAAATTAGTTCGGACCTCCAAGTTAAAATGTTTGGCCAATTTCAAGAGGTCCGACTTTAGCAACGCTCGGAACTGTGCCTCACTCGGGGTTACCCCAAAGTTCTGTGCCACAAACGCCATGGTGCCTATCGTTAACACCTGTTAACCTTCACCCAAGACTTTACCCCAATTTCTCAAAAAAAATAATTACCAATTAATAATTAATTAATAATTTTTTATTAATAAAAAATTATTATTTTATTATTTTATACAATTTTAAATCCCGGACGTAGACCCAATTGCGAAACCGCAAATCGTAATTTGGACGAGCCCCCAATTCTGTTACGTGGTCCCCTCGGTGAATACCTGGTCTCGGTGACCCCCGGACCGTGAGAGGAACTTCGCCAGAAAGCTGTATTAAATATGCGCTTTCGCCACGCAATCCATATGAATTTCACCCCAGGAGACAACTGCCGTTCAAGGATATATTTCAATGGGAATGACCATACAATTGCAATGACACAACCACGGAGATTTTCCCCGAGCAATCAACCATATACAACCATCAACAATTCCCAATTCACAAGCACTTTCCTATGAGTAAGATGGCCATCTTATATACGTGTGTCCCGGTGAGTACTCACGACACCCTTTTGGTCTCGGTCCCGCACAATGTCTCTGGGCCCCTCCTGACCAAGATGATGGTCGCCGTCACCGCACTCGGGCGGTAGAACGAATCCCGGGTGGACGTGTTTCCACCGGGCAGGTATCGTACCAGGCACCGTGGCTGCAGCCCCTCGTGGCCACGCGAAGCGGATACGGTAAAGCCAGCCAAACCCCACGCCGCTTGCAAGGCGCGTTAGGCCCCAACGTGCGACCCGCACGCGTCTGTTTGGACGGTGCCGCGAACGAGGCCAGACCCGGGTTCGATGCACGGCCCCACGTCAACTTGACGTCTCCACCGGGCAGGTACACGTTCCGGTAATTCCTCTCGCCAGCCAGGCTTTGGAACGCCGCTGTTCCACGCAGCGCAAGGTCGATCCCACCTTTTTTCGGAGCGGGGCGAGGAAGAATAATACCCGTCCTTTTTCCTCGTGTCTTTTTCTCTTCCGTTTCCGGTCACTTCCGTTTCCGGCCACTCCCTCAGAAGGGCTCCTGACCCTCCAACCACAACCACTACACAACAACTTAATATACTACACACGGATAAGCAAAGACCTGAATGGTAATTCACATACATTCACATAAATATGTAACACATTCCCAAATTTTTCAAAAAATTTGGAAATTTTTGTGTGAAGGTTAACAGGTGCTAACTAATAGTCACCATGGTGTTTGACGCAGAAACGTTTGCGGCGTCCCCTAATGAGGCACAGTTCCAAGCGTTAAAAAGATCGGAACTCTTGATGTTGGCCAGACATTTTAACTTGGAGGTCCGAGTTAGTATGAAGAAGGCAGAGATGCAGACATTGGTGGTAGAATCTCTGGTGGGACAGGGAACATGGACAGAGGTAGCCTCGGATTGGTTTTTTTTTTTTTTTTTTTTTTTTTTTTTTGTATACAAGATCGAGGCTCGTGAAAGAGCGAACATTAATCACACAGAAAGACAAACGGACACATAAAACAAATAACATCGGGAGCGGTAGACAAGATGGGGAGAGAGGGGGAAGGACACAAACACAACATTTGAGAGCAGGGACCGAGAGGCATGGAGACATCGAGAGATCTGTGGGAGGGAGAGGGCTTTGGGGGGGAGGCATGTGAAGGGGGGGAGGCATGTGAAGGGGGGGAGGGGGGGATGGGAGAGGTATAAACATATGGACACTGCCAGGATTTCCAGGAAAGAAGTTGGAATTTCAAACAAGGTGGATCTGGGGTGAATTAGTGGGGGTAGAAAAGATCAAGGTTATGGATGGGGGAAGATAAGAGATGGTGGTGAACAGCTGTTTTAAAGACCTGGAGGGAGGAGAGGGATTGAAGGGAGTGTGGGAGTTTGTTCCACAGGCGGGAGAAAAGAGGAATGAAAGAGTGAAGGTGAGCAGAGAGCCGAGATTTCGGCAGTTACGCGAGGAAAAAGAAAATGTGGAGCTCTGGAAAACGGAGATGCAACTGCAGAGCCAGGAAAGGTTAAAAGCAGAGGAAAGGAGAGCTGCAAGAGAACTCGAGGAGAGAAGAGCAGAGGAAAGGAGAACTGAAAGTGAACTCGAAGAAAGAAGAGGAAAGGAAAGAGCAGAGGAGAGGAGAGCTGAAAGGGAGTTAAAGGAACGTGACATGGAGTGTCAGAAGGAAATTGAACTCAAGAAGTTGGAATTAATGAGAGAACGGGGAGAGGTAGCATCCATGCCGGTTGGTTCGACAACTAGTCAGAACACCTGGGATGTTAGTAGGCATGTGAGGCTGGTTCCACCCTTCAATGAAAAGGAGGTAGCCAAGTTTTTTTTACATTTTGAGAAAGTGGCTCAAATGCTAAAATGGCCTGTGGAGTCCTGGACTATGTGAGTGCAAAGTGTTCTGGTGGGTAAAGCTCAAGATATATTTTCGGCTTTACCAATTGACACATGTACAGATTATGAGGAAGTGAAGAAAGCCATTCTCAAAGCCTATGAATGAAGCTTACCGGCAAAAATTCCGGAATGCCAGGAAGAGGGAGAGTGAGACCCATGTGGAGTTTGCCAGAATGAAGGAAACCATGTTTGATCGGTGGTGTGATTCGAAGGAGGTTGGGAAAGACTTCAACCTGTTACGACAATTGATCTTGGTGGAGGATTTCAAACAGTGTGTCCACGCGGACATTAAAGTACATCTGGATGAGAGAAAAGTACCAAAGTTGTATGAGGCAGCAACCGTGGCAGATGACTATGCCTTGACACACAGGATGGGGTTCCACAAACCTAACTTCCCACCTAGAGTTAGCCAGGGGAGTTATGGTAAATCAAGAGCGGAGAACAAATATTCATGGAGGCGGCCTAGAGATGACTATGGGGACAAATCTGATACCGTGACTTTTAGGGATCAGAAGACTACAGTTCCAAGACAGACTTATCTTCCGGGGGGCCCGAGGCAGACCACGAGTTTTTCCTCCGGGCCTACTTGCGCTTTTTTCAAGAAACCTGGACATTTGATGTCCCAATGTTATGCCCTGAAAAGGAAAATCAGGAGCGGAGTCAGACTAGTACAACTCCGAATGCATTGACAAATGCGAGAAATCGTCCTCGGAGGACACTGCCTTGTGAAGGTTCCCATGCCAAAGTTACGGCATCACAGAACGACCGTGTTCAAGAGGGTTACAAACCTTTTATTTCAGAGGGGTTTGTGTCACTGGATGGAGACTTGACTAACCAGAGACCTGTTAGGGTATTGAGGGACACAGGAGCACATCAATCTTTGATGCTTCAGGGCATTTTGCCATTGTCAGAGAAGACGGCAACTGGTGTGAGTGTTATTTTACAGGGGGTTGGTGGCTATGTTAAAGCTCCACTTCATGTCATCCATTGGAAGTCTGATTTGGTGTCAGGACCGGTCACCATAGGTTTACAAGCCACTCTTCCTGTAGAGGGAATCTCTTTTATTATCGGGAATGATTTGGCCGGTGGTCGAGTTTCTGGAAATCCAATGTTGGTTGAAAAGCCCAGTATGGAAAATAACACCGCATGGTTAGAGCAGGAGATTCCGGGTATCTTTCCATCCTGTGCAGTGACTCGTGCTATGGGTAGAAAGCGCTCTGAAGAGAAGGAGAAGGAAAGCGAGGTGGATTTGAGTCCCTTAGAGATATTGGAGGAGACTTCTGAAAGAGGTAATAGGAAAGGGAGTGACATCAAGGAACTTAAGGAAGAGGTGGCATCTGGAACCAAAGAGGAAATGGAGTGTCCGTCGGAGACATCTGGGAACGAGGTTGAGCAAACAGTGCTGGTCCGAAAGAGACTGGTTGAAGAACAACACGGAGACTCGGAGATCCGGAGTTTAATTGGTAAAGCCGTTACAGAGGAAGAGGCTAGGAAGATACCTGTTGGTTACTTCATGAAAGGGGAAATACTCATGAGAAAATGGAGACCACCGGAGGAGCCAGCAAACGATGAGTGGAAAGTTCATTACCAAATTGTGGTGCCACTGCCGTACCGGAAGGAGATATTGAGTTTGGCACATGAGACACCTTTGGCCGGGCACCGTGGAGTGAACAAGACCTGTGACAGAATATTGGTACATTTTTTCTGGCCAGGATTGCGACGTGATGTGGCGGAGTTCTGCAAATCTTGCCATTCTTGCCAGCTGGTGGGAAAACCTAATCAGAAAATCCCATCCGCCCCTTTAAAACCAATTCCAGCATTTGAAGAGCCATTCAGCCAAGTCATTATTGACTGTGTAGGCCCTTTACCTAAAACTAAGGCTGGACATCAGTATTTGTTGACCATCATGTGTGCTTCCACAAGGTTCCCAGAGGCAGTGCCTCTTTGGAAAATTACTGCGGCAGTTATTGCGAAGGCCTTGATTAAATTTTTCACTTTGGTTGGCCTACCTAAGGTCATCCAATCTGATCAGGGTTCCAATTTCATGTCGACGCTTTTTCAGCAAGTGGTACACCTGTTTGGAGTGGAGCAAGTAAGATCAAGTACTTACCATCCCGAGAGCCAAGAGGGCCTTGGAAAGGTTTCACCAGACGTTGAAGAATATGATCAGAACGTATTGTCTTGAATGTGACAAGGATTGGGATGAAGGAATACCCTTATTGTTGTTTGCTATGAGGGAATCTGTTCAGGAGTCATTGGGGTTCAGTCCTTTTGACTTGTGTTTGGACACGCAGTGCGAGGACCGTTGAAATTGGTAAAAGAGCAGTGGCTACAGGAGGAGTCACAGTCAACCGTGGTGGAGTATGTGTCAACGGTTAGGCACAGATTAGCAAAGGCTTGTGAAGTTGCGAGAAGAACTTGAAAGTGACACAGGATAAAATGAAAGTGAGACATGACAAGAAATCTCAGATAAGGAATTTCAGTCCTGAGGACCGAGTGTTAGTGTTGCTTCCTGTTCCAGGTCAGCCACTACAGGCTCGATATTTCAGTCCCTATGCAATCGAAAGGAGGGTTAATGAATCAGATTACGTGGTGACAACTCCGGACCGACGGAAAAAGCGGCAGCTGTGTCATGTCAACCGACTGAAGAAATATCATGAGGAAGCCTGTGGAAGAAATGGTTCCTGTCTCACCTGTCGTGCCTGCAGCCGGGGGGCAAGAGAATACAGAGGTAGACGCCGGTGTGAAGTTTGATAACTTTGATGACCAGGCTTGTCCCAGATTGACGAACACAGAAGTGTTGTCATTTAGATGAGAAATTAGGTCATTTGACAAGGGAACAACAAGGACAACTATCCCGCCTAATATTTGAATTTGCACATTTGTTCACAGATGTACCTGGTCGTACTGACTTGGTACATCATGATATTGAGGTGGGGGAAGCCACTCCTGTGAAACAACACCCCTACCGGATGAACCCTGTGAAGATGGAGTATCTTCGGAAGGAAGTTCAGTATATGTTGGTTGTTGGAGAATGACATCATCGAACCAAGCAGCAGCGAATGGAGCTCACCATGTGTGTTGGTTCCAAAACCCGATGGCAGTTTTCGTTGTTGTACGGATTTAAAACGGGTTAATGCAGTGACCAAGACCGGCTCATATCCCCTCCCGAGGATTGATGACTGTATTGATAGAAAAGGCCCAGCTAAATTTGTAACTAAATTTGACTTGCTGAAAGGGTATTTTTTTTTTTTTTTTTTTTTTTTTTTTGTATACAATATCGAGGCTCGTGAAAGAGCGAACATTAATCACACAGAAAGACAAACCGACACATAAAACATATAACATAGGGAGCGGTAGACAAGATGGGGAGAGAGGGGGAAGGACACAAACACAACATTTGAGAGCAGGGACCGAGAGACATGGAGACATCGAGAGATCTGAGAGAGGGCGAGGGCTTTGGGGGGGGCGTGGGAAGGGGGCAGTGGGAGAGGTATAAAACATATGGACACTGCCAGGACTTCCAGGAAAGAAGTTGGAATTTCAAACAAGGTGGATCTGGGGTGAATTAGCGGGGGTAGAAAAGATCAAGGTTTTGGATGGGGGAAGATAAGAGATGGTGGTGAACAGCTGTTTTAAAGACCTGGAGGGAGGAGTGGGATTGAAGGGAGTGAGGGAGTTTGTTCCAGAGGCGGGAGAAAAGAGGAATGAAAGAGTGAAGGTGAGCGGAGAGCCGAGATTTCGGCAGTTTAACCATCAGAGGGTTGCTGGCAGATCTTGTGCGACCTGTAGGAATATTTGGGGGACAGAGCACAGAGAGAGCTGGGGGTGCAAGGCCGGAGAGGAGTCGGTAGAAGACAGAAAGACCACCTACCTGCCTGCGGTGAGTGAGTGAAAGGCCCTCAGAGATAGCTTCATCGCGGGAGATTCCAATAATTCTGAAAGCTTTGGTTTCAACAGCGTGAAGCCGAGCTAGGTGTGAGGCAGGAGCACCGGCCCATAGGGGAGAACAGTATTCCATTGAGCTGCGGATGAAAGCCTTGTATGTGGTGAGGAGCTCAGGTGTGCCGAGGAAGGACTTCGCACGACGGAGGATGCCCAGTCGGCGACTGGCTTTGGAGGCCAGCTTGGAAATGTGGTTTTCCCAAGAAAGATCATGGCAGATAGTGAGACCCAAAATCTTGAGCGACAGAACTTCTTGGAGAGGATTGTTGAGAAAGTAGATGGGAGGGTTGTCCAGTCGATCTTTTCGGAGAGACATAGTAAGAGTGTGAGATTTGTCAGGATTGAAAGACATGTTCCACTTGTTTGACCAGTCTGTGATTTTGTCCAGGTCTTCAGAGAGTGAGGAGGCAGCAGACTGCCGATCTGAGGGAAGAGGAATGGAGCGGCAGAGAGTGGAGTCATCAGCAAAGAGATAGAGAGGATTTTCGAGAGAGTCAGAGAGATCATTGATGAAGACCAGAAAAAGCACGGGGCCCAGAACACTGCCTTGGGGAACTCCAGCCTGAACAGGAAGAGGAGATGAGAGAAACCCATTCAGGGCCACACGTTGACGACGACGAGAGAGGAAGTCCGCCAGCCATGCGTGGAGATTTCCATGGATACCAAAGGAGGAGAGTTTGGTGAGCAGAGCGGGGTGCCAGACCGTGTCGAAGGCACGTGATATGTCGAGGGAGACAGCTCTAATTTCCTGTTTGGCATTGAGGACCTCCATCCATTGTTGAGACAGCAGAAGCAGCATGTCCAGAGTAGAGTGACCTGGTCTGAAACCAAATTGATGATCAGAGATCAAGCCATTGGAGAAGAGGAAAGATTTCATATCAGAAGCAATGATGGATTCCATGACTTTGCTGATAATTGGGAGAAGGCTGATTGGTCTGTAGTTGCTAGGATCTGTTTTTGCACCTTTTTTGTGCAAAGCGGTGATGTTGGCTGATTTCCAAGCAGATGGCAGTTGACCTTGAGCAAAAGAGAGGGTGAAGAGAACAGAGAGAGGGTGAGATAGAGCAGCAGAGCAGGATTTTAGGACCCGTGGGCTGATGCCGTCGGGTCCAGTTGCAGAATCAGAGTCGAGGGTTGACAGAAACTTTTCCACCTTGTCAGGAGGAAAGGACACGGAGTCCAGGAGCAGCAGGGTACGACTGGGTATGGTGGGTACAGAGAGGGATGGGTTTGGGACACAAGATTTAGAGGCAAACACAGAGTTGAGGCATTCAGCTTTTTCACGTGCGGAGTCAGCTGTGTAGCCGTTTGAGGTAAGGGAGGGGATGGAGGGGGAACAAACACCAGAAACGGATTTGACCAGACGCCACCAGGATTTGGAAGAGGGAGACAGATAAGAGAGTTCGGTCTTGAGAACGGAGAGATATTGTTTCCTGGCTCTCCTGAGGGTGGACACACACTTGTTTCGGGCTTTGTGGAAGGAAATGAGATTTCCTTCCGTTGGATTTGCTTTCCAGGAGACGAAGGCAAGTTGTTTCTGGGCAACAGCCTCACCACAAGATTCCGTGTACCATGGACGGGAGGAAGGGTATGACAACTGAAGACGAGATGGGATAAATCTGTGCATGAGAGAGAGCAATTTACTTTGGAAGAATTCCCAGGATGAGTTGATGTCAGAGGTGGTAGAGATGGGAGACCAGTCCAGATGATTGATGGCTGCTTGAAGACCGTGCCAGTTGGCCTGAGTGAAATGCCAGACTCGTCGACGCTGAGCAGGCTCCCTGAGGATGGTCAGAGAGATGTCCACTTTAACAAGGACATGATCAGATGTTCCGATCGGAGCAGAAGAAGAGCAGCAGACATTTTCAGGGAAGTTAGTCATAACCAAGTCCAGAAGAGAAGATGTTCCGTTGACTGAGATCCGGGTCGGGAAATTGACAGATTGTGTCAGTCCCAGTGAGTCGCAGAAGTCCTTTGCTGAGGAGCCATGGCTGGTGAGAGAGGTACCCACACCCAGCCAACTGGCATGATGACAGTTGAAATCACCACATATGAGGAAGAGAGAGTTGGGATGAGTAGATAGAAGTTGGTCCATATCATCAGACAGCGAGATGTAGATGGAGTCATCACTGTTTGGTGGACGGTACAACACACATATGAACAAGAGGTGGGAGCGAAGGGGAAGCCGTAGCCAGAGGTATTCCTGGGGGTGAGGTGGAGAGAGTGCAGTGCAGGGCGAGTGAGGAAGAGAGTTTTTGATAAAGATAGCAACCCCGCCTCCAGGACGAGGCTCAGGTCTATCATACCGGAGGAGGGAGTAGCCCGGGAGAGATACTATGGAATCAGAGACATCATAAAGGAGGAAAGTTTCTGTTAAGCAGATCACGTCTGGTTTGACAGAAGCAACCTGTATGGAGAGATCGGTTAAGTTTGAACGAAGGCCCCGGATGTTTGAGGTCCATACCGTTAATGAAGAGGAAGGGGGAGCATCAGATACAGAACAGGGGGGAGGAGGGGTAGGGTAAGATGTGGAAGAGGTGGAAGAGGTAGGGAGAGCTGTTGAAGGTGTGTCAGAGATTTCAGAATAGCTCGGAGAAAGGGAAGGATGGGGCGGACAAAAAGTTTGATGGTGATTGGGTGAGCCACAATGAGGTGTTATTTGAGGAGGGGGAAGAGCGAGGCAGAAGGTTGGGGGAGATGGAGGTGAGAGTTTGAAGGGGGAAGAAGCGGGGAGGACGCTTTGAGGAGGGGGAGTGAGCGGGGGGAAATTGAGAAGCAATGAGGGTGGGGAGATTTGAAGGGGAGGGGTGAGGGGGGAGTTTGGGAGGGAAGGGACAAGGGGAGGGATTTGAAAGGGATGGGATATGGGGGAGATTTGGAGGGGAGGGGTGAGGCAGGAGTCTAGGAGGGGAGGGGCGAGGGGGCGTCTTGGCGGGGAGGGGTGAGGGGGTAGTTTAGGACGGAGGGGGCAAGGGGGGAGATTTGAAAGGGATGGGTGATGGGGAAGATTTGGAGGGGAGGGGTGATGGGGAAGATTTGGAGGGGAGGGGTTATGGGGAAGATTTGGAGGGGAGGGGTGAGATTGGATTTTTGAAAGTGTACGATTTATGGGAAACGAACATTTATTGCAAAATGAGTTTCTTGTGACCTTCGAGTTAAAAATACGTTTAAGGACGCTGGATGGAGGATGGAGTGCAGGAGAGTTTAGGGAATGTAGAACAAAGGCACTATAGGAGATGGATATTTTTTTTGGGATGAATTGATTTGGTGAGCAAGTCGAAAGCAGCCTTTTAAAGAAGAAGAAGAAAAAGGTGTTATAAAATATGACGGAATACATAACTTGAGGGGAAAGTGTAAACATTGAAGGTTAATGAGTGAAAACTATCTGGGGAAATGGGGGAGAAACACGTGGTCGAAGAACGAACGAACGAATAAGAATGAATAAACGAATGAGAACAGAGAAGGAAATGTTTTTTTTTTTGTTTTTTTTTTAGTTGAGATTTACACAAGGAAGTAGGCTATGGGTGAAAAGACTGGGAATACAGAGAACGAAAGTTATTGGATCACAAACGACGGACCACTGAGAGAAAAGCAAAGCCTCAAGGTTGTACAGTGCACACTGTACAACGCCTTGCTCGCGACACGGCAAACAGACGATCAATTTATGAAAGATAAACACCGAGAAACAACCAAAGTTGCACACAATAACTTCACACACCGAAAGATAAATACAGTTTCGACAAAATACAATTGTGAACAGACTTAACTTCGAAAAACGTGGAGACCGTGTGGAGCTTCGAAAATCCCTGCCGCCGTCTCCAAGATCTCGCGAGATCTCAATTGGCAGATTCCTCTTACTGATAGAGCCAAGGAAATCTCGGCTTTAGTCACACCAAATGGGTTGTATCAGTACAAGGTTCTTCCCTTTGGATTGAAAAACGGGCCTGCTACATTTCAACGGCTGATTAATAAGCTTATTGCAGACCTTGAGGGGGTGGAGGCTTATCTGGATGATGTCATCATCCACACCATGACCATGGAAGATCATATTAAACAAATCCATGCATTTTTCAAGAAACTGACCGAGGCAGGGTTGACCATCAACTTATCTAAAAGTGAGTTTGTAAAGGCACAGGTGGTGTTCCTAGGCCATGTAGTAGGTCAGGGTCAGGTGCAACCGGTGACAGCCAAGATAGAAGCCATTGATCGCTTCCAAGTTCCAAAAGGGAAGAAGGAGCTTATGAGATTCTTGGGTATGGCTGGTTGGTACCGGCGGTTCTGCAGGAATTTTTTCTGATGTGGTAGCCCCTTTAACGAATTTGCTGAGGAAAGAGACCAAATTTGTTTGGGATGACAAATGTCAGGCTGCCTTTGCCCACGTCAAAGCAATATTAATGAGCTCTCCTGTCCGAGCCGCCCCGGATTTTCAAGCACCTTTCACGTTGGCCATTGATGCAAGTGATGTGGGGGCTGGGGCAGTTTTATTACAGGAAGATGAGGATGGAGTGGATCACCCAGTGTGCTACTATTCCAAAAAGTTCAACAAACACCAGGCAAATTATGCCACCGTGGAGAAAGAGACCCTTGCGCTCAGCTAGCGCTTCAGCATTATGAGGTGTATCTAGGAACTACTACCTTTCCTATAAAAGTCTTCACTGATCACAACCCCTTAACCTTCATTCAAAAAATGAAAAATAAAAATCAGAGGTTGATGAGATGGAGTTTGGCTTTACAGGAGTTCAACTTGGAAATTGAGCATGTAAAGGGCAGGGACAATGTCGTTACGGATGCTTTGTCCAGAGTGAACTAACTTTGGAAATATCTGTAGGTTGTTTGAAGTTTTGTTGCTTTACTTTTGGGAAATATTGATTATTGTTGCTCACGGGAATTGATGATTTGAGGGTGAGTTTACTTTTGTTTGTTGGGAGAGTTTTGCCTACAAAGAACGTTTTCACTATGTTCAAACTTTCTTTCTTGAGGGGGGGGTGGGGGGGGGGGGGGAAGTGTTACGGATTCATCACTTCCGCTGTTGTGGTTTTCATCCACTTGAAACATTTCTGGTTCCATGTATTATTATTATTGTGGTTTGAGGGAAATGGCGGTTATTGTTGTCGAAAGGTAAAAAGGTTAAGGTTATAAATGAAACCCGAACCAGACGACGACGAAGCGGAAGGATAAGAAAAGGGGGCGGAGCGAAAGGGTCGGAGAAGAAGCTGGTTGCTTTGCGGTCGGGATCAAACGTGGTCGAGCAAGAGTCACGTACTTTGGATTTCCTGGGAAAAAGGAATTCCTGCGATAAAGTTGTTATCGCTGTGACTGATCATTCTGCATGTCAGGTTTGGCGTTAGATTCCGAAGAATCATCGCCGGGTCGTTGCGACTCGAGAACGAGCCGTCGGCTATTTTGACTCGCGCGCCGAGCAGACTTTCCTTGCTTCGTCAGCCGTTCCCACCGCTTTCCGACGTATTTGTGGTGTGTGTGTGTGCACCGAGGCTTTTGACGATTACTTTGCGACTCGCCGACTGCGAACTGTGAAAGTTCATACCTGATACCTGAAAGTCTTTTTTTCAGAAAAGAGTTGTCAGCCATAAGTATGCATTAAAATGTACGTACCTAGCATTGTTTCTGTCAAAAACTAATTTTGCAGAACGTTTATAGGTATTTTTGGGTAATTTTAGATAGGCCTACCAGAAACACCCACTCCCGAAGGGAGCACAATACCCCCTTTACTTTACCGCTCCTGCGAGGCAGGGAAAGGGGGAATTTTGTCGCAGGTTGTGGACACAGTGCGGTCAATTTTGTTGGTACAAGAAACACCCTATTTAGTCAGGTTCACTATGTTTTTTCGTTCAAAATCATGGTAGATTAGCAAACCTATACATTTTTGGAAACGTTATTACATGGAAAATCTGAAAATCAATGTTTACATTTGCCAATTCCAACCAATTCGATTCGAGCAATTCGACCAATTCCATTCGACCAATTCGACCATTCGACCAATCGCTTCGATCGACCATTCGACCAATTCGATTCGATTCATCGAATTCGATTCGATCGACCAATTCGATTTGCCAATCAATTTGACCGACCTTTGCTTGTGTGGAACGGACTGTGAAAACGATGCGGACTATATTGTCGGATACGACACACAGGACAGTGATGACGAACTCTAAATGGCATATTCTGTAATCGTGTATGTTTGATGCCATTGACTGCCTGTGTATATTTTGTCATTGACTGCCTGTGTAGATGTGAAGTTATACTGACTGCATGTGTATATATGATTTTGCTGACTGCCTGTGTATGTTTGGTGATATGAATTATTGTGACACATTTTGATGTTATTAACTGCCTGTACAAAATGATAACATGTATTTGATTATGCAACTTATCGCGAATATAAACAGTATTTTGCAATTCAAAACCTTTGATTCGTGTCTTACCATTCCCCATAGCACTAATTTGATACTTTCATTGGATTCCTTGTCCCTGAAAATATAGGTTTAGTATATTTTTAAAAGTTTTTAGGGTAATTAGAGGCAGAAATAGAACAAAATATGTATTTTACAGTGGCCATTTTGAAAATCCAAAATGGCCGCTATACAGGTATCTCTCCAAATGTAAACATTGATTTTTAGTTTCCTTATGCTATAACCTTTCCAAAAATGTATAGGTTTGTTAATCTACCATGATTTTGAACGAAATATAATTTATTGACATAGTGAACCTGACTAATTCTCACTATACCTGCAGCCCAAGCCCATAATTTATTGATGTAGTAAGTTTCAAGGAAAGGTAGTCTCTTGCAGCTCCTGTACCTCAGTTTCAGCTATAACATGTCTCAGGCCGATCACATCTCCAAGCTGGCTGCCACCTCCGACTTCTCTGGAGGGCAAAGACTTTATCTGAATGTCATGGATTATGGCTTCCCATTGTGAACAGGGGCTACTGCTCCACATCTACCCTCTTTTGAGGTCTAATTATCGAAGACCCTCTATGTTATTGGAATATCAAATCATGAAGCTGAGTCTCAGGGTCTGCCTCCTGCTGCCAGTATAGGCAGGTTATGGGCTTTGCAGTTTATTTATTGACATTATTCTGGTCTTGGTCTTCCTGCTCTCTCAGCTGTTCGCAAAGCCCCTGGCCATTCGTGTCAAACGTGCTCTGACAGAAACACTTGCCTTGTTATCATAAATGTATCATCTGGGAGACTGTGCAAATCTGCGTTGCTGTGCCGCAGGATGCTGTCGTTCGTGCTCACGACACCTGTGCTTTTGATGGCGACTACGCGTGGTAGCGGGCCTGGCTACGTGTGCACCTTGTCCCCTCCGCGCCCAGCCTGGTGGTGGAGGGACGTCTGGAGCTGGTCCACATTCGGCGCCGCATATCTCATTCCATTACTGTCCATTGCAGCATGCCATGTGACGTCCGCCTGCAAGCACTTCGCACGAAGGGGCTGCCAAAGGGGTGGCCACCCGAGCTCGCTGTGCCGCGCCACCAAGTTTGTGCTTTCTGCCGTGGCCGTGTATGTGTTGTGCTGGACCCCCGCATTTGCACTCACGCTGGTGCAGCTAATGGGCCTCGTTCAACGGCACAGCGTCTGGGGGAGTCGCCTTGCGGTTTTGGCAGCCTCCGCCAACGGATGCGTGAACCCGCTGCTGTACGCGCAGTACGACCGCAGGTTCGGGCACGAGGCAGCTCGAGCCATGCACGCATGCGGTGCCCCCTGGCGGGTGTGGCGTGCTCGGTTCGGCCACCGACACCCACTGTCGAGCCAGGTAAAGTAACAGTGCACTGGGATCACATGATCTGTATGGAAGGGAAGTCAGTGTTGTGCAGTCAGCGTTTTCATTCCCAAACTCTTACCACTGACCTTTTATATACAGCGATTGAAGATCAGGAAGAGCGAAACTGTTTTTTTTGAATTTTTTTGTGATTGGGGTTGATGTGGAAGGGGACAAAATTTTCAAACAGAAATTTGTCAATACACAACTCAACTAACGATAAACCCCGCAAACCTCAAATTTCATGCATTGGTCACCCAAAACATTGTTACAATTAAAAATGAGAGTTTCCAGGGAAGCAGAACTCAACTGAACTGACAACAGAGATAATTTTTTCTTCATGTCTTGGACTGGGTGAACAAGCGTTACGCCTCGGTCCCCCGTGGGGAAGTGATGTGACTTGATGCTACGATAACATGTGATGTGACAAAGTGGAAGACGCAGAAAACATGCTACGATATGATATTTCACTCAAGGTTCAGACATACATGGAGGCGGCCATCTTGGATTTTGACGTGGCGACCCAATTTTCTATGGCGTTCTACCTTATGCCTAGATACACCCACACACCAGATTAGAAGTTGGTACTTCGCTTATTTTTCAAGATATTCCGCTCACAAGGTTCAGACATACATGGCGGCGGCCATCCTGGATTTTGACGTGGCGACCCAATTTTAAACAGCGTTCTTGCTTGTGCCTAGATACACCCACACACCAAATTCGAATGCGGTCCTTCGCTTACGCCCGCACGCACGGACGGACACACGGACGGAGGGGAAAACCATAGTCCCCCTTTCGCTCCGCTGTGCGACGGGGGACAAAAACAAGCCTGCAAAGGAACCATTGCATGTTTTTCTCACAGGAGGAGCAGGTGTGGGGAAATCGGTTGTTAAGGGCCTATCTCATTGGCGGAGACGTCGCCGCGACTGCCGTGACTGAGCAGTCGCGGCAACTAGGGTAACTCGGGAGACCAAAAAATGGCTTGCGCTCTCACCAAGGCGACGTCTCCGCGACGGAGAGGTCGTTTCCCGCGACTTCTCTCTCGCGGAGACGTCTCCAGACAAGGTGACAACCAATTCGCCCGAAAGTCACGGCGACGTCTTCTCAGTTGCGGCGACGTCTCCGGTAGTTGTCTCCAAAAAAATCGAACATGTTTGAATTTCCCGCGACTTCCCGGAGACCCGGCTAGTCTCCAGGAGACGTCGCGGAGACGTCTCCGCAATCAGCGGAGACTCGAGTCGCCACCAGGTCGCCACCTAGTCTCCAGGCCAATGAGATAGGCCCTTAATTAAGGCTTTGCATGGGGCCTATAGCGGCCATTTTGTGACGGATCGGGTTGGAATACAATAGCAACCGACCTTGTGTGGTAAGGGTTAAACATTCTAAATTTGATCAAAATCTGTTAATATTTGTGGACGCTGGAGTGTTAGTCGTTTTCATGACCAAAAACAAAATGGTCGCCTAAGTCCGCCATTTTTCAACGGATCGGGCTGAAATGTAATACCAACCTGGTCCTTGGGGTAAGGATGCTGCATGTCAAGTTTGATCAGAATCGGTTGATATTTGTGGACGCTGGAGTGTTAACGTCGAAAAGTTGACAGACGACGGACGCCGGAGGGTGCAGTATGTGATGAACAACTGGACGGTAGTCCAGTTGAGTTAAAAACTAGAACGGCACTCAGTCGAGCGCATACCTCTGCCAGGCTGAACAGTTTACATTTTGTATCCCACTCATAGGCCAGATCCAGATCCGGATCTTCACCAAAATGGAAGAGATTTCTCGTCACACAACCAACTCATCCACCAAGTTTCGTCAGAATCCGTCCATAACTTTTTGAGATATCGTGCAATACATCGATTTTTAAAATGGCTGCAATTTGCCCCAAAAAATGGACAGGCTGAAAGCACAGTTTTATTATTGACAAATATTTGAGTAAAGTTTGCATCAAAATACTGTAATTGACTGTGCGTAGAAAGCAATCGCTAATTCATCGTTTAACTTGCGTAGTCGAGGAATTCAGATTCGACAGCAAGCATAGATGTAATTCTGCTCGAGTTTTCGACTTACACATTCCATTTACAAAAACAAATGTGGGGAAAAAAATTTCTTCCTTGTAAGCTTGGATACCTGCAGCGTAAAAATCGCATTAATCGTGAACATTCGTTTTTTGACGAGAAACCATGAGCTCAACTAGCGAATCATGGTTCACCATCCCGACAGCCGATACCGGATTACTTAGAGGTCGTGCACCGTCGTCTCAGCCATCTCAGTTCGATCTCTGACCCAACTCTAAACTGATATCCCAGTGATATGCATGCAGGCCTTTACATCAATGAATGTGCCATCCCTTTAATGGGCCACCAAGCCGGGTGTCCCTTCTGCAAATATAAGCCAATAGACATTAACTGATGAAAAATACCTTTGTCTTAAAAAAACAAACAAACAAAAAACCAGAAGGCCACTGTGTGCCTGTACTCTTGCTCCTTTCTAAATCCCTGCCCTACTATACAGGGAAGGCAAAGTCACGCTTGCCAGGAAAAAACAGGTCAACAAGCGTTACGCCTAGGTCCCCCGTCGGGGAAGTGATGTGAGTTGACAAAGGGGAAGACGCAGAAAACATGCTATGATATGATATTCCGCTCACAAGGTTCAGACATACATGGCGGCGGCCATCTTGGATTTTGACGTGGCGACCCAATTTTCAATGGCGTTCTTCCTTATGCATAGATACACCCACACACCAGATTAGAAGTTAGTATTTGGTTTATTTTTCAAGATATTTCGCTCACAAGGTTCAGACATACATGGCGGCGGCCATCTTGGATTTTGACGTGGCGACCCAATTTTCAATAGGTTTCTTCCTTGTGCCTAGATACACCCACACACCAGATTAGAAGTTGGTACTCCACTTATTTTTCAAGATATTCCGCTCACAAGGTTGACATACATGGCGGCGGCCATCTTGGATTTTGACGTGGGTTGCACCCACACACCAAATTCGAATGCGGTCCTTCGCTTACGCACGCACGTACGGACGGACGGACGGACACACGGACGGAGGGGAAAACCATAGTCCCCCTTTCGCTCCGCGGTGCGACGGGGGACAAAAATGGAATCCTGGTCCAGGATGCATTTGCAAACAATAGCAACCACAACTTGCTCTTTCATGAGCCGACATCTTGGACAAAAACAAAAAAATGGTACACCTCAAGCAACCTGGGAATAAAGCACCCAAAAAGTCATTCAAATTAGTTAAGTTTCCTTTCAAGTGTCGGTCTGCGTCGTCATACCAAAATTGAGCATCAACAAGCAAATTGTTTCAGTAATTCATGAAGAATATAATTTGAGAGGAAAGTGCTAAAATCCACTAAACAATGATCACCTGCTCCTGTTTCCGCATAATGAGGAACCCCACAACAACATGAATGGAAAATAAAAAAACAATTAATTTCAAACTGAACATCAAATTGGGACTAATCATCCAAATGCGCAATCTTCAAATGGTTAAAGGACAATGGAACAGCACACAATGCTATTTTGACTTGAGCATCGATTTATTCCAATCCAGGACAAAGACATCCCACAACATGGTACACTCTGTTCCATTCAATGCAATTTGATGCAATTTGATGCCAATCAGGGAAGGCATTCGTTTTGTTCCAGCCCCTTCACGAGCCTCGACGTTGTATACAACATAAATAGGGGCAATACCCTTAGTCAAAACATACCAGCTATCATTTGTGCCAAGTTTGATCACAATCCCATCAGCAGTTTCAGAGAACAAGTTGCAAGTGTTTACGGGCGGACTGACGACGCACCATCGCAGAAGCTTCCATCAGAAGCATCGCAGATTTAGAAAATGTCTCAATTTCTTCTCTCCAGCTGATCTTCGGGTCTACCTCTGCTTCTTCCAGGACTTTGTCTGGGTTGCCACCTTTTGTTTTGTCAGATCCAGCAATGACATTATTTAATTTTCCAAAATGTTGCCAATCCTGTTCTAATATGCCTCTTCGTTTCCTCGGTGATCCATATCCATTTTTGTTACGTTGTCTGAAATGAATGTAATTAATAGTTTCTGAAATTGTGCAATGATCAATTTGTATGCCGAAGTTTAACATCAATGTTATATTTGTCATATTCATTTTAGTGCATTATTTTGGCACTTCAAATGAAGCTTTCCATCATGACCTTCACCTCCTCAGCATTGTTTGAAACCAAGTGGAGGGGAGAGGAGGTATCTGAAGTTGTGCCGATGGACATGATCCTAGATCTTGTACAAAAGCAAAAAATGGTAAACCTAAAAAAACCTGTAAATAAAGCAACACAAAGTCACTCAAATTAGTTAAATGTTTCTTTTCTAGCAGACATGCATTTGGGACGTGGCCTAATGCCATAGCCTTGCGTCTTGTCTTGTTGGGTTTTGCCGACTCTATCCCATCAAGGAATGATGAGACTGAGAAGGAAGAGACCGAGACCAGGTGTACCCTGTAGGCCGTGCAGATCTTCATCGTCGCCAGGGGAAAAGAGAGGGGGAAATGGCACATGGAAAAGGAGACGGCTTGGTCCATGAGTTCCATGCTGCTGGGGTGAAGATGGATGCTTCAGGATCAGGGAAGGCTTTGTTCAGTCTAAGAGACTCGCGAGTGGAGATGATGACTGGTGGCGGTGGCGGCACGCACGCACGCACGCATGCACGCACGCACACACACACACACACACACACACACACACACACACACACACACACACACACACACACACACACACACACACACACACACCAATAACAATAGACTAATGGCTTTAAGAAGATGGCAGGACTGAGTCACTCGGACAAGTGTAGATTTTGTAAGGTAGAAACAGAAAGCACGAGTCACCTCCTAATGGATGTAAAAAAAAAAAAAAACACTTCAGAACAGGTGTATACACAGGTAGAACAAGGTACGTAGAGTAATCCACAGGCACATCTGCAGAAATTTCAATACTCCAGTTTCAGAAAACTCATGGAAACATGAACTAACTAGAACAACACTTTTAGATGTAACGACGTCGACCGATATGCCTCCGCCCACATTATTACATCATTATAATACATACTTGCACCAAGTTTGCTCTAAATCCATTCAGCTGTTCTCAAGTTATCACATTTATACCTGACATGACCTCTGACCTTTGACTTCTTGACCCCAAAATTTAATCAGCTCATGTTTACATCATACATACCCGTACCAAGTTTTAATTTAAATTCATACGGCTGTTCCCAAGTTATCACATTTTTACCTGACATGACCTCTGACCTTTGACCTTGGGGCCCCAAAATGTAATCAGTTAATCTTTACATCATTACACATATCTGTACCAAGTTTGAATTAGATCCCTTTCGCCATTCTCAAGTTATAGACCTATTACAGACTTTGACCTTTGACTTCTTGATCCCAAATAATAATCAGTTAATCTTTACATCATTGTACATGCCTGTACCAAGTTTTGAATTAGATCACATAAGCCGTTCTCAAGTTATAGACCTTTTACAGACTTTGACCTTTGACTTCTTCATCCCAAATAATAATCAGTTAATCTTTGCATCATTGTACATGCCTATACCAAGTTTGAATTAGATCACATAAGCCGTTCTCAAGTTATAGACCTTTTACAGACTTTGACCTTTGACTTCTTCATCCCAAATAATAATCAGTTAATCTTTGCATCATTGTACATGCCTATACCAAGTTTGAATTAGATCACATAAGCCGTTCTCAAGTTATAGACCTTTTACAGACTTTGACCTTTGACTTCTTCATCCCAAATAATAATCAGTTAATCTTTGCATCATTGTACATGCCTATACCAAGTTTGAATTAGATCACATAAGCCGTATTGAAGTTATAGACCAATTACAGACTTTGACCTAAGACTCCAAAATCTAATCAGTTCATATTTACCACATTATACATAAGTGTACCAAATTTGGTCAGAATCCCATCACTGGTTCACAAGTTATCGCGGTAACAGCATTTTTACCGAACATGACCTCTGACCTTTGGCCTCGTGACCACAAAATCGAATCGGTTCATCTTTACGTCATTATGCATACCAGCACCAAGTTTGACCAAGATGCCTTCAGCTGTTCTCAAGTTATCGCGGTAACGAAAAACCTATCTCGGACGGTCGGACGGACGGACAACCTGAAAACATAATGGCTCCGTCGACTTCGTTGATGGAGGCATAAAAAAACAATAATTGAAAACACGGAAGTAACACTCACGTACCTGATTATCCCATCGAGCGTGAACATAGAAAAAGCATTGCGACCGGATATCGTACTTGGTTAAGGAAAAGAGTAAAGGAAAATAAGGCATTGCTAATTGAGGTTTCAGTACCTAGCAATTTTGGCCTAAACACACAAAACAAGAAAAGTATCATATACCAAGACCTCAAAATGAAGTGAAAGGATCCTGAAAGCTGATTAACACTGAAATTGTGCCAGTGATAATTGGAGCAACGGGAATGATGATGACAAATATTACGGAGATTTAAAAATAAAATCCTCGTGAGTATGACGACAAACAAATGACAAGTGGAAGCTGTCCACGGCTCGGTGACGATTCTGAAAAGACCCTTCGGAAGAAAACTTTATAGCTTGGTCCATGAATCATCATCCCTTACTGAAACTGAGGTGGACACTTCGAGACCTGGGAGGAATTTGTTCCTCCTTCTGAAACACGCATACGGAGATAACAACCATAGTTCAATTTTTTGGATGCAATGATTTTCCACAAATCAACACAATAGAAAGCCACTCTTGAATTTTTTTTCCAGATTCCTCCATTTTTAAAAGTTTATCAAACCTGCCTCAGAAGATTTTGGGAGGAAATCAAGTCATTTGAGTTGGTAACACCACCATGACAAGCTCGCTGTGGAGTAATTGGTAATCTGTATTTGATTTGGTCTTCAGCATCTGCAACTGAAACAACATGGTGGTATTCAGGTGTTTCTCCAATTAAAGTTAATCCAAGCTGCTCACCTACCTCTTCTTGTGAACATCCTGACTCCATCCAACCTGCTTATTCGGCTCAAAAATGTTACATCTCCTGGAGAGTACAAAAGGATAGGTTCTAACGAGTGAAACACAAGTTACAATTGCTCATTTGCACTCAGACTTTATTACCATTCAACGTCCATTTACTCGCTCTTTGTTGAACCTCTCAATTTTAAATTTCCAAAAACTCCAAAATGCAAATCTTGAAACTGTATCAAAGTAAAGGTCATCATGACCTTTCCAAACTTCAACTCTTCCTTTGTGGTTGAAACGCCTTCATAAAGTTTTCCAATGCAGATGGCAAGTGTTTATATAAATATATACATACATATATATATATATATATATGTATATATGTGTATATATGTGTATATATATATATATATACATATATATATATACACATATATATATACATATATATATATATACACATATATACATATATATACATATATATATATATATATATATACACATTAGTCTTTTCATTGAAATAGTCCCAATTAAAGATAAAATACACCTCGAGTTACTGAGCGCCGCCTGCGCCGATGACTTCACACCGGGGCACATCGGAGGCAAAGCTTGGGTAATCAAGGGCACGCCACATACTGCAGATCACGCTTTAAAAATAAAAAGCACTTTGGCTGAAAGTCCACAATAATTATGATGATGATGAGGATGATTAAAATATACAGGAAAACCCATGACAAAAACACAGCAAAGTAAGTGCAATAAACAATG
Source organism: Myxine glutinosa (assembly GCF_964187855.1). Lineage (NCBI taxonomy): Eukaryota > Metazoa > Chordata > Myxini > Myxiniformes > Myxinidae > Myxine > Myxine glutinosa. Next base: position 121,767,712 of record NC_136271.1, on the reverse strand, counting down.
GCTGTTCAACGTAACCTTCACCCACGAACAAAGTTGCATCGAAAAAAAAAAAGCACCGCTTCAGAATGAGCACTGGAACCAGCTAAGCAACTTTAATACAGCACTCAGTGGACTTTACAGTAACAGCATCAGGTGCAGAGTTAACCATGGACAGAGGTTTTGTTATTACCATGATTTATTCTGCCAGTGAGTCCAAGTCCATAACCCAGCAGTTTAACAATTAAATGTGTTATCACGTTTCACTCACCTTCCCTCGATTTTGTACAAACAGCCACTCTGGCAAAGTTTCATCATAAGTCACTTCAATGGAACTTCAAAAGCTGTAATTCCACAAATAAGTGTAAAATGTAAAAATAAAAAAACCACCCCAAGAAGATCTTCAGCGATTACCACACCACGATTTTTCAGAAAGATTCCTCCACAGTCCACCATCATGATGCTCGTGCAGTTTGTGAGATGAGGGCATGTTCACCTCGTTTGAATTTGATGCAGAATCCAAAAGCCTTAAAAGCCAGGCCCCATCGGTCCCATCACACCTTGGCTGATGAAGCCGCTCGGGACGGTCCGAGATCTGACGACAGCTCCAGTTCTGGCACACAGCTTTTCCCGCTCATCCGTACTCATTTGCTTAGTATCAGCTGCTAAGAGAAGAGCAAAACGAACATCTTGGAAATGAATGATGTGCAACTGATACTCGATGATCAAATAAATGTGCAATGTATATTCTGAACATGCGATGACACATCAAACGAGCGGGTTAGAGTCACACAGCAAGCACAAGGTAAGTGGATGCTTCAACAAAACAAATGATCAAAACCGTTATGAAGGGACAAAAACAAGTTTTTATTTTATTTTATTTCGATGCAACGTTCTAAGTATCAGATCAAACGTGAAAGGCCAAATGGCCGGCCCAGCGCATCGTGACCGAACGTACGGCACAGCAGAACTACACCCTCATGCTATTTGATGGGTACCTAGAGAAACGTCTTTAGAAATTAAAAAAATTCTCTTCATCATCATCATCATCATCGTCATCGTCAAAAAAGCTGGTGGTCCAATCTTCAAAGCCTACGTTGAGAAGCCTGCAAGATCCAAGACATAATCACATTTGACTTTGCACCACCACCAAATCAATAAACAGCACACACAAACACCAAATCACAATAACAGCTCACACCACCACCACCACCACCACCACCACCAAATCACAAGAACAGGTCGGCCCAACAAAAAATCAACTAAACAGGCCACACAACCACCAAATCACAACAGCTCACACCACCACCAAAACAATGAAACAGCTCACACCACCACCAAATCACAAGAACAGCTCATGCCACCACCACATCACAAGAACAGCTCATGCTACCACCACATCACAAGAACAGCTCACACCACCAAATCAAAGAAAGAGCTCACACCACCAAATCAAAGAAACAGCTCACACCACCAAATCGAAGGAACAGCTCACACAAATCACAAGCTTTAGCTTTCAGAATCATTGGAATCTCCTGCGATGAAGTTAACTCCGAGGGCCTTTCACTCACTCACCGCAGGCAGGTTGGTGGTCTTTCTGTTTTCTACCGACTCCTCTCCGGCCTTGCTCCCCCAGCTCTCTCTGTGCTCTGTCCCCCAAATATTCCCACAGGTCGCACAAGATCTGCCAGCAACCCTCTTATGGTTAAACTGCCAAAATCTCGGCTCTCTGCTCACCTTCACTCTTTCATTCTTCTTTTCTCCCGCCTCTGGAACAAACTCCCCCACTCCCTTCAATCCCACTCCTCCCTCCAGGTCTTTAAAACGGCTGTTCACCACCATCTCTTATCTTCCCCCATCCAAAACCTTGATCTTTTCTACCCCCGCTAATTTAACCCCAGATCCACTTTTTGGAAATTCCAACTTCTTTCCTGGAAGTCCTTGCAGTGTTCATATGTTTTATACCTCTCCCACCTCCCCCAAAGCCCTCGCCCTCCCACATTTCTCCCGTTGTCCCTGCTCTCAAATGTTGTGTTTGTGTCCTTCCCCCTCTCTCCCCATCTTGTCTGCCACTCCCCTTATTTTTTGTGTTTTGTGTGTCGGTTTGACTTTTTGTGTGATTAATGTTAGCTCTTTCACGAGCCTCGATCTTGTATACAAAAAAAACAAAAAAAAAAACACCACCACCAAATCAAAGAAACAGCTCACACCACCACCAAATCACAAGAACAGTTTGCACTAATCCATTCTCACTTTTCTGTAATTTCTTTTTTGACATCTCTTATTTTCAGATTGATTGTAATATCTCCACCTTTACTCTGAACAGCTATCATAATTTTTTGAAGCAAAATTCCCCGATGTGTTCAAATCATGAACAATCTTTAAACGTTTGAAAGGGAATAAAAACGTGTGTAAGTTACAGTTCATCCCCTAGAGTTCAAAATTCGTTTTGTGAGATGTTCCTTTGATGAAAAAGAATAAGAATAAGAATTGTCCACTGTCGGCCCTTGGAATTACTCTGGAGCCAGTTAGGATCCAAGGGGATAGCAAGACACGTTTCCTGACCAACGGACGATGACCACAAAAATTGTTAAAGAAATGGAAAGCATCCTACCCCAGATGCATATAACCACATTTAGAGGCCATTTTTCCCCGCAAAGCGGGGGTTGGCCTTTTTCGAGGACCGTGGTTGTTGTTGTTTTTCGGTCCCCTTTTTGAAGCAATGTTAAGCAGGGAGGGATATGTAATACAAAATATTTAATCCCAACTGCAGAGTAGTTAACACATTTAAAAATTGCAAACAAAAATTCACGACCTCTCATGCTCTTATTTCTCGACAACGGTAATTTGTACAAGAAATCAAAAGCAAACCTTCATCCATCCATCCCGTGGACCTTTATCAAGCTCTCCGCAGGATGCAAAGGCAATTGAAGAGGTTTGCAGTTAATCCTCGATTAAAAACACTGCCAAGATCAGCACAGAGCTGTGGACATCCAGACTATGGGCAATGGTTCAGTGTCTTACAAATAGAGCAAAGTGTTGCGGTTCAAAAAGAACAGCTTGAGGTCTAACAAGCATGTCTTTTCCTTCCTGGATGAAAAACACCTCTGCTTTTGCATATTTACCGTTTGTCTGTCTGTCTGTCTGTCTGTCTGTCTGTCTGTTTGTCCGCACAGAATAAATATGATTTTCTTTACAATCGTTGGTCCGATTGACAGGAAATTTTCAGCATAGGTGCACCTCCTCTGGTACAATTTTTTAATGATAATTATGACGTCATAGGTCACGTGGTAGGGCGCCATCTTTGGAAAAACGAAAAACTTTGCACAGCTATATCCCTGAAAGCGTTGCTTAGAAAAAATTGAGACATGGCTCATTGTAAAGAACTCTCCATGGGGAATAAAATATGTTAATAATGATGTCATAGGTGTCTCCATTATGACGTCATAATTCCACAAGTACAAAACTTCATCCGATCAGGATGAAATTTCTTGAGCGTCATCTCGGGATAAATTGGTGGAGAAAAAAAATAATGATGACATCGGTCACGTGGTTAGACCGCCATATTTGTTTTAACACAAAAGCCTTAAAAAACCACTAAAAACACGTCCTGGCGAGGGTCTGCATTCTCCGATTGCTCTTTCTTGTTTCTTAATATGCAACAATGGCTCAAAAAAAATCCACCAGAAAGCTGTTTTCCCTGCAGCAAGTGCAAAAAGGGAATTTTGCTCAGGATCAGCAATGTGCTTCAGGCTTGAGGCTCATGCACTTGATTTCAAAAGTTTGAGGTCGTGTGTTTCTTATGTACGCAAGGAAGAGGAAATCCACCACCTACCATTCGGCGAGGTTAGCACCGCATGTGTACAAAATAAAAACATGGTCCATGACCTGTTACTATGGTTTGCAACAGGAATGATCAAATTTTATATCTACGACCGCATAATAAATACAGCTTTGCACCTCCATTATTGGCGAAACAAACACAAGGGAACAGCGCGAAGGCACACAATGATTGTTGAAGTAAAAATTGTCACCAATTGTTGGGATACATAAAACAACGATCATCGTTCCTGTGATCTAAATACAGCCAGTAAGGTAGACGTGGGTACGAGATTCATAAAAATACTCATCCTTGCCTAAAGACGTCTGTGAAACAGCAGATGGGTTAAAGAGAAAGCTCTTGTAAAGTACAATGGACACACAAACTATTCAGCAATATCAAACTCGAACAGAAAATTCTCCAATCCTGCAGCAGAAAATGTTTGCAGTCACGAAGGAGCGATTGCCATGAGAACATGCAGCTTGTTATGAGCACGATTTTACTGAGTCACATGCACGGCACGGTTTGTAAACACACCGTGCACGCCCTCGAGCAGCGCCGTAGCCATGGAGCCGGAACGACTCCTGATAGGAAGAAGAGACGGACAAGCCAAACGTTCATGCTCAGAACAAGGGTGGGGAGCAGGAGCGGACCAAACGTACTTACTCGGGTCACACTTTGGCAAGTCTCAGTGAAGGATAATTCGGAGACGAGGTGGGGAGCTAGCGTGGTAAGAGCACATGAGTTATAATGTGATAATTTAACACAATAGGATGATTACAATTAGTCTTCCAAAATAATACGCTCCATCACTGGAAGGAATTATACCAAAAAATTATACCAACTCTTATGGTTGTGTGGAAGGATCCTCAGCACTTGGAAAAATTGTTTTGTTCATGAGTGGGGAGGGGGGGGGAACCTGGGTCTTGCGAGAGCCTCCCTGGTCGGGGCGAACCCGAGTGTCTCTGGTCCGGGGTGAACCCCAGTGTCTCTGGTCCGGGGTGAACCCAAGCATCTCTGGTCCGGGGTGAACCCGAGCGTCTCTGGTCCGGGGTGAACCCGAGCGTCTCTGGTCCGGGGTGAACCCGAGCGTCTCTGGTCCGGGGTGAACCCGAGCGTCTCTGGTCCGGGGTGAACCCGAGCGTCTCTGGTCCGGGGTGAACCCGAGCGTCTCTGGTCCGGGGCGAACCCGGGCATCTCGGGGCCATGGCGAACCCGAGCCTCTCGGGACCATGGCGAACCCGAGCCTCTCAGGTCCAGGGCTAACCCGAGCCTCTCAGGTCCAGGGCTAACCTGAGCCTCTCAGGTCCAGGGCTAACCTGAGGTTCTCTGGTATAGAGCAAACCCAAGTGTCTCTGGTCTGAGGCGAACCAAAGTCTCTCAGTTACGGGCCTCTCAGGTCCACCAAATTTCGGCCGAATCTGTCCACAACTTTTTGAGATACCATGCTCACAGACAGATGTCCGTGTGCTCACAGACAGACACTAGGTTATGTGAAAACATAACCTCCGCTCACCTTCGATGGTAAAGGTAATAAAGTGGGAATGTTTGGATGAGGAATCCTATGCAGGATTCAAAGCACTATTATAAGGGCTGGCAGGATGGGTTCGAGGTATTCGCAGTTATCTCTGAGCTATTGAACTTTGGTTCGAATCCCGACACAGGTATAAACTATCATCCCGGTGTTTCACAGGCAGGGTGATTCACCAATGCATGTGCCGTCCCTCGGATGAACGTTAAACTGGGTGTCCATCTTTGGCAAAGAGAAGGCGAGTTATCACTAGCATCCTGAACAAATTACAATGCATGCAGAAAGTATTTAGACCCCTTCACTTTTTCACATTTTATGTTGCAGCCTCATGCTGAAATCGTTTAAATTCATTTTTTCCCTCATCAATCTACACTCAATACCCCATAATGACAAAGAGAAAACAGGATTTTAGAAAGTTTTGCAAATTTATTAAAAAGAAAAACCTGAAATATCACATTGACATAAGTATTCATACCCTTTGCTATGACCCTTTAAATTTAGTGCAGGTGCCTCCCATTTCTCTTGATCATTGAGATGTTTCTACACCTTGATTGGAGTCCACCTGTGGTAAATTCAATTGATTGGACATGATTTGGAAAGGCACACCGGTCTATATAAGGTCTCAGCTGACAATGCATATCAGAGCAAAAACCAAGCCATGAGGTCGAAGGAAATGCCTGCAGAGCTCAGAGACAGGATTGTGTCGAGGCACAGATCTGGGGAAGCCTACAAAAAAATTTCTGCTGCATTGAAGGTTCCCAAGAGCACAGTGGCCTCCATAATTCTTAAATGGAAGAAGTTTGGAACAACTAGGACTCTTCCTAGAGCTGGCCGCCCGGCCAAACTGAGCAATCGGGGGAGAAGGGCCTTGGTAAGAGAGGTGACCAAGAACCCGATGGTCACTCTGGCTGAGCTCCAGAGATCCTGTGTGGAGATGGGAGAAACTTCCAGAAGGACAACCATCACTGCAACACTCCACCGATCTGGGCTTTATGGCAGAGTGGCCAGACGGAAGCCAAACAGTTCAATCTTGGTTTCATCAGACCACAGAATCTTGTTTCTCAAAGTCTGAGAGTCCTTTAGGTGCTTTTTTGCAAGCAAACTCCAAGCGGGCTTTCATGTGTCTTTCATTGAAGAGAGGCTTCTGTCTGGCCACTCTGCCATAAAGCCCAGATCGGTGGAGTGTTGCAGTGATGGTTGTACTTCTGGAAGTTTCTCCCATCTCCACACAGGATCTCTGGAGCTCAGCCAGAGTGACCATCGGGTTCTTGGTCACCTCTCTTACCAAGGCTCTTCTCCCCCGATTGCTCAGTTTGGCCGGGCGGCCAGCTCTAGGAAGAGTCTTGGTTGTTCCAAACTTCTTCCATTTGAGAATTATGGAGGCCACTGTGCTCTTGGGAACCTTCAATGCAGCAGACATGTTTTTCTAGGCTTACCCAGATCTGTGCCTCGACACAATCCTGTCTCTGAGCTCTGCAGGCAGTTCCTTCGACCTCATGGCTTGGTTTTTGCTCTGATATGCAGTCAGCTGTGAGACCTTATATAGACAGGTGTGTGCCTTTCCAAATCATGTCCAATCAATTGAATTTACCACAGGTGGACTCCAATCAAGGAGTAGAAACATATCAAAGATGATCAAGAGAAATGGGAGGCACCTGAGCTAAATTTCAAGTGTCATAGCAAAGGGTCTGAATACTTATGTCAATGTGATATTTCAGTTTTTTATTTTTAATAAATTTGCAAAACTTTCTAAAATCCTGTTTTCTCTTTGTCATTATGGGGTATTGAGTGTATATTGATGAGGGAAAAACTGAATTTAAAAGATTTCAGCATGAGGCTGCAACATAAAATGTGAAAAAGTGAAGGGGTCTAAATACTTTCTGAATGCACTGTATAACTTCCTGCACAAATCAACCTCAGTCAAGCATCACATTTGGCCAGTTGGTGCTTGAAAGACTTGTCCAATAACGTTACTGGCCGAAAAATAATGTGGGAATAATTAGGGTCGTAGAACCAGTAGTGGCAGCCATTGTCGAATGATTCCATAAGCAAATGTGACAGATTTCTCCCTGCAGGGTTGCATTTGAGTGCTTACAAACCTCATTACAATGCCTATTCTCTTCCCTGCTATTACACTACGATAGACATCAGGATTGAGCCAAGAAAAATAAAACTCTCCGGGCTTCCTTAACTAGAAAACAGCACGGCGATTTGGCACGGTCCCGTTACGCTGGTAACAAAGTCGCTCGACTCAATAATTAATCTACGTGGTCTCATCGCTCCAGCGAATCGAATGCAAAAGTTCAAATCTAATTACCTTTTGTCCTGCACTGACCGTGCACACACACGTTGTTACAACCAGAGGATGATTTTCCAACCAACTGCTTCAAACATGAGTCAGATTTTCAAAAGGCAAAGAGTTTACACAAAACGTGAAACATCACTTTGAGATACAGGATATAAACAGAAATTATGTACAGCAAGTGAAGAGTCTCCAAGAATAATAAATTTAAAAAACACAAACATTTAGGCATCAAAATCAAAATGAGCAAGTAATACAAAGTTGGATTTAAAACATGAAAGGTTACAAGACGTGAATCAAAAGGTCAAGTGCACTTATTGAAATACTCGAGGGAAGCATGGACACCGTGTTCCATAGATCTTGTTACCCCAGCTAGCGAATAACGAGGAAGTTCATCAAGTGCTTTGTCACGCCTTCTGCAGAGGAACCCGTGCCATGCCGAGAAGGGTCTCGCATAAAATTTGGTAATGGAGACTCCTCTGCAGTGTAAACTATGTCTGTCATACAGACCCGGCAGATATCAAGCCATTTGTTGTGTCTCTTGTCAATTATGTGCACAAGGTTGATGTGTGCTGTGAATTTGTTATGTCTTATGATACCTCGTCAAGCAAAATAAATGAACTAATATGTGTTCTGAGCAAAACTAAATAAAATATCAATTCAGAGCTTGGAAACGAATTAAATAGGAAGAAATAGCAGAGAGATACGCAAAAGTAGGTGTATAATAGTCACATGGCATTCAAGATTATTATGTATAAGGAAGCAAGACTCAGGAGCTCAATAATGGATGTTCATAAGCAGAGAAATCACACGAGTGGATGAGTGGCGGAAAGGAAAGGGATTATGGGTAAGGGTCAGTGAGAGTAGATGAGAGATGGGGTGGGTATTGGATAAAGCAAGAGGTGAGATGGGCGGCACTCTTTAAGGAATGGAGGCAGGGTCACAATATGACAAACACAGGGCATTTGGTTCCACCAACGAGAGAATAGAGGGATGAAGAAATGGAGGTGAGAGTTCAGCTTAGCATTGGGGAAGTTGATCAAGCGTGGGATTGCAAAGAGCGCATACATCATGGCCCTTGGTGGGGTGGAGGAAGATGGATCGAGTTCACATTAACCTGGAGAGCATAGTACATTAGTACAAACTCGCTCCTTCACAGCAACATTTACTGACCTTGGCCTGTTCTGAGGGAGCTGCTCGCTGGCTCGCCTCTGCCCCTGACCCGCCGTCGCTCTAGCAGTTGCAGTGTTCGATACCGGTAGTGGCATCCGCCGAGACGATCGTGGGGAAGAACGGTTCATCGTCCCAATTGTGGACACGTCGCTACCTGGGGGCTTCTTTGGAATGCATTTGACCAGACGTTTAACCCATCGTTGCTGCTCTTTTGGAGAGTTAGCCAAAAGCAGAAGGTTCTTTGCAGATGCCACATCAAAGTAAACTATGATGGGGAGAGAGGGAAGAGGGAGGATGGAGGGGTAAGGGAAGAAATCACATGCTTTGATGAAACTAAGTCGACATGAAAAAAAAGATGAAAACAGACAAAATGTTTGCTAAAAAATGGTCAGGAAAAGGAGGAAGACCAAATATCGAACTTGCCCGACCAAAATCACTTAGTGTGCCATTTATATTTGCATCAATGAATATTCGGGAAACGATATTTACAACTGCCATGTCAAATCAGCTTCCATTAATACCCATCAGCCCCCTACCCCTACCCCATTCCTCAACAGTGACGACTTCTACTATCGTTCTTCAAGTCATTTATGGACAAGCTACACAATAAACCTTAAATAATGGTATTGAAAAAAAATAATCAATGCATAGAACAAGTGACAAATCATGAAAAAAAAAAATCAAAGTGAAGGGAAAATAATAATAAGAGGTCACATACAATGATTACGGTAAGTACAGGACACAGGTACACTGGTACAGGTACAAAATACATGTAAAACATTTAAGTCGGGATGTCAGATAACCCAATTATTGGTCAATGTTCTGAGATGCTGTGTTGCTGAGATCTGACCAGGAGCATCACTTGGCCATGATGATATCAAGATAAGTAAGATAAGTCCTATCAAGATAAGTCCTGTTGCATCCTTGACCATGATGCAACCACTATGTGAAAAACCAGTTCAACACCTGCCAGATTGGTTGAAGGCAATACCCTTCAGATCGAATATGTCCAGCTAATCGCAGTCTCTGTGCTTGCAACACTTGGCTCGGTGGCTTGAGCTTGGCAAGCTGGTAAAGGTACTCATTAGTTATCCACATCGGCCAATATATCTTGAAGGCGGCTCTAAGAAGGTGTAAGTGTGTAGCATCAATTTCCTGCTGAAAGGTCTCAGTCAACACCCAAGTGTTTGCATTGTATAACAATAACGTTTCTACAGAGGAATGAAATATCTTGCTTCCAATCTGGTCATGCAGAGAAGTAGAGTCCAACACAGGATTGAGAAAGGGAGTGGGGTGGGGTGGGGGGTGGGGGGATGGGGAAGGTAGGAGGTAGGGAATGACCTTTTGATTCAGACTCTTTCATTCAGTCCACTTTGTATTCAGACTAAAAACCCTAAACATGACGAAAACAGCCAAATTACAAAAGAAATTGACGATCTTTGGCGACCTTGACCTTTTGACGTCAAAAGCAAGTCTTCAGTGACCCCATATGCAAACCCTGCTCAAATTTTAAATCAATCAGATGAAAATGGATGATTTTATGCATCCTTGATCTTTTGACCTAAAAAAACAAATCGGCTTCTAACTTTTGATTGGTGAACCAATTCAGTGACCCAATATGCAAATTCTTAAATTTTCAGGTCAATTGGATAAAAATTGACAATTTTATGTGATGTCCACCTTTGACCTTTTGACCGAATTATTTTGTCTCCACCACAATCCCATAATAATAATAAAGCTATGTTGAAAATTTGATGACAAAGCTCAAATGGTACATTCAAGTTTCATGTCAATTGGATGTAAATTGATGATTTTAGGTGATGCTGACTCTTGACCTTTTGACCTAATTATTTTGTCTCCTCCATATTCTCATAATAAAGCTTTGTTCAAAATTTGATGACAAAATCTCAAATGGTCAAAAAGTCATGGCCTGGAAAGAATCACTCAAGTGATTGCAAAACCCCGTCTCTCGTAGCATGGGGGATGGCAAATAATGAAGCAGTTTTATGAAACACAAAAGTTTTACTATTTTAATGTAGAGATGAGACACCTGAACCCCTGTATTCCTCTTTTTAAACTGCTTGTGGAATATCCTTCCTCAGTCTGTTGAATCTCACCCTTCCCTCCAGGACTTCAAAAGATGGCAGTGCACCAACGTCTCAGGTCACCCTCCATTCCCAACCCGTGATCCTTTCCTCACTAACCCATCCTCACCCTTACTTTCCCCTATCAATGTAAATGTTGCTTGCTTTCCTTCCCTCTTCCATCTCCTCCTCCTTCCATTCATCCCTTTTATCCATGTTTATCATTATCAAAACAATGCTTCCACACTCTGTTATCAATGTGCTCTCAAAGGAGACTACACTTTCAAAGGAGACTGTGCTCTCAAAGGAGACACAGAAAGGGATCATCAAAAATCCCTCACAAATCTGCATAATTAGTAATTACCCCAAACACACAATGCGAAAAGCAGAGTGAAGCAATTGGTTCGTGTCCGTCCATCTGTCCTATCAGTTTATGATTGAGGAACAACTGATTTAAATTGAACGTTTTATTTTGAAAACAAATCGGAACATTAATAAGAAGACAATCTGTCGTTTTAGCGCACCTTGGCTCTGAATTCGTCCCGAATACGCATGTATAGAGAGGAGTGACATAATATTTTTTCTCCATCTACCTGCCTGGCAGTCGAGCAAAATTGAAAATCATTCCAAACAGGGAACTTACTGTTTTTAAGGACATTATAAATGACACAAACAACAGGCACAATTAACTAATGTAACGTGTTAGACAGGGTGATGTGATAGACACAGTGTAAAGTGGTGGCAAAACCCAGAATTTATTTATTTATACGCCTTTAACCCTCTGGAGTCTACAAGCCGATTCTATCGGCTTCACGCATGCGCCAAAATGTCTACAAGCCGAATTTATCGGCTCTAACCGCATTCAAATTTACCGCGCAATTACCGCCTCCTGGATAGAAGACTCCAGAGGGTTAAACCTCGGTAAGGCATTCTTTAAATTTAACAAGCAAAAGTACTCGGCATTGCTGGGTAACAATGAATCGCTTCCTGACGGGAGGGAATATGATATACGCAATCTGGGTCCATCATCCAGAGCAAATTTTAAAAATAGATCGCAGGTAATCTGATGCAGTGGAGTGACACCGTATCCCATGGAAGTTACACTCACAAACTGCATACGAAGTACCAGGTAATGCTTCTGCAATTTAATAAACCATTCGTGTAAGACAATGACATTATTTTTCTCCTTCACCTGAGCGGCTAGGGTGCCGGCTTAGGATCCTAGGATCCTGGGTTCGAATCCCGGTCAATCGCTGAATTAACGCCAGGGGGGTTGACTCAGCCTGTCATCCTTCCGAGGTCGGCAAATTGAGTACCAGTTCACTGGTAATTCCGTGCTTGTCGTTAAAAAGGCGGCAAAAAGGGTTGGCGTCAGGAAGGGCATCCGGCCGTAAAACATTGCTTCAAAAAGGGGACCGAAAAACAACAACAACCACAGTTCCCGAAAAAGGCCAACCCCCGCTTGCGGGGAAAAATGGCCTCTAAAGGTGGTTCTTCACCTGAGCGTTTTGTTCAGTATCAGTAACACACACGCACACACAGTAACACACACACATAGTAACACACACACATAGTAACACACACACATAGTAACACACACACATAGTAACACACACATAGTAACAACAAAAGCTGAATGCCTCAACTCTGTTTGCCTCAAAATATTGTGCCCCAAATCCATCCCTCTCTGTACCCACTGTACCATCGTACCCAGCTGCTCCTGGACTCTGTATCCTTCTCTCCTGACAAGGTGCAGAGGTTTCTGTCAATCCTAGATTCTGATTCTGCAACTGGACCAGACGGCATCAGCGCACGGGTCTTAAAATCCTGCACTGCCGCTCTTTCACTACCTCTCTCTGTTCTCTTCACCCTCTCTTTTGCTCAAGGTCACCTGCCATCAGCTTGGAAATCAGCCAACATCACCGCTTTACACAACAAATGTGCAAAAACAGATCCGTGCAACTACAGACCAATCCGCCTTCTCCCAATTATCAGCAAAGTCATGGAATCAATCATTGCTTCGGATATCAAATCTTTCCTCTCCTCCAATGGCTTGATCTCTGATCATCAATTTGGTTTCAGACCAGGTCACTCTACTCTGGACATGCTGCTTCTGCTGTCTCAACAATAGATGGAGGTCCTCAATGCCAAACACGAAATTAGAGCCGTCTCCCTTGACATATCACGTGCCTTCGATACGGTATGGCACCCCGCTCTGCTCACCAAACTCTCCTCCTATGGTATCCATGGAAATCTCCATACATGGCTTGCGGACTTCCTCTATAGTCGTAGTCAACGTGTGGCCCTGGATGGGTTTCTCTCATCTCCCCTTCCTGTTCAGGCTGGAGTTCCCCATGGCAGTGTTCTGGGCCCTGTGCTTTTTGTGGTCTTCATCAATGATCTCTCTGACTCTCTGGAAAATCCTCTCTATCTCTTTGCTGATGACTCCACTCTCTGCCGCTCCATTCCTCATCCCTCAGATCGGCAGTCTGCAGCCTCCTCACTCTCTGCAGTCCTGGACAAAATCAGACTGGTCAAACAAGTGGAACATGTCTTTCAATCCTGACAAATCTCACACTCTTACTATGTCTCTCCGAAAAGACCGACTGGACAATCCTCCAATCTACTTTCTGAACAATCCTCTCCAAGAAGTTCTGTCACTCAAGCTTTTGAGTCTCACTATCTGCCATGATCTTTCCTGGGAAAACCACATTTCCAATTTGGCCTCCAAAGCCAGTCGCCGACTGGGCATCATCCGTCGTGCGAAGTCCTTCCTTGGCACACCTGAGCTCCTCACCACATACAAGGCTTTCATCCGCAGCTCAATGGAATACTGTTCTCCCCTCTGGGCTGGTGCTCCTGCTCGTCTTCACGCTGTTGAAACCAAAGCTTTCAGAATCATTGGAATCTCCTGCGATGAAGCTAACTCCGAGGGCCTTTCACTCACTCACCGCAGGCAGGTAGGTGGTCTTTCTCTCTTCTACCGACTCATATCTGGCGTAGCTCCCCCAACTCTATCTGTGCTCTGTCCCCCAAATATTCCTACAGGTCGCACAAGATCTGCCAGTAACCCTCTTCTGGTGAAATTGCCAAAATAAAGACTCTCTGCTCACCTTGACTCCGTCATTCCTCTTTACTCCTGCCTCTGGAACAAACTCCCTCACTCTCTTCAATCCCACTCCTCCCTCCAAGTCTTTAAAACAGCTGTTCACCACCATCTCTTGTCTTCCCCCATCCAAAACTTTGATCTCTTCTACCCCCGTTAATTCACCCCAGATCCACTTTTTTTTGAAATCCCGACTTCTTTCTTTCCTGGAAGTGCTAGCAGTGTCCATGTGTTTTATACCTTAACCCGCCTTCCCATGCCTCCTCCCTCCCACGGATCTTCCGCTGTCCCTGTTCTCTGCTGTTGTGCTTGTGTGCTTCTCTTTCTTTCTCTCTTACACGAGCCTCGATCTTGTATGCAAAAAAAAAAAAAAAAAAAGGTGAAGAATCACTTAATAAATTAAATAATTCTCATATCCGAATCCATATTCAGATCTTCACCAAAATCGAATTGAATCGTCCTTGTCAGACACCCCAACTGGTCCACTAAGTTTCGTCCAAATCCGTCAACAACATTTTGAGATATCCTGCTATGTATCGTTTTTGGCCCTATCTCCCAATGGTGAAGAATCACTTAAAATTTCTAGTCGCCGGATCCGAATCCGGATCTTCACCAAAATCTAATCATTTCGTCCTTGTGACATATGCTACATCTCTGCCAAATTTGTCTCAATCCATCCACAACTTTTTGAGATATTGTGTTCACAAACGAGCAAACAAACGGACAGACAAGCAGACAGACAAGCAGACAGGGGTGAAAACATAACCTCCATCCACCTTTGGTGGCAAAGGTAATAAAAACCTTCAAGGCACCTGCGGCCAATTACTCCCACTATGTAACCACAACTACTGAACATAAAGGGAATTGAGCTCAAGTTGGTGAAGGACCTTTCAATTTGTACACACTATGGCTGCCCTCGTCCATTTTTTATTCTTCAAAAAATCAGGACAGGCCTCACAGGCTTCTACTGGTAGTATAGATAGAGGCTGCTTAGCAACAAAAAGCAGGCCAAGTTACATTTTAAACTGGAGAGGTCTTTGATATTTATGTTTGCAGATACAAAACAGTTTTGGTTAATTAGTGGGAGTAATTGGCCACAGCTGCCTTAATGGGTGAGAAACATGATTGGCGTCGAGTTCCATTCATCCCTTTGCTTATTGCATCCCATGTTGTTCCACTGCCCAACTGTCAGCATGTTGCCTTTTACCCTCTGTCACCATGCTCTTCTATAAGCCTATATTTTGAGGGGTGAAGGGAAGACAACACACAAAATCTGTCCAAAGTAGCTCCAATCAGTAAAACCTACAGCATGCTCCAACTGGAAATGGACAACTGCAAATAGATCCTGATATTGGATCTCAAGCATCACAGTTTGATGAAGAGAGTAAAGTTTTGTTAGCAAATTCTAGTCAGCACAACTAACTAGTGCAAACCGGTGAGCAGCGGCAAATATAACCTTTGCATGGAGGCAGTTTGTCCTCCCCACGGCCAAAGTGGTCTTTGTGGCACTTAAATTGGCATCTGCGGCACTCATAGGCCGCAGGCGGCTTGAATACGTTCCACAGTGGGCGGCTGCAAACTTCGCAGCCCGTTGGGAAGTGGTAAAGGTTAGGCACAAATTCGTGGCCCTTGTGCACGAGGCAGTTAGAATTCTCCATAAGATTCTGTGACTCTGTGACAAACTCCAAGTCCTTCCTGCTCTCACCTTCGTTCGCATACAGGATCTGCCCGGCACATCAGGAAACATCAGCCACAGGCTCGGAATTAAAATGAAGTCTCATTGAGCTGAAGGAAAGCATCAAGTGCATGGAATAATATGGAAGCCAAGCTGACGTGACATGTTCAAATATTGTATTTACACCAAAAACAGGCAACCAGAACTGTATACGTTTTACACCAATGACAACAATAGAGATAAAGTTACACAAACAAATTATATCACAGGCGAAACGACAAATCAATCAGCAAAGAACCATTGCTCACCTGAAAAATCTTTGGGATATCCACAAGCTCAGCTCTGTAAACATCGCTCTGGGTGACGGGTCTTACATGGAAAAGCTTTCTGTCACACCATAGCCAAACCAACAGAAAATAAGTCATTTGCTAAACAGAGGAAGTAGGTTTAAATAACTTGGTAAAATAGTTCACAGCGTAGGGGAGAAGAGATGGTGACAATTCAGAAATAAAAGACCACCAAGGATCATGTTTTGCATGAAAGTAACAATTGATTCACGGATGTGAAAGGACCTGGCGACACTTACTCGATGTCAAGGACCATGCATGGAGCGGAATGCTCTTTGTCATTCTCATCATTGTAAAAAAGAATTTTTCTGCTGCTGACAACCACATACTGGAAAACACAAAACAACCAAATTTAAGCCACGCAGATCGACTCGAGTGAGACACGGTTCATTTGACTTTAGAAACAATTTCATGTAGCTTTTTTATTACAGTGCAAAAACATACACGTTTGACGAGCCATGTCAGCCTTCCATCAAAAATTTTATGAAATAAAACATGATCTGAATGGAGATACCAATTGAGAAGGGGAAAATTAGGTAGGGGGGGGGGGTGTCAGAAGAAAGGGGTTGGGGTTAAAGGAAGGGGTAGAGAATAATTAAAAAATTACATAGGAGTGAGAAGAGCGATCGAGAATAATCAATGACCCTGTACTCCATTGTCATGAACCTTATGAGCCCGTGTTTCATCACGAACCCCTTAAAGAGCCCTGAGTTTTATCATCACAAACCCCTTAAAGAGCTTGAGTTTTATCACCATAAACCCTTCAGAGCCTCAGCTTATAATCACAAACCCCTTAAAGAGCCTGAGTTTACCATCACAAACCCCTTAAAGAGCCTGAGTTTATCATCACACCCCCTTAAAGAGCCTCAGTTTATCATCACAAACCCATTAAAGACCCTCAGTTTATCATCACAAACCCATTAACGAGCCTGAGTTTTATTATAACAAACCTATTAAAGAGCCTGAATTTTAACATCACAAACCCATTAAAGAGTCTGAATTTTATCATCACAACCCCTTAAAGAGCCTAAATTTTAACATCTCAACCTCTGAAAGAGCCTCAGTTTTATCATCACAACCTCTTAAAGAGCCTCAGTTTATCATCGTAACCCCTAACCCCTTAAAGAGCCTGAGTTTTATCATCACAACCCCTTAAAGAGCCTGAGTTTTATCATCACAACCCCTTCAAGAGCCTCAGTTCATCATCACAACCCCTCAGAAAGCCTCAGGTTATCATCAAAAACCCCTTAAAGAGCCTCACTTTATCATCACAAACCCCTTAAAGAACCTAAATTTATCATCACAACCCCTTCAAGAGCCTCAGTTCATCATCACAACCCCTCAGAAAGCCTCAGGTTATCATCAAAAACCCCTTAAAGAGCCTCACTTTATCATCACAAACCCCTTAAAGAGCCTAAATTTATCATCACAACCCCTTCAAGAGCCTCAGTTCATCATCACAACCCCTCAGAAAGCCTCAGGTTATCATCAAAAACCCCTTAAAGAGCCTCACTTTATCATCACAACCCCCTTAAAGAGCCTAAATTTATAATCACAACCCCTTCAAGAGCCTCAGGTTATCATCACAACCCCTTAAAGAGGCTGAGTTTTATCATCACAAACCCCTTAAAGAGCCTGAGTTTTATCATCACAACCCCTTAAAGAACCCGAGTTTTATCATCATGAACCTCTTAAAGAGCCTGAGTTTTATCACCAAAATCTTATCATTTCATCCTTGTCACATACTCAACCTCTCCACCAAATTTCGCCCGAATCAGTCCACAACTTTTTGAGATATGCTGTTCAAAAAAGACAGACAAACAGACAGACAACCAAACAGCCAGGGGTGAAAACATAACCTCCATCCACCTTCGGTGGCATAGGTAACACAAATAAAAATGTCTAATATTGGATGGCTTGTGAGTGCTTCCATCTCAACCCCTGGCTCATGATTTTGGAAACACATACAAATTTAAATTCCAAGTAGCATATGTGTTAGTACTTTGTCTCGTTTATTACCTCCACCACCGAACAAGTGTTGAACTGTGAAGAAGATATCTCAAAAAGTTGTGTACGGATTCAGATGAAACTTGGTGGAGAGGTTGCGTATGTGACAAGGAAGACTTGATTAAATTTTGGTGAAGATCTGAATCCGGATCCGGATCAGAGAATTTTTAAAGTAATTCTTCACCATTGAGTGATAGGGCTAAAACTTATATGTAGCAAGGTATCTCAAAAGGTTGTGGATGGATTTGGATACTACATACTATAATGCTACAATATCTCATACTTGGTTTAGTATTATTTGTTGTTGTACATGGGCCGTACGTATTCATCCACAGTGAACGCCTGCACAGAGTGATTGGGCTGACGGCATCTCCATGCTTCAGTCCAACATGGAGGCCATCTACCACGCCCTGGAACCTACATCAGCAAACGAGGTTGCTTCTTCCAGTTGGCATGGCCTGCTGCGGTTCCTGCTGTTCCACAACGACGGTATCGCTCTACCAGCTGCAGGGAAAGGACGAGACCTGGGAATGGACTGGGGTAAGACTTTATCTGTATAATCATGCATTTGCCCTCCACATCAAGACCCTCACAGCTATCTCCAGTACAAGCCATACACCGCGCTCTGACTGTGCCAGTGGTCAGAGCTTCCCCGCCGGAGTGACTTTCAGCTCCAGCTCACACCGAGGCAGCACAATGTGGTGGCAGACCTGCTTTTCAGCTCCGTTGGCACCCTGGCTTCTACCAGCTGCTTTGACAGTGGGGAGCATGACCTCATTCAGCAGCTTCACCAGGTGCCTGATCATTCAGATAAAAGAGCAGTGCAACTGTCAGGATTGCCGATGACGGGCGAGATCTCAATGGAGAGGCAGTCTATGACGTAAAGACATGTCGCTACTACGCACCCAGAGGACGTCTGGTGATGACAGGCCCATCAAAAATGTAGCCATGAGAATGGTGTATTGTATGCCATGAGTAAATTGAAAAGATACTTTTAATTAAAAAAAAAAAAAAAGGCCGTTGACCGAAGTACAAGGTCCGTTACGATGAAATCTCAAGCAGGTTGGTGGCCCCTGTGTTTTTCTTCTTCACTGCCTCTCCTCCGGTCTTGCTCTCTTTGTCTCTGACCATCAGCTTTGTCGATTTCAAGCAATTGGTGCACCACAATCTTATGTCTTCCCCTATCGTTACACACAATCTTTATTGCTCCCATTAACCGTTCTGAACCTAACCCTCTTACATGCAGGTGACAGTATTTCCTCTCCTCTTCTTTCTGCAATTATACTGTATGTTCATGACCTTGCTTATTGCATCCAACTGTTTCTCCACTGGCCCACTTTCAATTCATACCCCTTGCTCTTTCACGAACCTATATTTTGTAAAGAACTAGTTCAATGCGACTGCGTTGCCAATATGCCTCCGCATAGTTCCTGCCTGTGACAATGGGTAGATGCCCTCGTTGACTGTCCTAAAAATAAACAAGTCTGATTTAAATCCCTTCAGCTGTTTTCAAGTATCACATTTTTACCAGACATGACGGATTTCACATCAATCGGTAAAGCCGTTTTGGAGAAGGGTTTAAAATATATATATATATATATCGCCTTTCAAGCTAATATGGATGCCAAACCACGTGACATGTGACATCAAAAATGTTGTCTGCATATGTATGGGCAGGGGATCACGTTTGTGAAGTTTCAGGTTGATCAGATAAGGTTCGTTTTTCCATCCAAGATGGCTGCCAAATCACGTGAACTACGACATGATCGTTTTCAAACTACAAGTAGCAGTGGTATTAGATGGCATTTGTAAAGTTTTGCATCGATAGGGTAAGCAGTTTCTGAGATGTCATTATTTAATATTTTCCTTCAATCCAATATGGCTGCCACACAATATGACTGATGACGTTTTCACAATCAACTTTTAATTGCCATGCCCCGTCGATGACACACAAAATTTCGAGTCGATTGCTTCGGTGGTTTGGGAGAATGTTTATTTTGAAGATTTTAGGTTAAATCCAATATGGTTGCCAAACCATGTGACCTATGATGTCATAAATTTAATATTTCAACATAAATGGGTCACAGATCATGTCATGCAATTTAAGATTTTTAGGATAAGGCATTCAATTAAAATATTTATGGCTGGTATACCACTTCAATTATGTCATCATTATCATGCTTTTGTTTCCCATTGAGTACTTGACAGTGTGCCGAGTTTCAAATGTTTCCATTGCGCGGTTTCCGAGAAATAATATTTCAATTATTTGCGTTGAATCTAAGATTACTGCCAAAGCACGTGACCTATGACGTCACAATTATAATAAAACTAATTGCAGTGATAATTCTACATCGGTGTTGCTCCTACCCTGAAAGTTTTGTCTCAATCGGCCATGTGTTTGCTGAGAAAATCGAGGTTTAGCCCATACGAATGGAAGGACGGACGTACGGACGGACTGACAACCTGAAAACATGCTTCCGGGCACCTTCAGGGGCGGAGGCATAAAACAAAAATACACTTTATCGAAGCAATCCTTGCCACTATTTGTTTGTTACCTGCTTCTTCCATCCAAATCGTTTCACGTGCTTGTTTGGAATGGAAAGCCAACCTTCGAGCCTCTCTGCAAAAACACACACACATATACACATACACGCTGGGAATGAGGTATTCGACCTTGATCACGCTCATCTCTTAATATGCCTCCACTAGGTGCTATGGTCTCATTCAATATGTGTGGGCACCAATAGTAAGGGCAAGCAATGGCAGAGTCGTTAAGGAGTCTTGACAAAACAGACGTTTGCTCCAAAAACAACACACAAACAAAGTTGTGCCACAAAAGGAACTCTGGTGAAGAAAGCAAATGTATTCCTTTTGGTCACACAGCGATCACCTCGGTCACTGGAGCCTTCCTCATTATCCGCACATTTAGGTTTTCCAGAACTACTCTCGGCATCCATCGGAACATGTGGTGTGTCTGGTGAGTCGGTTTCCAACCAAGGCTTGGTGCTGATGTGAACATCTGAGCTTTTGCAGTGATAAGAGTAGGACATTGACTCCGATAATTGAACTTGTGCGATTTGTACTGAATGGTAGGAAGCACGTACGGACAAAAGGAAGGAAAGGAGGAGGAAAAAAGCAAGAAAAGACAGGTAGAACAGAATAGGCCTATATTTAGATAAATGACCTCACAAATACAACCAAGATGCTGCGAAAACGAAAGACTGGGTGCTATACATAAGGAAAGATACCATATTGTGCATATTAAATCAAGATGTCTTTGAATTGCCATTACAATAGGAAAGAATAATTTTACCAGGAAATCCATCATCCGTGTCCACGTCGCTATGGCCACTGAAGTTCGTTGAGTCAAGGCCTTGCTGCAGCGACAGCATGTGCAACCGCAGATGCTCAATGTCCGAGTCTTTGCTGTCCAAGGTCATCTGAAGTTCTACCATGGCTGTGCCTTCTTCTGCTATTTGCTACAAAACAACAAGGATGTTTATATTCAACAACGCAAACGGCCTCAATTATTCCGACAATTTTGGATTCATATTTTTCCATCAAAAGCAAAGATGATGACTCCCATTTGTTCTAAGCACTCAAAATGAAAGAAAAACACTCAAATGTTCAAAGGTAGCTCTCTTTTTTTTTTTTTCTTCTTCAATAAAAGATCAAGGCTCATGGAAGAGCGAGGTGACAGAGAGTAAAAGGGCAATGTACAGAGAGTAAGGCAGTGTGGCAACAGGTGGACACAACAAGCAAGAGAATGAATAAACGGGAAAAGAGGAAAGAGGAGGAAGGAAACATAGTAACCTGCAAGTAAGAGAGTAGGTAGAGTTAATAACCACAGGTTATTAGGTAGAGTTAATTATTAGGTAGAGTTAATTATTAGGTAGAGTTAATTATTAGGTAGAGCTAATAACCACAGGCAGGGATGGGGGTTGGAGGTACACCACTTCCTTGAAGGCCTGGAAGGAAGAGTGGAATTGAATGGTTTTGTTGCTCTGTGGTATTAACGAGAGCTGTGCATGTCCGTGTATTCTGCTAAACGTGTACACGGCCTGTTCGTTGATCATACACAAATGTAAAAGTTTAAATCTCCCAAGTCAATAAGCCTAATCTGGACCGTAGATTTGTCTGCACCTCCACACCCCCATACTTGCACTATTTTCTAGTCCAAGCATTTGACAACTTTAGCCCAACTCTGTCGCTCGGGTAGTTGCGGAGTTGTTTTAGTGAAAATGAGAGATTCAGGGAGGTGGAACATGGTCCCCTTTTAGGGGGAGATACGACCCTGAAGAGCACAACTTAAGGTTAGGGCATGGTCCCGATGCCTTCTGGCGAGTTTGGAATGGATCCGATGTTGGTTTCTGAGAAGATGTTTGAATGAAATACCAATACAGTCGTAGCCAAACATATAGACACCCTTGCACTTTTTTCAAATAACTCACAATTGACTCGAACCAAAAGTGGAAATTGACTAAAGTATGTGGTCCCCACAATTCTTTATTTCACTGTTAATATTACAGAACCTTTGTTTTTTATTCAGAACTAAAGATATCCTTTTAAATTAGAAAATAAAAATAAATGGCATTGACAAAATTATTGACACCAGAGACTTAATATTTGGTAGCACAGCCTTTGGACAAAATAACTGCAGTCAAGTGCTTCCTATAGCCATGAATGAGCTTCCTACACCTCTCTACTGGCAGTTTGGCCCACTCTTCTTGTGTAAATTGCTCCAGTTCTCCCGGATTTGAAGGGTGCCTTCTCCCAACTGCTGTTTTCAGATTTCCCCACAGGTGTTCAATGGGATTTAGATCTGGACTCATTGCTGGCCACTTCAGAACAGTCCAGCGTTTTATCTTGAACCATTCATAGGTGCTTTTTGAAGTGTGTTTGAGGTCATTGTCCTGCTGCAAGACCCATGACCTTCGACGGAGACAAAGCTTTCTGACACTGGGTTGAACATTGTGCTCCAAAATGCCTTGGTAATCTCCTGATTTCATGATGCCATGCACACATTCAAGGCATCCAGTGCCAGAGGCAGCACAGCAACCCCAAAACATCACTGAACCTCCTCCATGTTTGACTGCAGGGAAGGTGTTCTTTTCTTTGAAGGCTTCATTTTGTTTTCTGTAAACACAGAGATGACGTGCTTTACCAAAAAGCTCAAATTTGGTCTCATCTGTCTGCAGGATATTCTCCCAGAAGGATTTTGGCTTGTTCAGGTGTGTTTTAGACAACTCCAGTCTGGCTTTCTTATGTCTCTCTCTTAGCAGTAGGGTCCTCCTGGCTCTCCTACCATAGAACCCCCTTTCATTGAGTTGGCGACAGACGGTGCGAGATGAAACGGTCGTACCTTGTGTCTGAAAGTCAGCTTCAATCTGTTTGGTAGTTGATCGAGGTGCTTTCTCCACCATTCGAACAATCCTTCGCTGTAATCTTCGAATACGTTTTCTCTTGTGGTCACGTCCAGGGAGGTTGGCTACAGTGCCATGGGCCTTAAACTTCCTGATAACATTGCGTACGGTCAATACAGGAACATCAAGATCTCTGGAGATGGACTTATAGCCTTAAGAATGTCCATGCTTGGCTACAATCTTGTGTCCGACCTCCTCAGACAATTAACTGGTTTACTTTATTTTCTCCATGCTCATTGCGATGCAACCAGTGACACAAAACAGCAGAATGGCTCCTTTTCTCTATTCAAATTGGTTGAATGAGTGATTTTTATATTGCAGGCACCTGCAACTCACCAGAGGTGAGTTCATTTCCAAAGCAAAGGAAAATCACCTGCTTGAAATCTAATTATTTCTAACAACTTCGAAAAGGTGCCAATAATATTGTCGTCCATTTTAGGATTTCTGTGTGGAATAAGATAAGATTTAGTAATTTTTTCAGCTTTTTTGTTTTGTTCCACTGCAAACCAAAGAAATACATGTGTGGATACCAAAATATTTTTTGTATTTCAACAATTTTCTGGAAGAAATGGTGCATTATTTGAAAAAAGTGCAAGGGTGCCAATATTTTTGGCCACTATCGTATTTGTGGCAAACCCCTCTTTCAGCCCCTCTATAGGGGGCGCATCCGGATGGGGAGCGCAACCCCATGAGCTTGTTAGCAACGCAATCCTCATGCAATTGGCTAATATTATGAGTTGTCCATACCAGGAACCATCAGCGATCTCCGATCGCTGCCCTAGAGTTTCTTTGTTATCTCCAGCACTAAAGATGGAGGGAGGATATGTTTTCACCCCAATCTGTCTGTTTGTGAACAGGATCTCTCCAAAAGTTGTGGACGGATTCAGACTAAATTCAGTGGAGAGGTTGGGTGTGTGACAAGGAATAATTGATTCAATTTTAGTGAAGATTCAAATCCGGGAGATGGGATGGGAGGGGAAGTGAAAAGTGCATTAATCTCAACGTTGCCCAGGTAAAAAAGGGAAATTGTAATACTCGCAGCAAACCACCAAACCAAGAGGGAGTGGGAAGAGGAAGTGGGAAGAGGAAGCGCGAGAGGGAGCGGAGGAGGGAGAGGGAGAGAAAGAGATAGAGAAATGACGTTTATTTTTTTTTGTTTTTTATATATATATATATATATATATATATATATATATATATACTATATTTAGAGCATATATATATATTTAGAGCATATATATATATAAATATATATATATATATATATATATATATATATATATATATGTTTATATATAAAAAGATATTTCAAAAAGTTGTTGACGACTTGTGACAAAACTAGGTGGATGAGTTGGTTAGGTAACAAGGACAAGCCGATTACATTTTGGTTCAGGTCCGGATCCAGATCTGGTTCATCAGTGGGATACAAAACGTAAACTGTTCAGTCTGGCGGAGTATGCTCTCTGCCGAGTGCCGTTATCGTTTGGTTTGTACTGCACTATTCTCTAATCAAAGCATTTCTCAACCTTACTCCTCCTAATGAATATACATTCTTTTTCTGACGGTAGGTTGTTGTTTCTTTGTCTGTTTTAGTTATGTAAATGGCACATCAAGTAACAAAAACAAAGGTTACAAAAATAAGTTAAGTAGAATAGGGGTGATGAGAATGAGATCATCTGAGAACTACTAGAGGGTGACTAGCAACAAAACGTGTACACGTTTACCGGTTTTTGGAAACGCCTATAATTCTTTCCATGAACACATCGTGTGTCATACATGGTCACAGTCTTAGCTATTACACCATTGGATCTTCTTCTCCTGGAACCTCCATTTACCTTAACAGGGGGTCACAATTTGGCAAAGGCCATCAACCCCTTCTTGAACCCTACTCATGTTTTAGCAACATGTTAACAGTAGTGTTTCACAAGTTTTTGGCTGCCTAACATAATTTTACAAGTACGGTAATGCAAATTGTAGCCCAACTGATCAACAACGACTGATGACTTGCACTTCCATCAATCGACGGTGCGAGTGTGTGTGCTTGAGAAGAGGGAATTGATGCACTTGATGCAGAGTGCTTCAGACAGGAAAAAAAAAAAAAGGAAATATGGAGCGTCAGAGGAGATTCTGTTGAAACCCTGTCTGTTGAAACCCTGGAAACGTCAGAGGAAACCCTGGTGTTGGGCTAGCGGCTAGGCTAGGGTGTCAGCTTAGGATCCTAGGATCCTGGGTTCAAATCCCGGTCGATCGCTGAATTAACGCCAGGGGGGTTGACTCAGCCTGTCATCCTTCCGAGGTCGGCTAATTGAGGACCAGTTCACTTGTAATTCCCTGTTTGTCGTTAAAGGCGGCAAAAAGGGTTGGCGTCAGGAAGGGCATCCGGCCGTAAAACATTGCTTCAAAAAGGGGACCGAAAAACAACAACAACCACGGTTCCCGAAAAAGGCCAACCCCCGCTTGCGGGGAAAAATGGCCTCTAAAGGTGGTTTTTTTTTTTTTTTTTTAGAGGAGATTCTGTCTTTCACCGTATCAAGAAGCCATATTTGACCAGAATATTTTCATTCAATGCAAATTCATTATTACTGAGCAGACAACATTACATAGATGTATCAGATAATTGTAGCTTTGTAATTTTTGATGTAGCTTTGATGTATCAGGTTGCTTTGAATCTACTGAGAAACGGTTAGATAAGGTGACTGCATATTGTGAAATTAGCCGCTCACTCTACATCACCCAACGCCTCATTGAGAAAAATCAACAATCTGTGTAGCCAGTTGTCACATTTACGTGATTCGCACGAGTTCAAGCAGTTTGAAAAGAAAAAAAATACCCAACAGCAAATGCAAGTAAACATTAAATCTGATAACAGAAGAGATGTAACCAGAAGAATATGGAAGAGTGGCTTTCTTTCCCAGTTTGACTCAATCTTTAATGTGCAGTTTTAGATTCCAAATCCTGATTGATGTTGAAAAACACTTCAAATGGGCCAAGTTGGATCTCCAAAAAAATCTCCAATTTTTATCCGACTTGAAATTTGAGCAGGGATTGCATATTGGGACACTGAAGCCTATTTCTTTTGCGGTCAAAAGGTCAAGGTCGCTGAAAAGTTTCCTTTTTTTTTTAGAAGAAGAAGACCGGATACAAAGCGGTTGCTTTGGGCTTTGCATTTACTTTTACTTTACCTAAAAGGTCAACACAACAGATAAGGTGAGTGACCGGTGGACTTGGTGTCCTGAGACACCCGTATGTTTTACGTCCACAGAAACATATTCCCAAAGAGGATGACAGGGTCAATAGATTGCCCAACTCTTGGAGGACAACTATCGGGGATGCCTCTTCAGGGTGGTTGTACCACCCTCCCCAATGCAAGTTGGGGGCCAAATCTTCCCCATTCTTCCCTGATGCCTGGATTCATCAGTGCAGTGCGGTCATGGCCAGAGTGCCGATCGGTCTGACAAATCCCTTCTGTAAACTATATTGCATCTCACATTCTGTTTGATGGTTTCATTGTAGCATTTTGTTATTCCTGCACAAATT
Organism: Myxine glutinosa; assembly: GCF_964187855.1. NCBI lineage: Eukaryota > Metazoa > Chordata > Myxini > Myxiniformes > Myxinidae > Myxine > Myxine glutinosa. Next base: position 121,740,731 of record NC_136271.1, on the reverse strand, counting down.
GTAATATTCGGCTTCACACTTTCAATTCATTCCATTGACCAGGATTCTTCTGTTATGGACATTCAACTAAAATTGTCTAACTCACGGATGAGAGAGTTAGCGGTTGTCCATGCAAGTTGTTACACTCGACATCACTTATGGTTCTCTGTATTAGAGGATCATAATCAATGAGTTGCATTTATGAATGCAACAAGACTAGTGATTGAAATTAGATGAGCAGCTGAGATTTGAACTTCATGGATGTCATGGATTTGAACTATATTTGTGTTCCGCAGCATATAAAATAACCAAAAATAAATTAAGAAATTGTTCGTTTTATTTCTGGCCCAAACTGTTGTTTTATCACAAAGTGGTCTTGAGTGACAGAGAAGGATGCATTCTTTTGTTGTAGATATGAACGCTCAAGCCCCAATCCCACAACTAAATCACCAACCAATTGCGCCATCCGCCCACACTGATTTTTCAGCCCCAGCACTTCCTACTTTTCATTTCCCGGATCCATGTCTGTATAATGGTATTGACCATACCGCATGCATTTCATTCATGTCACGTTGGTATTTGACGACCATCTTAGTAAACTTGTCCTTTTCACTGTTCAGTTCCAGCTGCAGTTTCCGATTTTGCTTTTCCTTCTGCCGAAGGTCATTCATATTGCTGTTCTTGCGATCAATCCTCACATCCTTGCGGCAAAAGACCTCTGCGAGCTTGTTCACCGCCTGCAAACACGATGATGGGGACTCAACATGGTTTTATACTCGTAGTAATCTCACGAGAAAGCACTTATGACGTACAAGGTCATGTTTGCAATGTTGAATGCATTAAAAGCAGTAAAACACAGTTTGATTTTTTTTAAATGATAAAAAATATATATACATAAAAAGATCTACCTGCGTTTTCAGGGTCCGTTCAATCTGCAACTGTTTCTCGTATTGCACTTTAATCTGCATCACTGACTTGGCGTCTTCCTCTAGGAGTTGAATTTCTGTCAAAAAATCCAGAATGTTGTGCGCAAGATATAATGGAGCCTTTACTGAGATAAGTCGAGCACGACCCATACCGGAATCAGAGAAAATGTTAAATCATTGCACGATCTTCAAGTTATATGATGGGGTCGCTTACCTTGATTTTTGGCCATCAGAAGATTGTTTCGTTCCTCCTCCTCAGATAGTTCCTTTGCGAGTTTTTCTTCAAAGGTCTTCTTTTCATTTTGTAGCTGCAGAGGGAGAAAAATTGCATTATAATCACAAAAATAGCCCCTGGGAGGCTGACAACCATTTCCCCATGGTTTCTGGGAAGATTTTAAAATAAACTAGAACTGCTGCCACTTTATAACTGCTGGCAGTGATGACCAGTTTCCTCCACCATCCCACTTTGATACAACCCCGCTTTCATCAGACATGCATGACACATGACATATATATATATAAAAAACACAGTTTGTGTGTGTGTGTGTGTGTGTGTGTGTGTGTGTGTGTGTGTGTGTGTGTGTGTGTGTGTGTGTGTGTGTAATGTTACCGATAGACTCCTAAACGGAGAGGCTCACGTACTTGATATTTGGCATAGACATGGCCATTGAGCTTGGGAAGAACATGGCCGACCTAAAAAAAATTATTTCATAATATTTTTTTACCATATTTTTACCTCAGCGCATTTCAGCGAGGAATATTATGCACGGAATCTGACGCTCGGCTCAGGCAGAGCAGCGCGCTGATTCACTCAGAGCGATCACGTGATGTTCCTTGCCGCCATTAACTCAGTTACGCGTTCGCACGTATTTCAGAGCGAAAAGCGATTGCGTTTTTTCACATTTCAGCGAGGAACATTGCCATTCACACCACATAGGTTTTTTTTTCTTTCATCTGTAGATCCATATTTTTTTTCAGCGAGGAATATTATACACGGAATCTGAATCGGTGGCAGAGCAGTGCGCTGATTCGCTCATTCGCGCTCATTGATGACGATCACGATCACGTGATGACGTGATCACGAATGATGTTCGTGACGCGATCACGTGATGTTCCTTGCCGCCATAAACTCACAGCAAGTAGCATAGATTTTAGCATGATTAGCATTTAGCATGATTTAGCATAGATAGTAGCATGTTTCACATAGATTTTTTTTCAGCAAGGAATATTATACACGGATTCTGACCGGTGGCAAAGCAGCACGCTGATTCGCTCAGAGCGATCACGTGATCACGTGATGTTCCATCCCCGCCGCCAGTTGGCTTCACTTTTCACGGAGTATGAGCGTTCTATATATTTTCAATTCAGTGCGCCCGACTCGCTCACGTACTTGATTTGTGGCATAGACATGGCCATTGGGCCTTCACGGTGTAATTTGTGCGAGGGAGGAGGGGGAGGGGGAGGGATTAGTAGCAGAAGCAGAAGCCCCCGTCCTCCGAGCGTCAGAGCTTCCGTCCTCCCCTCCCCCTTCCTTCCCCCTCCATCCTACCCCCTCCCCTTCTCCCCTCCCCCTCCCTTTTTCCCCCTCCCCCTCCCTTTTCCCCCTCCCCCCTACCCCTCCCACCTCCCTTCCTTTCCTCCCCTCTTCTCCTCCCTTCCCCCCTCCCCCTCCCTCCCCCCCCTCTCCTCCCCTCCCCCCCGTTCACCTCCCCTCCCCTTCCCCGCCCGGCAATGCCGGGTACTTCTGCTAGTCCTCTATATAAAACTGAACTTAGTATTGTATTTTAAACCTTTTTTTTTTTTTAATGAGGGTTATTTTGGGTCTTTTGAGTCCTCGTGGGTCCTTTGGCTCTTTTGGCTCATTGGGGTCTTTTGGGTCCTCGGGTTCTTTATCGTATTTAAGGGTCTTTGGGGTATTTTGGGGTCTTGGTGGTCTTAAAGGTTCTTCAAAGATCTAATGGGTCTTAGCAGTCCAAAGCGTCGAAAGGTACATTTCGATAGTACATAATTAACAGACGTACGTAATTAATAGAGAGCATGCCACTGACTTCAACAGCACATCATTAATGGATATACTGAAAAGTCAAATGGCTGGAGAAGATAATAATGTAGAGTTTCTTCTTCTTCAAACAATAACAACATCTGGCTGCAAAACCGTACGACCAATCAGGTTGAAATTTTAATACAAGTATTCCGTTTAACGACTTCTACTTTACTGTGAAGTTTCACATCAGTCAATGAAGCGGTTCAAAAGATATAATTTTTTTAAATAATTTTTGTTCAATCTAATATGACTGTCAAACCATGTGACCTAGGAATTATTCAAGGACATGGCATGGCCCAAGCCCAAGCCCATGGCCCAGGCCATGGGAACATACGAGTGAAGTTCCCACTCGATTTGTTCAGCAGTTCTGGAGGAGTGGTTTTTAAAACGTTTATTCTTTCAAAAAGCATAGCTCCCAAACCATGTGACCTATGACATCATGGTCAAGGAACTTCTTGTTCGTCATGGGTATGCGGTCATGCTTGTAAAGTTTCCTCTCGATCTGTTCAACCGTTTCAGAGAAAAGTTTTTAGTGGTTTTTAAGGCATTTGTGTTTAAAAAAAGATGGCGACTTAACCATGTGACCGATGACGTCATTTTTTCTTTTTTCTCCACTAATTTATCCCGAGATGACAAGAAATTTCATCCTGATCGGATGAAGTTTCGTACTTGTCGAAGTATGACGTCATAATGGAGGCACCTACGACATCTTTAACATATGTTATTCTCCATGGAGAGTTCTTTACAATGAGCCATGTCTCAATTGTTTCTACGTAGCGCTTTTGGAGATATAGAGGTGCAAAGTTTTCGGTTTTTCCAAGATGGTGCCCATGCCACATGAGCTATGACGTCATAATTACCATTTTAAAAATTCCACAGAAGTCGCTGCTCCTATGGTGAAAATTTCCTGTCAATCGGACCAACGATTGCAGAGAAAATGCTTTTCAAAGGGAATAAACCTGAAAAATCGCAGTGGAAGAATCAGTCACATGGCCTAAGATAAATATATCGTTTCTTCTTCTTCAAGCAATAACCACTTCTGGCTTTCAGACCGTACAACAAATCATGTTGAAATTGTAAACACTTATTCCCCATGACGACTGCTACCTTACTTTAAAGTTTCATGTCCATCAATGAAGTGGTTTAAGAGATGCAAGGTTTTAAGAATTTCGTTCAATTATTTATGGCTGCCAAACCATGTCACCTATCGCTTATTTCAAAAGACCATTTTATCCTCAAGACATGGGGAATATATTTGTGAGGTTTTCACTCGATCTGCTCGACTGGGGGAACATACGTTTTAAAGGTTTATTCTATAAGAAGAATCACAGCTCCCAAACCATGTGACCGATGACGTAATGGTCACGGAACTTTTGTTCGTCATGGGTATGCAGTTATGCATGTAAAGTTTGGCCTCAATCCGTTCAGCTGTTTTGGAGAAAAAGGGCTTTTAGCGCTTTTCAAAAAAACCAACATGGCGGCCGAACCACGTGACCTATGACGTGATAAAAAACAAACAAAAAAAAAACGACCGATTTTTCCTTAGATCATGCTCAAGAAATTTCACATTCATAGGATCAATGGTTCTACTTGTCAAATTATGACGTCATAACAGTAGCACTTTTGATATCCTGAATGAATACATTTGTTGGTCACAATGCAGGGTTCTTTACAATAAGCCATGACAATGTTTTCCAATGAGCCGTTTCAGGGATTGAAGGTGTTTCTAACATTGAAGGGGCAATTCATTGAAGGTTTTTCGAAGATGGTGGCCATACAACGTGACCTATGACGTCATAATTAGCAGTAAAAAATTATATAGGTCGAGTTGTTGGGAACATTGATTTTAAAGGTTTTGAACGGCCAAAATTGCGGTGGAATAATAATAATAATAATAATAATAATAATAATAATAATAATAATAATAATAAGCGTTACGCCTAGGTCCCCCGCCGGTGAAGTAATGTGAGTTGACAAAGTGGAAGACGCAAGGTGGCCATCTTGGATTTTGACGTGGCGACCCAATTTTCAATAGCGTTCTCCATTATGCGTAGATACACCCACACACCAGATTAGAAGTTAGTAGTTCGTTTATTTTTCAAGATATTTCACTCACAATGTTCAGACATATATATGGTGGCGGCCATCTTGGATTTTGACGTGGCGACCCAATTTTCAATAGCGATCTTCCTTATGCCTAGATACACCCACACACCAGATTAGAAGTTGGTACTTCGCTTATTTTTCAAGATATTCCGCTCACAAGGTTCAGACATACATGGCGGCGGCCATCTTGGATTTTGACGTGGGTTGCACCCACACACCAAATTAGAATTCGGTCCTTCGCTTACGCACGCACGCACGCAGGGGAAAACCATAGTCCCCCTTTCGCTCCGCGGTGCGACGGGGAACAATAATCTGAACAGAAACAATACGTTTTCTTCTGCATTGCATGCAAAGGAAACCTAATTGCCTGAATTTGAGGCAAAACCACCTTTCAGCCTCTTATAGGGGCGGATCCAAATGGGGAGCACAGCCTCATGAGATCATACTGTTCCCACTCTGAAGTTATTTCGGAGAAATACTCTGAAATAACCTAAAAATATGCTCTTGGCTACTTTTATGGGTTTTTGTCAGTTTTGGCCCTCATTATAGCGAGGCCGCTAACACAAAAAAAAACATTCACATTACGATACAAGCATGAATCTTGGCAATGATGTTCTTATACAGATATTCTTTAAATCCAGTCATTTGGCCAACGAGAAATTCAACAAGGTTTTCAAATTCAACACAAATTGTTTTCAAAATGGCTGTCAAAATTGTTAAACGTGCCATAAACTTTTTAATATTGAATTTAGGACATAAAAGTATCAATACAAAAATCACTAAACTACATAATATATATATATATATATATATATATACATATATTAAAATATATATATATATATATATATATAAAGTGCATTCAGAAAGTATTCAGACCCCTTCACTTTTTTCACATTTTGTAATGTTGCAGCCGAATGCTGAAATCGTTTAAATTCATTTTTCATTTTTTCCCTCATCAACCTATACTCAATACCCCATAATGACAGAGAAAACAGGATTTTAGAAAGTTTTGCAAATTTATTAAAAAGAAAAAACTGAAATATCACATTGACATAAGTATTCAGACCCTTTGCTATGACACTTGAAATTTAGCTCAGGTGCCTCCCATTTCTCTTGATCATCTTTGAGATGTTTCTACACCTTGATTGGAGTCCACCTCTGGTAAATTCAATTGATTGGACATGATTTGGAAAGGCACACACCTGTCTATATAAGGTCTCACAGCTGACAATGCATATCAGAGCAAAAACCAAGCCATGAGGTCGAAGGAACTGCCTGCAGAGCTCAGAGACAGGATGTCGAGGCACAGATCTGGGGAAGCCTACAAAAAAAATTCTGCTGCGTTGAAGGTTCCCAAAAGCACAGTGGCCTCCATAATTCTTAAATGGAAGAAGTTTGGAACAACCAGGACTCTTCCTAGAGCTGGCCGCCCGGCCAAACTGAGCAATCGGGGAGAAGGGCCTTGGTAATAGAGGTGACCAAGAACCCGATGGTCACTCTGGCTGAGCTCCAGAGATCCTGTGTGGAGATGGGAGAAACTTCCAGAAGGACAATCATCACTGCAACACTCCACCGATCTGGGCTTTATGGCAGAGTGGCCAGACAGAAGCCTCTCCTCAGTGAAAGACACATGAAAGCCCACAGAATCTTGTTTCTGAAAGTCCGAGAGTCCTTTTGGTGCTTTTTTTGCAAACTCCAAACGGGCTTTCATGTCATGTCAAACTCTAAAGTCAATTGCGAGGGGCACACATCGAGAGCGTCAATTGCAAGGATTTTGCGTAAATGCCAATTTCAGACCCTGGCCTCTCACAAACTCGAGCAGTGACTTACTGCAATAGCAATTAGTGATAGAAAATGCCATGTCATAAGCTTTCAAGAAATGTTTGGTTCACGTTCCTGAGGTTTCTGTTTCTTTGTAAATAAACGTTTAAAGTTGTATCACTCTTTTTGAAACACCTTGTACATGCAAGACCAGCAGTCACATATGAACATGCAGATTATGAGACTGTGGACAAATCAACGCAGCAGAAGGATTCAAACCCAAAGTCAAAGCATGAAAAAAAAAATTGAACATAACATGGACAATCCAGGTTTAGTTTTATACTCAGGAATGAATAACTCGAAAGAAAACAAGATGGTCAGACCCTCAAGGGTAGAATGAACGGTATATGCAATCCCACCTCTGTAATGATACTATGTTTATCCGTCAGGGATTGTTTGTGACTGTCCAGCTCGCTCTCCCTGAGTGCCAACACTTTCCTCAGGTCCAATAGCTGCTCATCCAATCGGGAACGCTCCATCTGGTCAGAGTTGGTCTTCCCAACAATTGCCTGAAGCTTTTCATCCAGAGTGTCCCTGCAGGAATAAAACAAATGGAGTCGCATCCTCATTCATGTGTCCAACTGAATGAACGAACAAAGCGCACACATATTTTGTACCTTTACCAGAGCCCTAAATCAGCATGTTTGAATTCAACTCAATTTATATGTCATTTATATACCTATGTAGCTTCACACCTCTCATTCCTTACCTGCAGAGAGTTCAAGCTCCATTACAAATTGATATCCAAATTATGGAAAGCCTTCACTGGTAGTCCACAGAGCCAGACTTTGTGTCCATAAATGACAAGTTTTTGGCGGTTTTTTTTTGGGGTTTTTTTTGTATACTGAATCGAGGCTCGTGAAAGAGCTAACATTTACTTCACAAACAAATCAACCAGACAAACAAAACACACAAAAAGAGGGAGCGGAAAACAAGATGGGGAGAGAAGGGGAAGCACACAAACACAACATTTGAGAGCAGGGAGATGTGTGGAAGGGAGAGGGCTTGGGGGGAGGAGGTGTGGGAAGGGGGGGGGGTGGAGGGAGAAGTATAAAACACAAGGACACCAAGGACTTCCAGGACAGAAGTTGGTATTTCAAAAAAGTGGAATTGGGGTGAAATTAGCGGGGGTAGAAAAGATCAAGGTTTTGGATGGGGGAAGATAAGAGATGGTGGTGAACAGCAATTTTAAAGACCTGGAGGGTGGAGTGGGATTGAAGAGAGTGAGGAAGTTTGTTCCAGAGGCGGGAGAAGAGAGGAATGAAGGAGTGAAGGTGAGCAGAGAGTCTTGATTTTGGCAGTTTGACCATAAGAGGGTTGCAGGCAGATCTTGTGCGACCTGTAGGAATATTTGCGGGACAGAGCCCAGAGAGAGCTGGGGGGGCAAGGCCAGAGAGGAGTCGGTAGAAGATGGAAAGACCACCAACCTGCCTGCGGTGAGTGAGTGAGAGGCCCTTGGAGTTAGCTTCATCGCGGGAGATTCCAATGATTCTGAATGCTTTGGTTTCAACAGCGTGAAGACGAGCTAGGTGTGAGGCAGGAGCACCAGCCCAGAGGGGAGAGCAGTATTCCATTGAGCTGCGGATGAAAGCCTTGTATGTGGTGAGGAGCTCAGGTGTGCCAAGGAAGGACTTTGCACGACGGAGGATGCCCAGTCGGCGACTGGCTTTGGAGGCCAGATTTGAAATGTGGTTTTCCCAGGAAAGATCATGGCAGATAGTGAGACCCAAAAGCTTGAGTGACAGAACTTCTTGGAGAGGATTATTCAGAAAGTGGATGGGAGGGTTGTCCAGTCGGTCTTTTCGGAGAGACATCGTAAGAGTGTGAGATTTGTCAGGATTGAAAGACATGTTCCACTTGTTTGCCCAGTCTGTGATTTTGTCCAGGTCTGCAGAGAGTGAGGAGGCAGCAGACTGCCGATCTGAGGGATGAAGAATGGAGCGACAGAGAGTAGAGTCATCAGCAAAGAGATACAGAGGATTTTCAAGAGAGTCAGAGAGATCATTGATGAAGACCAGAAAAAGCACAGGGCCCAGAACACTGCCTTGTGGAACTCCAGCCTGAACAGGAAGAGGAGATGAGAGAAACCCATTCAGGGCCACACGTTGACTACGACTAGAGAGGAAGTCCGCCAGCCATGCGTGGAGATTTCCATCGATACCAAAAGAGGAGAGTTTGGTGAGCAGAGCGGGGTGCCAGACCGTATCGAAGGCACGTGATATGTCAAGGGAGACTGCTCTAATTTCCTGTTTGGCATTGAGGACCTCCATCCATTGTTGAGAAAGCAGAAGCAGCATGTCCAGAGTAGAGTGTCCAGGTCTGAAACCAAATTGATGATCAGAGATCAAGCCATTGGAGAAGAGGAAAGATTTCATATCTCAGCCAAAATGGTTCACAGCCAAAATCATTTAATGCACATACTTACAATGCACAAACCATATCTGCAGACTCATGGCTCCTTGCTGTAAGGTTCTCACTCGGACATGACATTCACTTGTATAACGACGACTTTATTGAAATGGAAATATCACCATTATGGAAGTAAGGAGGCAGCACTTCTGCTCCGAGCAATTCCTATTTCACTTTCTCACCCATTCAAGAGCACATGCCTGGCAGGTGGACTCAAACATTGTTTACCTCAAAAGTCGTCAATTCCCAAGCAAAAGCTATCAATCACACTTCCAGACCACCATCTTCTCAAGAGTCCAAAATGAGAAATACTGGCCCTTGCCTTAACACTGGCCCTCACCGCTTGAGAAAAGTGTGATCCAACTCAGTCCTCAAGTGAGATCAAGGCACACATGTTGCACTGTCTCGGTAATAAAGCCTGCAAACGACTCAAGTCACCACACCCAATCCATCGGTGATAGCTTAAGACCGGAATTTGAAATTTGTTCAGGGTGCTGGCACACAAAAACTTAAAATTTACAAAAGACACAGTAGGTTCGTTAATGTGTATCAGCAATCAATGTTAGCAGAAAATGGCCCCGGCTTAACGTCGGAATGGCAGTCTTTATTCGGGCTGAGACTCAAACCTTCGGGTTCAGGGTTTTTTTGCACTTGCATGGTGAAATCTGAGCTCCTCTTTTTCAACTTAATAGTGGGCCCATTGGTCCATTGGACCAAATTACCATTGGTTTTAACGGCCTTGTAGCACACCTGCCTGCTGTACAGTTTGAGCATTAGCTTGCCTATCACCAAACAAAGATGTGCCCGGGTCAGGGTGGGGGTGGTGAGGTGGGGTTATACATTCGTTATTATTATTGCCATATTATGCTACTATTAATATTGTTGTTAACATTATTAGTATTAATTAATATATGCTTTGGTACAATGTTATTATTTTTGTTTTTTATTTTGTAATTGGAATGTCATGCAATGGAAGGACCTATGAAACTGCTCTATACACTTTAACATGGTGTACATCTCTCTCAAACTTCTCTCCCTCTATACCTGTTGGTGTCTTGTTAAGTCTGTCTCTGGTGTATGCTCCCCTTCCATCCCTTCACTCTCTTCAAATGGCACCACAGCTGAATCTGCTGTCTGCTCGTGAGAAGGCTGAATGCCTCAATTCTGTGTTCGCTTCCAAATATTGTACCCCCAACCGCTCATTCTCTGCACCCATCCTTCCCTATCATACCCAACTGCTCCAGCACTGTCTTTTTCACCTGAGAAAGTGGAGAAGGTTATTTCATCAGCTCTCGCGTCCTAAAAACCTGCTCTGCTGCCCTTGCACATCCTCTCTGTCCTTTTCATGCTATCATTTGTGCTAGATCATCTGCCATTTGCTGGGAAATCTGCAAACATCGCTGCATCACATAAAAAGTGCAAAAAAACTGATCCCCTTAACTACAGACCTATCAGCCTACTTCCAATAATCAGCAAGGTCATGGAATCCATCATCACAGTTGATATGAAATCATTCCTCTTCTCCAACAACCTCATCGCAGATCACCAGGCTTCCTTTCAGACCAGGTCACTTCACCTTGAACATGCTGCTTCTACTCAACCAAAAATGTATGGAGGTCCTCAATGTCAGACATGAGTTCAGGGCCGTCTCTCTGGACATAGCTGGTGGTTTTGATAGTCTGACATCCTGCCTTACTCTCCAATCTCTCTGCCTATGGCATCCAAGGCCAACTCCACACATTACTCAATTGTGAAGAATCACTTTTTAAAAATGCATATTCAGATCTTCACCAAAATCTAATCAATTTGGCCTTGTCATATACCCAACCTCTCCAAGTTTCGGCCGAATCCATCCATAACTTTGAGATATCGTGCTATATATCGTTTTTTATTTGATATTTTTGAACTATCTCTCAATGGTGAAGAATCACTTCAAAAATTACTGGATCCAGATCTTCACCTAAATCTAATCATTTCGTCCTTGTCACATACTTAACCTCTCCACCAAATTTCGTCCGAATCCGTCCACAACTTTTTGAGATATTCTGTTCACAAAGATAGACAAACAAACATGGGTGAAAACATAACCTCCATCTACCTTCAGTGGGAGAGTTAAACATGGGTAACGTGAAAAAAACCATTTTATCAATCAATATACAAATTGAAAGTGTCACGTGTGTATTCCAGAGGTGGTAAAACTGTACCCAGTATCAAAAATATATTAAATGTTTGAAGTATCAAATAAATGCACAGACACTAACACATCCCCCACCATCAGGTCACAGCAAAAAAAAAAAAAATTAACCGCAGCTAAAACAAAATCATCCGTCCACAACCTTTTGAGATATCCTGCTGTATATCGTTTTGGCCCTATTTCCCAATGGTGAAGAATCACTTTAAAATTCTACTAGCCAGATCCGGATCTTCACCAAAATGTAATCGATTCTTCCTCGTCACACACACACACAACCTGTCCACCAAGTTTCATGCAATTCCGTCCATACATTTTTGAGATATCCTGCAATGTATCGTTTTTGGCCCTATCTCTCAATGGTGAAGAATCACTGAAAAAATTAAAAAATTCTCGTATCCGATTCCATATTCTGATTTTCACCAAAATGGAATCGATTAGTCCTTGTTACACGCACAACCTCTCCACCAAATTTCGTCCAAATCCATCCACAACTCTTTGAGATATCCTGCTATATGTCGTTTTTGGCCCTATCTGCCAATGGTGAAGAATAACTTTAAAAATTCTAGTAAACAGATCCGAATCCGGATCTTCACCAAAATCTAATCATTTCGTCCTTGTCACATACGCTACCTCTCTGCCAAATCCCGTTTGAATCCGTGCACAACTTTTTGAGATATCTTGTTCACAAATAAACAAACAAACAAGAAGCACGATACTTGCATGCAGAACATGTCATGCCGAGCACGATACTTGCAAAATCTCCCCTACCCCCCAAAGGTTTCCATTGATACAGCAAATTGTCCATTTCATAAAGATTAAAATTGACGATCTTGATCAAAGCTCGGGTCAATAGGATGAAAAGTGACGATTTTTCAGATGAAAAAAAATCATGATTTTGGAAGTTTGACCTCAAGTTGACCTTTGACCGTTTGACTTCAAAAATAGTTGGTTTCCCAATTCAGTGAAGCACTATGCAAATGCTGTTCAATGTTCAAGTCAATCGGATGAAAATTGATGGTTTTTCAGATGAAAATTTACGATTCAGGAAGTTTGACCTCGAGTTGACCTTTTGACCTCAAAAATAGTTCGTTTTACTATTTAGTGACTCAATGTGCAAATGCTGTTCAATTTCCAAGTCAATCAGATGAAAATTGATGGGTTTTCAGATGAAAATGGATGATTGACCTTGAGTTGACCTTTGACCTTTTAACCTCAAAAATAGTTGATTTCCAATTTAGTGACGATGTGCAAATGCTGTTCAATTTTCAAGTCAATCGGATTAAAAATGGCGATTTTAGAAATTTGACCTCCAGATGACATTTGACCTCAAAATCAATAGGCTTCTCAATTGTGAGGACCTCTACAACTTAGTGAAGTTTCGTGACGATCGGTTTAGAATTGTGATATGTAGACTAGTGACAAACAAACAGACAAACAGACAGACAGACAGACAGACAGACAGACAGACAGACAGACAGAATAACAAACGCAACCGACCAATATACTTGAAAAAAATTTGATTTTGCAAATAACAAACAGACAGACAGGGGTGAAAACGTAACCTCCATCCACCTTTGGTGGTAGAGATAAATATTAATGTATTTTGTAAATCACAAAAATGCTGCCATGTATTTGAATACTAAATAAACAACGTGTTACCTTTCACTTTTCAAGTCTTTAAGCTTCTGTTTAAATTCTTCAGCAACTGTTGCATTCTGTTCACAATCTTCCTTCAGCTCTCGCACCTGAGTCTTGTAGAGAGCCTGAGGAGAGCAGAGAGAAACAATCAGATGCACACCCGCTGGTACCCCTCATGGCCGACGACCACGGCAAGCCGCAGGAATGCACTCTATAGAGCTCTGACCGAAAAACACTGCTCCGTCTGCAGTTGATCCTGAAGGTCTTTCAGCTGCTCTTCGGCATCGTGGCGCCACCTGCACAGAGGGTTCAGAATCAGCTTCACGATGCGAGGACGCCATTGAATATCTCAAAACGGATAAAGCATCGAGTGAATAAAACAAAACATTCCCTAACATTTGGGTTCAAGATCACAATGTGAGGGACAAGAGGGTGAAAACTCATATATACAAATGGAAGTCAAAACATTTCTCCCCTAAAACGGTCTTTCTCCCCACTATGAAAAGAATGGACATGTAGTAGAGAAACTCAGTACAGACATTAGTCCTTTTCCACAAAGTCTCCATCTGGGGTCCATGCAGTGGTCCACATTTTTTACCTAGTGGATGAGTATTTTATCTTTAAGTGGAAAATACAGGAGAACATCACGTTAGGGAAAGGGAATAACAGTCACTCATAATGACTGGCTTTACAAGTAGAGCAAATAGATTATCCAGACAGACAAACCGCTCCATGGAAAATATTTGAAACATGACTCATTGTCAAGTACTCCCCATGGGGAACAACATATATTCATGATGATGTCATCGATGCCTTAATTATGACGTCATAATAAGACAAGTAGAACACTTGATCCTATCAGTTTGAACGTGCTCTTGAATGTGACCTACACAAACATTCTATGGGCGAATTAAATTGATGACATCATTGGTCTCGTGGTTCTGCAGCCATATTGGATTGAACATAAATCTACATTGTCAATAAACCACACAAACACAGCAGCTAATAAACACCACACAAACACGTCCTGGCGAGGGTCTGCAATCTTTCTTGCTTAATCAGTTTGATTGATCTGATTGCTCTTTCTTGCTTAATCTTGTTTTGGTGTAGCATAGGAATGATGGGATGAATGGCCTTCTCCTGCATCAAATTTCCTTGATGTAATATGGGTCAAGTCCAAGTTTTGCATGTATCGATTGAACACACAGCGATAAATACAGAAAACATCCAAGAAGCACGGCTGGTAGGTAACCAGAATTCACGAGCGATGCTGGTTTTGTGAACAAAAGAAAAAAAAGGAGAAATTAAAAAGGATTGGAAAAAGTGTAACACAACAGCAAAGGTAGAAGGAAGATTTCAGTTTGTCCGACTATATAAATCCCGGTGCACATTTTTTTTTGGGGGGGGGTTGGGGGGGGGAGAAATCAACAGAAAATTTAAGAGTATATCTCCATATTATGGATACAACTAATCAGAATTTCTGGACATCTACCATCATCTTGAGACTTGAAGGTGAGACCTGAGTCTCAATTTGCACACAGAATCACATAACATCTTCTAGGATATAGTGACATGAAATTTGCATCCAAAGACATATTCAGACACAGAATCAAAGACAGACTGAGAAGCAGGTCAATACAGACTCATAGACAGACCCAAACTCCTCCCACTCCCACCTTTTAATGTTCAATTTATTTTTCAATTTACCTAACCCTCCTCTCCTCATCTACTATATAAGGGATCCGTTGGTCTGTCTGTGTGCCGCCATTTTTCTCATAGACGGCTGAACGGATCTTCGTCAAACACACAGTTTCATCAGTGAGTGCTTGGGAATGTTTCAGGCAAAAAATAATAATAATAAAAGTTGTTTTTTTTGGATTAAAAAAATAATAATAATAAATAAATAAATATGACAGTTATATACAAGTACACATTCGAATAAATAAATATAAAACAATCACCAGACATTTGAACAAAAATTAATCAAACAATTCCAAAAGTGGTTGAAGTTGATGGTCAGGCTTCTTATTCCTGAACGTCATCATACATAATTCAGAAACGTGATGAACGGCACATTCACCAACATATATTCAACGAAAAGGTAAAATGATGATTTGACATTTGTGATGGATTCTGATTTGGATGCAATTGCTTTTCCATTATATTTGCCCTCATTTCAAATATGTTAATGTTTCTTTTTCGCTTGAACAACGCCGGGTACTCCAGCTATAAACACTTATATACTTTCCTCAGGGTACAAATACAAATACAACTTTGTCAGGGGGGTAACATAGGCTATGTGGTGGCCGCGGCCTCATGCAGGAGTGTGGGGGACAGGGAAAGGGGCATACATTCTCTATGTAAATGTGTACCGTGTAGAGACACCTGGTGATTGTGGCAGAGGGTACTACAATTTCCTTTTTCATCTGGGCAACACTGAGGTTAAAGCACTCTTTGCATGGGAAAAAATTTCCTACTTCCCTTCCCTCCCTCCCCCAAAACGGAGGGGCCTGTCAAAGCCACCACCCCTCCCCCCCCCCCCCCCCCAAGATGTATATGCAGTATATCTTTACCCTCCCTCTCCCCTCACCTCTCTCTCCCCTCACCTCTCTCTCCCCTCACCTCTCTCTCCCCTCACCTCTCTCTCCCCTCACCTCTCTCTCCCCTCACCTCTCTCTCCTCTCACCTCTCTCCCCTCCCCCTTCCACTCCCTTCCTCCCCCTCCCTCTCCTGCCTCCACCCCCCCCCCCCCCCCACCCGGCGACACCGGGTACTCCTGCCATTTATAAAGTTATAAATAAATAACAAGATGGCAAAAAACATTTCAGACCGCAGTGCAGTGGAAAAAAAACACAGCGCAGTGATCTGAGACAAAGCTTCACCGTACAATTACGCTCCTGTCATGCAATATTGCATACCAAACAGGCCGATTGTTTGCAAATGAAAGAACAAATTTCAATCTCGAAATGAAATCGAAACAATTTGTGGAAAAAAAACAAAAATCATGAATTTGATTTTCATGAATCATGAATCATGAACATGATGAAAACAAAAAGAGTATTTTTATCAATTTCAATCTTTAGGAATGACAGTTCATTCAAACGAGATCTGCAAGTCTCTCTAACAAGGGGATAATGCTCAGAACGTCCGCAAACACATGCTGATGGAATAATACTAAATGAAAATTATTTGCAATAGGGGGTCACACAGGAATCTGTGATCCCCACCCTGATGCGAATGAGCTCGGCAGTGCAATGCAGACCTGGCACGGCACGTCTGCGAAAGTACCAACTCATGGCGGATTCTCTGGGACACTGCAAGTCAAGCCGGGAATTCTGCCCCTTATCTTATACGGCACACTGGAAATTAGCAATCCATACGTAAATGGTGTCAGATATTACGATTGCTAGACTTGACATGTCGAGAACTCCCAGCTAGACTTGCGGTTGATCAGGCTATTAACTGCAGGGATTCATTTACGCATCAATCATCCTGGCCATTAAAATAATGGGATTTTAATACAATAGTACAGGCAGGGCGATTCATCAATGTGTGTGCCTCCCCTCGAATAGACGTCAAACTGGGAGTCCCATCTGCCAGCATGGGTTGGTGGACATTAAAGATTCCATGGTGTCCTTCGCAAAGAGTAGGCGAGTATTGCCAAATGCCAAATTCCTGCCCTAACTAGGTGAATTTCAGGCCTGACCAGGCCGGTTCGTGAAAGACTTGGGCCAAGCTTCCCCGGCCGACCCCACAAGGTGGGATAATAGCGGCTGTTAAAGAGCAACAAAACAGTACAAATGACCCCAATTACTGACATACATACATGCACACACCAATGCGTGCCAAAGCACACATTTTGAAGGTTTTGAAGGTAATTTTGAAGCACACATTTTGAAAGCATACATTTTGCAACTACACAATTCTTCTGTGAGAATCCTAATGCAAGACAAAAATTGCATTGCCAGTGTACAATTTGATTGTTCAGCTTCAAACTAAAAATAGAAAGTAGAATTTGCGTCAATAGATTTGCCTCCACCAATGGTATATGTCAACTGTAACGTTTGATCGCAATCAAAGGTCACATGAAAAAACAAAGGTTCCTTGAGTGAGACCTAGAGAGAGAGAGAGAGATTGGGCAAGAGCGAGACCGAGCTAGAGAGACAGAGAGACAGAGAGAGGGAGAGAGAGAGAGAAGAGAAGAGCGACAACATCAGATGCTTCTGACTCGCATTATGGTCTGCAAAATGATTTTCAAAGGGCACATGACCTTTGACATGTTCAATCTAAAACTGAATCAGATCATCGTTCTACTACAGTCCAAAAATGTGACAAGTATGGTTGAAATCTCTTGAGTGGTTCATAAGTTATTGCAGCAACACAGATTTTTGTGTTTGAAAGGGCACTTGACCTTAGGTCTGTGACCTTTTTAACCGAAAATGTAATCAGTTCATCTTTGTCTTCCAGTCCATAGTTATGCCATGTTTGGTCAAAATCATTTCAGCAGTTCACAAATTATCACGGTAATGAAAATTTTCTACTTTCAGCTAAAGGACACGTGGCCTTTGATCATTGAGTCATAAATCTTATCAATTCATCTTTGCATCATCCTACCAAGCTGCATCAATTTTGGTCAAAATCCCTTTCGTGGCTCACAAATTATCATGTGAACTAAAATCTGCTATTTTCAGCTCAAGGTCACATGACTCCAAAATCGAATCGGTTCATCTTTGCATCATGATACACCTTTGTACCAAGCTTGTTAAAGACTCACTTCAGTGGTTCAAAAGTTATCACGGTAATAAAACTTAATGGACAGAAGCACATACAGATAACCGAAGACAGAATGCCTCCGGCACCTTTGATATACAGGAGAAAACCAAGAGTGAATGTCAAAGGTCATTTACTTGATGATGCCCGAAGGAGATCCCGTTGAAATGATGCAACTCAAGATAATCACAGGAACATGAAAGATGACTGCAGCAAGAAATCTGTTCAATGTGAAAATTATATTAATCGCTTGGTAATTTAGTTTTCCACCTCAAGATTTTCCCACAAGGGAGCTGTTGTCGAACTGGAAGCCCTTTTGGGTAAAGTTCAGCGTGGATTAAAATCATGAAAGTAAAACCTTTAAAATTCAAAGTAAACGAGAACGGAACCTGGCAGAGTGCATAAATTCACCTGCCTGAACAGTTTTACGTATTTTAAATCACACTGATAGCCAGATCTGCATGCGAATCTTCACAAAAATCGAATCAATTCGTCCTTGCCACACACCCAACCTGTCCACTAAATTTCGTCCAAATCCGTGAATAGATTTTTGCGATATCCTGCTGACAGACAAACAAACAGACAGGGATGAAAACATAACCTCTGTCCACCAGTAATAACTTGGAATCATACATACATCAACGTCATTCAGCCTACTTTTGGATAAATTAAGATTCGGGAAATATTCTGCGGAAAAAATGTTTTTTCTCATTTACTGTATAACCTACTAGCAGAGTACCCACCCCACTGGCGATCTTGTTCCAAGCATGCAACACATTTTTCTGACACATCATTTTATTTGGGCGGTGTATAGGCAACAGACTGCTGTCTCACTCACTCCCGAAAATAAAAACAATCCGGGTTACGTATATGAAGGTAAACATGCTTATGTGCTTATGTGCATATAGAACACATTGTGGTTATAGCATGGTTAGTTCCCATTGCATCCAGGAAATACATAATAGAATACCCCAAATGATATGCAATTGGCTAATAGAATACCTAAACCACCACCGTTTCATCCGAATCTGTAATTTTTAAATTTTATTTAACCATGTCATTAATCGAATAATTAAATAATTCATCGATTAATTGATCAATCAATACATAAAAATACCCTTAACAGCCAAATCACTTGGTTATTGTCATGTCCAAATATTAGCTTCCTAGCTCAAAAGGTGCCGGAGATATTGCCCAGATGAGAAAGAAAAGAAATAAGTATTTAATTAATCGATAATAATTAAATAATTGTTTAATAAAAAAACAAAAAAATACTGTTTTTGCCAAAACATGTGGTCACTATTGTGCTGAAATTTCAGCTTCCTAGCTCAAAGGATGGCTGAGATATCGCCGGGATAAAAAAAAAACAAAGAAAGAAAGAAAGAAACCGGAGTGAAAACTGAGTACTCTCAGCGCGCGTCATCGCCAGGCCCCCTTCAGTGCCCGGCGATGACGTCATGCAGTGCCTGGAGATAGTACAAATGAAAGCCGTGCGAAAGCCGAAAGTATGAAAGGAGCAGTGTACAAAAAGATGTAAAACAAGGATCGACCAACAAGACACTACCAAGAGGCCAAGACCAATGAAATGGAAAGCAATAAGTGATTGCGAGAACCACGCCGCAGATGTACTTGGCAACCATTCAGTGCTTCAATCAATACAATGATCGCTTTTCCACGCTCCAAGATTTAGTAGATAAACAATTAGTAAGATGCATTTGCATACTTGTGCAAGTCCACCAGCTGCCTTTCCAGCGTTTGCCGTTGGTTTTGAAGCTCATTCAACTCGTGCTTCAGGCGTTTCTCACTAGAACGTAGAGTCCCAACTTGCTGTGTCTGCAACTTCACTTCATCTTGCAACAGCTGCCGTTTCTGGATCTCCTGATCCAGCTTTTGCACCTGGGCCTTGTTCTAGACGACAAGGAAAAGAGGGTAAGCTAATGGGTATATTGTCAAAATACATACTGTATATAACAAGACCGAATAATTTCTGAAATCTCCGACCTACCTTACGACACCCGCTGGGAACCCAAAACGTCCCACAGAGGTTGTTATATTTCCTTTCATACTAAAATATGCCATTTGTGTCTGTCCGTCTGTCCGATTAATTTTTAATGCCAATACATTCTGTCCTTACTTATCCAATCTCAACCAAACTTGACAGGATGACCAAGGGTTACATAATGAAGGTTGTAGCGCATTCTATTGCCCCCCTCCCCAAGGGGCTTTTCTCCCCGATCGGGTATTCCCCACCATTGCCATCAATGGGTTGCATGTTGAGGTGTATAGCCGTATTAAGTTAGCTTTATCGTGGCATTTGTCAAAAGAAGAAGATTTATCGTGGCGTTTTTCCAAAGTAGCTTTGAATAACAAAATTAATGATAATCGCACATTATTAATATCATGGCAAAACAATATGAATACTAATAATGTCCCACTTCCCCAAGGTGTTTTTCCTGCAGTGATAACGTGTTTAAATAGCTTATCGTTATAATGGCGTTTCCGTGTGAGCTTCTACAGCTTCTACAGGAAGAAAAAATATTATAAACCACAAACACGTATGATTTGCTTTTTAAACAGTCGCTAATGCTGTTTATAACACTAAATGAAGAAATTTGGAGGAATCCCGACATCAATGAAGTAAGGTTTACTTGCAGAACTGAGCGAAGATCTATGGTACTCTATATAACCCACAAAAGTTGAGTTCATAACATGGCCCTTTCTACCACTACTGTGGCATTTTTCGTAGCGAACTTTTGAAACTCGCTCCCACTGTTTAATACGAAACAAAGGGAGGAAGACCGGGATGTGCTCATTTACCAAGCAGCTAGCTAGTGTTTGCCAAGCCAGCCATTCCTTAACAGTTTTAAATTAAGTGCTTGCTCGAATGCTTAAAGAACTTGGCAATCTCTCCACAAGAAACTTGGTAAATGAACACACACCCAATGTCTTGAGATCCGACCATAGATCGACTGTAATCTATATACCCCAAAGAGGCATGACCCTTTTTTCCGCTCCCGTAGTGTGCGAGTGTACTAGTCAGTAAAATATGCAAGTGTAATGGTTACTAAATGTATCCCCATATCATGTGACCAGATCCTTAGCTCTTATTGGTGTAGGTTTGTGGGGACATACGGACAGACAAACGCTGTTCTAGATGGCATTGCCCTACGGGCTACGCCATAAAAACCTTGGCTTTACTTCGGGCCCGTTGTATACTCTAAGTACTAAATCAGTAACAAGCATGCGTCCGTTTGGTTACTTGCTTTTAGGCCAGCATGGTACCTGTGGTCTCCGTAGGAAAATAAGGAAAATCTTCAGTATCTTGATCGCAGTATGGGAGCGCTTTTCTTCAAACCAATTTTTCAGCTGGGAAAGTACAACTGCAATGCACTCTAATTACCTGTCTTGTCAACAAGTGCACCTGTCCAACCA
Organism: Myxine glutinosa; assembly: GCF_964187855.1. Classification (NCBI taxonomy): domain Eukaryota; kingdom Metazoa; phylum Chordata; class Myxini; order Myxiniformes; family Myxinidae; genus Myxine; species Myxine glutinosa. Next base: position 121,719,409 of record NC_136271.1, on the reverse strand, counting down.
TTTGTGGCACACAATTGAACTAACAAGAGCAATCAGAGATTGCAGACCCTGGCCATAACTTATTTTGTGGTGAGAATAAATGGAAGGATGTACTGCATGAAAAGTTATTGATTGCAAATGAAAGGTCTAAATGGTCTATTTGTGACAGTGTAAAGATCAAAGGGTCTGAAGTCCTAAAGGTCTAAATGTCAAAGTTGCAAACGTCAAAGTTGCAAATGTGAAAAAGACACAAATGTCCAAAAAAGTTTTTTTTTAAAGTCCAAAAGTTCAAAAAAAAGTCCAAAAGTTCAAAAAAAAGTCCAAAAGTTCAAAAAAAAGTCCAAAAGTTCAAAAAAAGTCCAAAAGTTCAAAAAAAGTCCAAAAGTTCAAAAGTTCAAAAAAAGTTCAAAAGTTCAAAAAAAGTCCAAAAGTTCAAAAAAAGTCCAAAAGTTCAAAAGTTCAAAAAAAGTTCAAAAGTTCCAAAAAAAGTTCAAAAGTTCCAAAAAAGTTCGAAAGTTCGAAAGGTGCAAATGTTGAAAGGTACCAATGTCGAAAGGTGCCAATGTCGAAAGGTGCCAATGTCGAAAGGTGCCAATGTCGAAATGTGCCAATGTCGAAAGGTGCCAATGTCGAAAGGTGCGTGCCAATGTCGAAAGGTGCAAATGTCGAAAGGTGCAAATGTCGAAAGGTGCAAATGTCGAAAGGTGCAAATGTCGAAAGGTGCCAATGTCGAAAGGTGCCAATGTCGAAAGGTGCCAATGTCGAAAGGTGCCAATGTCGAAAGGTGCCAATGTCGAAAGGTGCCAATGTCGAAAGGTGCCAATGTCGAAAGGTGCCAATGTCGAAAGGTGCGTGCCAATGTCGAAAGGTGCAAATGTCGAAAGGTGCCAATGTCGAAAGGTGCCAATGTCGAAAGGTGCCAATGTCGAAAGGTGCCAATGTCGAAAGGTGCCAATGTCGAAAGGTGCCAATGTCGAAAGGTGCCAATGTCGAAAGGTGCCAATGTCGAAAGGTGCCAATGTCGAAAGGTGCCAATGTCGAAAGGTGCCAATGTCGAAAGGTGCCAATGTCGAAAGGTGCCAATGTCGAAAGGTGCCAATGTCGAAAGGTGCCAATGTCGAAAGGTGCCAATGTCGAAAGGTGCCAATGTCGAAAGGTGCCAATGTCGAAAGGTGCCAATGTCGAAAGGTGCCAATGTCGAAAGGTGCCAATGTCGAAAGGTGCCAATGTCGAAAGGTGCCAATGTCGAAAGGTGCCAATGTCGAAAGGTGCCAATGTCGAAAGGTGCCAATGTCGAAAGGTGCCAATGTCGAAAGGTGCCAATGTCGAAAGGTGCCAATGTCGAAAGGTGCCAATGTCGAAAGGTGCCAATGTCGAAAGGTGCCAATGTCGAAAGGTGCCAATGTCGAAAGGTGCCAATGTCGAAAGGTGCCAATGTCGAAAGGTGCCAATGTCGAAAGGTGCCAATGTCGAAAGGTGCCAATGTCGAAAGGTGCCAATGTCGAAAGGTGCCAATGTCGAAAGGTGCCAATGTCGAAAGGTGCCAATGTCGAAAGGTGCCAATGTCGAAAGGTGCCAATGTCGAAAGGTGCCAATGTCGAAAGGTGCCAATGTCGAAAGGTGCCAATGTCGAAAGGTGCCAATGTCGAAAGGTGCCAATGTCGAAAGGTGCCAATGTCGAAAGGTGCCAATGTCGAAAGGTGCCAATGTCGAAAGGTGCCAATGTCGAAAGGTGCCAATGTCGAAAGGTGCCAATGTCTAAAGGTGCCAATGTCTAAAGGTGCCAATGTCGAAAGGTGCCAATGTCGAAAGGTGCCAATGTCGAAAGGTGACAATGTCGAAAGGTGCCAATGTCGAACGGTGCCAATGTCGAAAGGTGCCAATGTCGAAAGGTGCCAATGTCGAAAGGTGCCAATGTCGAAAGGTGCCAATGTCGAAAGGTGCCAATGTCGAAAGGTGCCAATGTCGAAAGGTGCCAATGTCGAAAGGTGCCAATGTCGAAAGGTGCCAATGTCGAAAGGTGCCAATGTCGAAAGGTGCCAATGTCGAAAGGTGCCAATGTCGAAAGGTGCCAATGTCTAAAGGTGCCAATGTCGAAAGGTGCCAATGTCGAAAGGTGCCAATGTCGAAAGGTGCCAATGTCGAAAGGTGCCAATGTCGAAAGGTGCCAATGTCGAAAGGTGCAAATGTCGAAAGGTGCAAATGTCGAAAGGTGCAAATGTCGAAAGGTGCAAATGTCGAAAGGTGCAAATGTCGAAAGGTGCAAATGTCGAAAGGTGCAAATGTCGAAAGGTGCAAATGTCGAAAGGTGCAAATGTCGAAAGGTGCAAATGTCGAAAGGTGCAAATGTCAAAAGGTGCAAATGTCAAAAGGTGCAAATGTCGAAAGGTGCAAATGTCGAAAGGTGCAAATGTCGAAAGGTGCAAATGTCGAAAGGTGCAAATGTCGAAAGGTGCAAATGTCGAAAGGTGCAAATGTCGAAAGGTGCAAATGTCGAAAGGTGCAAATGTCGAAAGGTGCAAATGTCGAAAGGTGCAAATGTCGAAAGGTGCAAATGTCGAAAGGTGCAAATGTCGAAAGGTGCAAATGTCGAAAGGTGCAAATGTCGAAAGGTGCAAATGTCGAAAGGTGCAAATGTCGAAAGGTGCAAATGTCGAAAGGTGCAAATGTCGAAAGGTGCAAATGTCGAAAGGTGCAAATGTCGAAAGGTGCAAATGTCGAAAGGTGCAAATGTCGAAAGGTGCAAATGTCGAAAGGTGCAAATGTCGAAAGGTGCAAATGTCGAAAGGTGCAAATGTCGAAAGGTGCAAATGTCGAAAGGTGCAAATGTCGAAAGGTGCAAATGTCGAAAGGTGCAAATGTCGAAAGGTGCAAATGTCGAAAGGTGCAAATGTCGAAAGGTGCAAATGTCGAAAGGTGCAAATGTCGAAAGGTGCAAATGTCGAAAGGTGCAAATGTCGAAAGGTGCAAATGTCGAAAGGTGCAAATGTCGAAAGGTGCAAATGTCGAAAGGTGCAAATGTCGAAAGGTGCAAATGGTGCAAATGTCGAAAGGTGCAAATGTCGAAAGGTGCAAATGTCGAAAAGGTGCAAATGTCGAAAAGGTGCAAATGTCGAAAAGGTCAAAGGGTGTAAAGGTCAAAGGGTATAAAGGTATAAAGGTCAAAGGGTGTAAAGGTCAAAGGGTGTAAAGGTCAAAGGGTGTAAAGGTCAAAGTGATTAAAGGTCAAAATGAGTAAAGGTCAAAGAGAGTAAAGGTCAAACTGTGTAAAGACCAAACAAGACCAAAGGGTGTAAAGGCCAAAGGGTATGAAAATGTCTCAATGGTTCCAAAGGTTCTAAATGGTCTAAACAGTCAAAGGGATGTAATTTAAAGTCTGAAGGGTTGTAATTGTCTAAATAATCCCATCTCGTCTTAAGTTGTCATACCCTTCCTTCCGTCCATGGAACACTGAATGTTGTGGTGAGGCAGTTGCCCTGAAACAACTTGCCCTTGCCTCTTGGAAGGCAAATCCAACTGAAGGCAATCTCAGCTCCTTGCACCAAGCTCGGAACAAGTGTGTCTATCCTCAGGAGAGCCAGGAAACAATATCCCTCTACTCTCAACACTGAACTCTCAAACCTGTCTCCCCCCTCCAAATCCTAGTGGTGTCTGGTCAAATCTTTTTCTGGCGTTTGTTCCACCTCCATCCCCTCCCTTACCTCAAATGGCTACACAGTTGACACCGCACGTGACAAAGCCAAATGCCTCAACTCTGTGTTTGCCTCAAAATCTTGTGTCCCAAACCCATCTCTCTCTGAAGCCACCTTATCCAGTCGAACCCAGCTTCTCCTGGACTCTGTGTCCTTCTCAACTGACAAGGTGGAGACGTTTCTGTCAAACCTAGATGCCATTCTGCAACTGGACCAGACAGCATCAGCCCACGGGTCCTAAAATGCTGCTCTGTCGCTCTTTCGCACCCTCTCTCTGTTCTCTTCACCCTCTCTTTTGCTCAAGGTCATCTGCCATCAGCTTGGAAATCAGCCAACATTACTGCTTCACAAAAAAAAGGTGCAAAAACAGATCCTTGCAACTACAGACCAATCAGCCTGCTCCCAGTTATCAGCAAAGTCATGGAATCCATCATTGCTTCAGATATCAAATCCTTCCTCTTCTCCAATGGCTTGATCTCTGATCATCAATTTGGTTTCAGACCAGGTCATTCGACTCTGGACATGCTGCTTCTGCTGTCTCAACAATGGATGGAGGAACTCAATGCCAAACAGGAAATCAGAGGTGGCTCCCTTGACATATCACGTGCCTTCGATACGGTCTGGCACCCCGCTCTGCTCACCAAACTATCCTCCTATGGTATCCATGGAAATCCCCATGCATGGCTTGCGGACTTCCTCCCTGGTTGTAGTCAACGTGTGGCCCTGAATGGATTTCTCTCATCTCCCCTTCCTGTTCAGGCTGGAGTTCCCCAAGGCAGTGTTCTGGGCCCTGTGCTTTTTCTGGTCTTCATCAATGATCTCTCCCACTCTCTGGAAAATCCTCTCCATCTCTTTGCTGATGACTCCACTCTCTGCCGCTCCATTCCTCATCCCTCAGATCGGCAGTCTGCAGCCTCCTCACTCTCTGCAGACCTGGCCAAAATCACAGACTGGTCAAACAAGTGGAACATGTCTTTCAATCCTGACAATTCTCACACTCTTACTAGGTCTCTCCGAAAAGACCGACTGGACAACCCTCCCATTTACTTTCTCAACAATCCTCTCCAAGAAGTTCTGTCACTCAAGCTTTTGGGTCTCACTTTCTGGCATGATCTTTCCTGGGAAAACCACATTTCCAAGCTGGCCTCCAAAGCCAGTCGCCGACTGGGCATCCTCCGTCGTGCAAAGTCCTTCCTTGGCACACCTGAGCTCCTCACCACATACAAGGCTTTCATCTGCAGCTCAATGGAATACTGCTCTCCCCTCTGGGCTGGTGCTCCTGCCTCACACCTAGCTCGGCTTCACACTGTTGAAACCAAAGCTTTCAGAATCATTGGAATCTCCCGCGATGAAGCTGATTGTGAGGGCCTTTCACTCACTCACTGCAGGGAGGAAAGTGGTCTTTCTGTCTTCTACCAACTCCTATCCGGCCTAGCTCACCCAGCTCTATCTGTGCTCTGTCCCCAAAATATTCATGCAGGTCGCACAAGATCTGCCAGCAACCCTCTTCTGGTGAAATTGCCAAAATCAAGACTCTCTGCTCACCTTCACTCTTTCATTCCTATTTACTCACGCCTCTGGAACAAACTCCCTCACTCTCTTCAATCCCACTCCTCCCTCCAGGTCTTTAAAACATCTGTTCACCACCATCTCTCGTCTCCCCCCATCCAAAACCTTGATCTTTTCTACCCCTGTTAATTCACCCTAGATCCACTTTTTTGAAATACCAACTTCTTTCCTGGAAGTCCTAGCAGTGTCCATGTGTTTTATACCTCTCCCACCCGCCCCCCCCCCCTCTTCCCATGCCTCCTCCCCCCAAGCCCTCTCCCTCCCACAGATCTTCCAATGTCCCCGTTCTCTGCTGTTGTACTTGTGTGCTTCCCTTTCTCTCCCCATCTTGTCTCCCGCTCCCTTTATTGTATGTTTTTGTGTGTGTGCCGTTTTTTGTGTGCGTGTGTGTGTGTGTGTGTGTGTGTGTGTGTGTGTGTGTGTGTGTGTGTGTGTGTGTGTGTGTGTGTGCGTGCGTGCGTGTGTGTGTGTGTAGCAGGTTGCATTTGTCTAAAGGGTTGCACTTGTCTAAAGGGTTGCACTTGTCTAAAGGGTTGCACTTGTCTAAAGGGTTGCACTTGTCTAAAGGGTTGCACTTGTCTAAAGGGTTGCACTTGTCTAAAGGGTTGCACTTGTCTAAAGGGTTAGAGTATTAAAAGGTCTAAAAGGTGTGAAGGTCTAAATGCATAAATGTCCTAAAGGGTTGAAGAGGTAGAAGGGGGGTCTAAGGAGTCTTAGGGGTTTTAACAGGTCTAACAAGGTATGTAGGGTCTTAAGGGTTGAAAGGGTCTAACAGGATCTAAAAGGTCTTAGTGGGTCTAAAGGTGCAGTTTGGTCCATGGGGTATTAGGGTTCTAAAGGGTATAATGGGATATATATGGTGCTGAGGTTCAAAAGAGTCCAACACGATTGAAAGCAGTGGTTCCCATAAATTTTTGTCCATGGGATTTTTCTAAGTTCGGGTCATGACCCTGGGTTTGGGAACCCCCGATCTTGAGGGGTCTTACGAGTTGAAAAGGTGTAACAGGGTCTATAGTGTCTTAGGAGTCAATAGTGTTTTAGGGTTCAAAAATGGTCTTTGTGGTCTGAGGAATATGGAGGGTTTTTGGGGTATAAAGGGTCTTCGGGTTAAAAGGGTCAAATACTCTAACAAGTCTTAGGAGTCTAAAGGGTTTCTTTTTTTTGTATACTGCAAAACCCCAACATTCGCGGAGGATATGTTTCTGAAAAATGCTGCAAATGTCGAATCGGCAAATGTTGGGGCAATGTTTCAATGGGAAGAAGGGGGAAAGGTTCACGAAGGGTTGTGATTCATAACGGAAGACTGCGACCTTGACAGAGAGAGGTGATGAAAATATTCTGTTCAGAGCCACATGTTGGCTACAAGAGTCGAGGAAGTCAGTAAGCCATGTGTAGAGTTGGTCTTGGATGCAATAGGCAAGGAGTTTGGAGAGGACAGCAGGATGATAGACCATATCAAAAGCATGAGATATGTTCAAAGAGACAGCCCTGATCTCATGTCTAACATTGAGGGCCTCTATCCATTATTGGGTGAGTAGAAGCAATATGTCCAAGGTGGAATGACCTGGTCTGTAACCAAATTGATATGACATTTAGAAAATGAAGGATTTCAAATCAACTGCGTTGATGGATTCCACATATTTTCTGATGAATGGAAGTAAGCTGATAGGTCTGTAGTTAAGCAGATCAGTTTTTACACCTTATTACCTCTGCAACTAAAGACAGACGGAGCTTATATGTTTTCACCCCTGTTTGTCTGCCTGTCTGTCTTTGTTTGTCTCTGAACAGGATATATCAAAAAGTTGTGGACGGACAGGTTGGGTTGGGTGTGTGACAAGGACAAATCTCTTCGATTTTAGTGAAGATCCAGATACGAGAATGTTTGAAGTGATTATTCTTCACCATTGAGAGATGTGGCTAAAAACTACAATTATATTTCATGATGTTTCAAAATCATGTGTATGAGTTATGACAAAACGAGGTGGATGTGTTGGTTAGGTGACAAAAATAAGTCGATTCTATTTTGGTTCTGGTCTGGATCCAGATCTGACCTATCAGAGGGATACAATACAAACTGTTCAGCCTGGCAGAGGTATGTGTTTTACCGAGTGCCCGTTCTACTTAATTGTACCCATTAAGTAATGCAGTCATGTTGGCTGATTTCCAAGCAAATGGAAGATGACATTGCACAAATGACAGGGTGAAAAGGGCAGAGAGAGGATGTGAAAGAAAGCAGAGCAGGTTTTTTAGGACACGTGAGCTGATGCCATCCAGTCCATTTGCAGAGTCAAGGTTTGAAAATCTTCTCCACCTTCTCAGATGAAAAAGACAGAGTCCAAGAGCAGTTGGGAACGACAGAGTGTTGGGTACTAAAAGTGAGGGGTTGGGAATACATGATTTGGAAACAAACAGAATTGACGCATTGAGCCTTCTCACAAGCGGAATCGAGGAGAGGGAAGCCATTTGAGGAGAGAAGAAGAGGGAAAGAATGGAAGGGGAGAATACTCCAGAGACAGACTTAACTACAACGGGACTCGGTACATAGCATACCTCCATCACAGACTGAACAGTTTACGTTTTGTATTTCACCGATAGGCCGGATCTGGATCAGGACCTGAACCAAAATGGAGACGGCTTGTTCTTGGAACCTAACTAACTCATCGACCTTCTTTCGTCCAAATCCATCCACATCTTTTTTGGCCTTAACGTTTTTGGCCCTATATCTCAATGGTGAAGAATCACTTTTAAAAATCATAGAAGCCGGATCTGGATCTTCACCAAATTCTAATCATTTAATCCTCGTCAACCACCCAACCTGTCCACCAAATTTCTTCCAAATCAGTCCACAACTTTTTGAGATATCCTGTTCAAAGATAGACAAACAGACGGGTAAAAATAACCGCCGTCCACCTTTGGTGGTGGAGGTAGCTAGGTGCCACCAGGTTTTAGAGTGAGACAAGTTTGAAGGCTCATTCTTGAGGATGGACAGATGTTGTTTTATGATTCTACTGAGAGTGCACGCGTGTTGTGGACATTTTGGAATACACTGAGATTACCTTTGGTCAGATTAGCCTTCCAGGAAGAGAAGGCAAGTTGCTTCAGAGCAACCACCTCACCACAGGATTCAGTGTACCATGGGCGGGAATAATGGTGAGACGCAGAGACGCAGAGACAGAGACAGAGACAGAGACAGAGACAGAGACAGAGAGAAAGGAGGTTTCTGTGGAGGATTCCCAGACTGAGTTAACATCATGACCAGTAAGTAGATATGGGAGACCAGTCCTGAAGAGAGATGGCTGCAGGCAGTCCCTGACAATCTGCCTCAGTGAATTGCCAGACTGAGGCAGGTCTCCGAGAACAGCCAGAGAGATGTTGACTTTCCCAAGCACATAATCAAATGAACAAATTGGAGCAAAGGAAGAGCAGGAGACATATGTGGGAAATTTAGTCATCACCAAGTCCAGAAGGGAGGATTGGCTATTGGGAGAAATCTGGGTTGGAAAGTTCACAGATTGAGTCAGTCCCATGGAGTCATAGAAGTACTTTACAGATGTTGTTTTCTTAAGTATCTTACTTAAGAAAAGTACTTGAGGATCTTTGGGTTCATAAGGCTCTTAAGGTATATAGGGGTCACGTGTAATTAATACTCCAACTCACATTCTATGTGGACAAAGCCAAACAAACAAACAGACAGACAAACTGACCCAAATGTAATACCCTCTCCTCTGCTAAGAGCAATTTATCAGACCTCAAACCTCACCCCACAGGGACAAGCTTAACTAAATTAAATATGGATATAAAATGGATGGAGAGTTTGGCTCGCATCTGGACCTTGCTCTATTCGGCAATTCATACGGGTCTGTTTGCTTATAACCTGCATTGGTATTATAATCGCTCCCGAGACAAAGTGTCCAACGTATTGACAAATCCAAGCTTTGGGCCAAGCTTTGACCCCAATTTTTTGGTCAATGAAGCACACAAAGCACAATAACTCAACAGATCGTGAGCATGGGTGACTTTTTTGTTTGTTTATTTTTAACTGTTGTGAAGCTACGCTCCGCCTCAGATGGATTTAGGTGCCGCAGCGTTGCTCAGGTTCGCTCTGTCAGGATGACTCCCATGTGTAAAAGTGCAATCAAAGGCAAAACTTGAATGATGCTCAAAAATTCCCCAAGTCACCAAAATGTGAATCAGGGATCACCTCGGCTTCCAATCTCTGTTGTTGGAGTTTTTCCTGCTCAACATTTTGATGTGCTTGCTTCAGGTCGAGCTTGAGCATGGAGCAGAGCTTCTCTGCAGTCACCAGCCGAGTCTCCACCTCTTGTTTAGCCATTTTTTCTTCTGCAAGTTTCTTTTCCATCTCTATGTTTGTTCAAGGGTAAAAATGAAAACAAATACCAAAGAATGACATTAAAAGATTTATGTTGCAGATGAATAAGACAAGAGATACCCGTCATGAATGTGGATGCAATGACAGCTAGACAGACAGCTGAGCAAATGATACATACCAGCAATGGCAGCTGAGCGGACCTCCTCCATGGTCTGGCTCTCTTGGTTCTGACGTTCCTCAAGTCGGGCCTTTGCATCCTGGTGCTCGGCAACTTCATGCTCGAGGCTCTCCTGGAGAGCTTTCAGCTTGTAATTAAGGTCGATCTCAAGGCTCGTCTTTCCCTGCATAAGCAACGTTTTTCATACGCCCGTGAGCACTGAACTTATGATTGCGCAACTTCGGATCCAAACTTCCCCCACGTACAACACGGCGGTATCAAGGAAGCATGAAAGGTTTCATTAGCGATAACACAGCTAAACCAGCAAGTCATTCACTGACCTTTTCTGCAGTTGTGAAGAGGTCTTGAAGGTCTTTCTGCTCTGCCTCAGCTTTGCTTAAGCTCTGCTTGTGCTCCTGAAGCTCTTCCTGCAAGGACGCTAACTTAGCTGGAAAAAAAAAAAATAGAAAATCTTTCAACTGTGACTAAAAACGCCAAAAATCCTTATGAAAGCCTTATGTTAAAAAAAAAAAAAAATCCTATACAAACAAAATAGTTATACAATTATTCAAGATAAACCTGTATTATAAATTTTGGATGAATAAACCTATTTGGAATTATATTTTTTCAATAATGAAGTAATTGTATAACTATTCATTACAGCATGGGTGATGATCTCATTGCAGGTGGCCAAAACTGGAAATATTCGAAAGGGTAACCATCAACTCCCAGAATTCATTGGTGAACAAATTGCTAAAAACTTCTGCTTGGACCAAATACTGAATCTGCATCAAGAACAACATCAGCACATCTGGGCTCATCACTGGCTCTTCATGTATGTATGTATGTATGTATGTATGTATGTATGTATGTATGTATGTATGTATGTATGTATGTATGTATATATATATATATATATATATATATATATATATATATATATATATATATATATATATATATATATATATATATACATACATACATACATACAGTATATATATATATATATATATATATATAAATATATATATATATATATATATATATATAAATATATATATATATATATATATATATATATATATATATATATATATATATATATATATATATATATATATATATATATATATATATATATATATATATATATATATATATTGTTGCGGATATGAGGAGTGCATTTTTTTGGATTGTGTGTATTGTAGTGGTAAATTGTTGTGTAACATTGGTTGAATATGGCCCCTCCTGCCTCCAGAGTTGTGTTAAGGTAAAAAGGGCGTCCCGGTAGTTATTCCATGAAACACCACATTGAAGGACACGATAAAACCCTTGTTCAGTAGCTTATATCTTATTATGTGTTTTAGAGTAAGGCCTTGTCTTCCATTAGAATGACACTCCATTGCACCGAATCAATTAAGAATAGCTCCCCTTCAATCATTCCATTTCCCAGCCAAACTCTCCATCTGTGGGTAAAGCAGTTCACAAGCGTGGGATGCACGCCCTCTCATTTCGCTGCGATAGTGAATATGTGCTCCGTGCTCTGTTTGAACAGGAGGGGCGGGGTTGCCCGGGAGAGGCAAGCCCAGGGCGCGCCACGAAGGGCGGGGCTGTTCAGCCCCATGCCCAAATAAGGAAACAAGCCCGTGGCTCGCCACGAGGGGCGTGCCGTCGGCGCGATGCCCAAATAAGGAGACAAGCCCGTGGGATTACCATACAAGGTCACGAAACAGAGCACGGGGGGGGGGGGGCGGTACCGAAACCGAAGAGGGCGTGTCAGACCCGCGCTGAAGGTTTGGACAGAAGGGTGCGACGATCGCTGGGACAAGCGACACCAGAGATACGGCAGATGAGTCCAGGTGCGTAAGAGGGTTGGCAGTCCACCGGGAGAGAGTTCAGAGTTGCACCGGAGTTGCGTGAGAGATACGAAAAGCCTTTGACAAAGAGCCGCTTCAACCAGCCCCGTTTCAACCAGCTGAGTGACCCTGCCGGCGTGCGCTGTAAAGCCGAATACAAGGAGCTGCCGGCTCCTCGCTTCCCGCCCGGAGTGGACCTGCTCGCTGTGCCCTGTGATCCCGCCTGCTCATCCCTCCAAGTCCAAACGATTCCTACCCTTCCATCCATTTGCGTACGTGAGTTTGTTCTGTTCGTGCTGTCCTGGGTAGTAAACTAAGTCAGTATAAGCTAGTAATTTGCACTGTGTTACCTGCTTTTTCATGTCCGCTGTAAATACCCGTGACTGCTCTTTTTGCTTATGTGTGTGTAAATAATAAACTCTGTTACTCTTCTGTACGTCTGCTTCTTCTTCTTCCTCTTTGCATTCGTCATCTTAGTCTTTTCCACATTGAATATCTGTGGCGCGATACGGCCAACGTTGGGTGAATCGGGTTTAGTCGGGGAACAACTGTTCGGTCGCGGAGCCTCCGCTCGGCAAACATACCATCCTTAACCGCGTACCGTAACAATATATATATATATATATATATATATATATATATATATATATATATATATATATATATATATATATAGTTGCGGATCTCACCGTCGGCCCTTTTTCCCCTTACCAAGGGGGGATTAATCCCCTTGTCTGCGACTGACCGACGTGAGTCCTGAAGCTGCCCAGCTCCCTCCAGAGAGGCAGGTGAGCAACCTCGTTCGAGACCGCGGACAAGATGTTATTTCGCCGAGCGGATGGCAGCCCGTGGCTCGAACCGTCAGCAAGTACTAAACCCGATTCTGAACGTTGGCCAAAATCGCGCCACAGGTACTCAATGGGGAAATCACAAAGACGATCGGATGTGAGGAAACCAGAAGGTAAGGAAGAACAAATATAATTTATTACTAATATTTACAAGACCAAAGAAACCAAGGAAGAAGGAAAAATACGAAAATAATTTACAGAAGAGGAAGACAGTGCAAATATTAACTTATCTATACAGGCTTAACTTATACCCAGGACAACACGGACAAACAGACGACAGTCAGACTTACACGGGGATGATGACAGGAATGGCAGGAGGTGGATGGCTGGATGGACGAGGAGGTGGGACCACAAGGCTGGAAGGTTCAGCTGGACGCAGGAGAACGGCCGGGCCGGGAGTGAGCAGCCGCCGACTCTCCACACTTCCGTTCGCACGGCGGCGTTGCTTCGCGGCCGCAGGTCGAACCGCCGTTAAAGCTCAACTCCACCCAGCTGCGGTGGACTCAGCTGCGGTTGGTTCAGCTGCGGTGGACTCCTTACTCATCTGCTGTGGGGGGCTTCCTCGGTCCTCTGCTCCAACTGGACTCAACTGGGCTCCGGTGAACTGCCTCAGGTGAACTCTTACGCGCATCTCCCCTCAATAGACTTGCGCGGGCGCTTTTATAACGCGCTTCGAGATCAATGCGCGCCACGCCCGTGATGCTATCTCACCAGCCCTGATTGGCTGGTGGGGGCTTGCTGGCTCCACCTTCTGATGACGAGGGGCGGGCAACGCCCTTGTTCGTGGGCTTGACCGCGTGCGTAATGGCGGCAAATGCAGTTGGAAAGGGAGGCTTTGAGGGAATTTGAAAGAAAGGGGATCTATCTTATTTCAACTCGGTGCAATGCAGAGTCAACTAATGGGAAACAGAGCCTTATACTATCATAGAATAAGAAATAACTATTTAGAAGGGTATATGATTTTCTACGTGCATGCGATGGATTAACTACGGGGACGACCTTTGACCTTTACACACAAAACGGAGGTATTTACAAGGAATCATTACACTAGGGGGGCATATTTACAACAAAGGATTCTCAAATCCGCAACAATATATATATATATATATATATATATATATATATATATGTATGTATGTATGTATGTATGCATGTATGTATGTATGTATGTATGTATGTATATATATATATATATATATATATATATATATATATATATATATATATATATATATATATATATATATATATATATGTGTGTGTATTGTTATGAATTTGGGTAGAGTGACATCTCGAGCCAGGTAGATCTGTATAGGTAACATGCTAACATGCTTCGACTGTCGCGATAGGGAATCTACCCTGTAATAAGTTATATGTTAGTCCGGTTTGTCGGGATAAGCTGTATTGGTGTCCCCGCTACGAGGGAGCAGGGCGTGCTAAATCGTGCAGGGATTATTGGTAAGATTCCTTTGTTCGTCGTCCCCCCTGTCGCCAAACCTTTGTCCCTTATGGCAATGCATACCCATATAAACACTTAGATAGGCCCTTAGTGCAACATTAAATAATTCCCCTTCCCTTACAATGCCCTTGGAAGAAGACCGGCACGAAGCCAGATCGGGGCACCGCCGGACGGCCGCCGCCAGCCGCACCACCAGCTGGCCGAGCAACATCGCGTGAGACGAGCTGTAACCACGCCCAGGAGGACTGTGATTGGTTGGCGCGGAAGGCGCGAACCTGGAGCGAATCAGCACGGAAGGCGTGAGGAGGTTCGGCAAACGGCGGGAAGCTACGAGGCTCTGGTTGGTAACGTGTCAGAACTGACGTCACATGCCAGGTTTCAAAAGGACTCGCTGGCGGGATTCTGGAAGCTTCGCTCTGGGGGATTGAGTCATGCTGATGGTTCGCGCTTGGTATTGAGTTGTGCTGGCCCTTCGCTTGTCGTTGTTCATCCTTGGCTCTTGGCTCTTCGTCTTGAGAGGTCCTGGTGGTCGCTGGTTCGCCATCTTCATGGTGCTTGGAGATCGCTAGCCCAGTTGCTTTTGGTGCTGGAGTGAGGCATGCCGTGGAGCGAACGGACCTCGTGGGCGGTCGACGAGGAGCCTGGAGTGGGGCGGGTCGCTCGGGCCTGGCGGAGCACGTGGGCGAGGCGGACTGAGGGAGCCGCGTTGGACGAAGGACACCACATTTCGGACAGATAAGCTCGCACCCACGAACCAATACACGACGAGACATTTCCTTTCGTAATTCATTTTCCTTTGTGGCGTATTCGAAGTCTGTGTGTGGGATCCCAATTTAGGGCTACTTATTTCATCGTCGCGTTCCATTGTTTTCAGGGTCGTAATAAACGTGTTTCTTTTTGTACATTTTACCCCGGATTCCCGTTTGAGTTCGTTCCCTCTCCAGATAAGCGCTTCCACCTCTTCTTCTTCACTTCTTCCTCCCGCGTTTTATAGCCGAATCCGAGTTGGTCGTCGCCTCAATTAAATCCGTTTGGTCATTTGCGAGCCCTGGTATTAACCGGAGGATATTCGCACGACAACTATCCCACGCCTCCACCAGTTGTCGTGCGAATACCCTCCGGTTTTCTTGGTTGTTACCTTATTGTTTTTGTACGGATTATTGAGGGGACAACGCCATTCTGGTTGGTATCCGATTGCTTTTGTATGAATTATTAGGGGACAATGCCATCCTGGCTGGTAACCTATTATTTTTGTACAAATTATTGGGGGACAATGCCATCCTGGTTGGTATCCTCTTGTTGTTGTATGAATTATTATGGGACCAAGCCATCCTGGGTGGTACCCAATTGTTTTTGTGCAGATTATTTTTATTAGGGTATCATTAGCCTTACAGGGTGTGGTCTGTTCCGTTTATTGTTATTCTTGTTCCCTTTTTGGCCTTTTTTTTGCGCTATTATTTTATTAATTTTTTTTTCTCAATAACCACATATCCGATTGAGACAAAGCTTTCAGGGAAGGAGCGACACCTCAATTGGAATGTTTTCATGATAATTGTGACATTATAGGTCAAGTGGTATGGCAGCCATCTTTGATTAAATACATATAATTTAAAAATGCGATCTTGGAAACCGCTGAACAGAAAAATTTGAAACTTAGCACATTTTCAAGTACTCCCAATGGGGATCGAAAGCATGATAATTATGACATCATCAGTGAAGTGGTAGACCAGTCATAAATGTGTGAATCATCATCCTTATCTTAAAAATCAAACTTCCGACACGTCATCTATAATTATAATAGTCCAGCAGCTAAGCTAAATATAGCATAACAATAGTGCATTTTGTGAGGAAAGCACCAAATTTGGCACACTAGTAGACTATCATATTATGAAAAGATCTGGATATTGGGCCATCTCAGATTCAGAGATTTGATTTTTGCAAGATTTGCAGATTTTGCAGATTTGCAAGCTGAGATTGCAACGCCAGGGACGGCCGACTCCTTCCTGCGAGCTGCCCACGTCACCCGCACAAGAAGAGCTCATCAAATCACTGCAGCGGCACTGCACATCCTGCAACACCGTGCGTATGAACGCCACTGTATGACATATGCTGATGATGCAGAAGACCTGCCTGAGTTCGAAGACTGGTGTCACCAGAGAGGAGAAGACATTCCCAACTTTCAGTACTGGGCAACTGTGCTGGAACTAGAGATGTTGGTACTGGTCTACGTGTGTTCTCTGCGGCAGGCTTCATTCACGATGTACCTTGATGCCCTGACGGAACTGGTCCCATGGTTCCATGCCTTAGACCACACACACTATGCCAGGTAGGTCCCTGTTCACCTGAGGGACATGGTTGCACTCCCAATGAAGCACCCAGATGTAGCCAGAGAATTCAGGGCTGGCAACTTCACTGTACAGAAGACGAAGAAGGTGTTCTCTTCGATCCCAATCGACCAGGCGCATGAACAGAATAACGCCTGCATCAAAGGAGATGGTGGAGCAGTCAGCCTCACTGACAACCCAAGTGCCCTGCGGCGTTGGATGATTGCCGGGCCAGAAGTTGCCAGGGCCATAGAAGAGTTCCAAGATGGCCATCAACACTGGGGGAGGCGAGAGGACACACGTCATCACGACCAGACACCAAGTGTGCAGACCTCTTTCGCCAAGGATGTCCGCGCCCTTGTCAGCGTCATAGAAGAGCTTGGCAACCCCTTTGAGGAAGAGAGCATGGATCTGGTTGTCCTTGACACAAAGGAAATTGCAGGTCCTGCTGCAGTTGAGACTGTCAGGAATGTGAAGAAGATTGGCCAAGAGCAGTTCCAGGCTTTCACCAGAGAATGCCTGGTGGAAAGGACCAAGCCAATTGATGATTCAATTCGTCGGAACAAGCTGAAGGTGTCATTTTGAAAAATGGCCGCCACAGCCATCAGGGGCTGGATTTGAGATGGCCCAATATCCAAATCTGTTCATAATAGGATAGTCTACTAGTGTGCCAAATTTGGTGCTTTCCTCACAAAATGCACAATTGTTATGCTAAGTTGCCCCACTATAACCCAATTGTATTGAAACGATTAAATTTATGACGTCAAACGTCATTTTTGATTCATTTCTTTGCTGACGACTCCATTCTCTGCCGCTCCATATCTCAGCCCTCAGATCTGCAGGCAGCAGCCTCTTCACTCTCTGCAAACCTGGATAACATAACAAACTGCTCAAACAAGTGGAACATGTCTTTCAATCCTGACAAATTTCACACTCTCACTTTGTCTCCGAAAAAACCATCTGGACAACCCTCTCATCGACTTTCTCAACAATCCTCACAAAGAAGTTCTGTCACTCAATCTTTTGGGTCTGACTATCTGCCATGATCTTATCTGGGAAAACGACATTTCCAAACTGGCCTCCAAAGCCAGTGGCCGACTGGGCATCCTCCGCCATGCAGTCCTTTCTGGGCACTTCTGAGCTCCTCACCACATACAAAACTTTCATCCACAGCTCAATGGAATAGTGCTCTCCCCTCTGGGTTGGTGCTCCTGCCTCACACCTAGCTCGGCTTCATGCTGTAGAAGCCAAAGCTTTCAGAATCATTGGTATCTTCTGTGATGAAGTCGATTCTGAGGGCCTTTCACTCTCTCACCGCAGGCAGGTTGTTGATCTTTCTGTCTTCTACAAACTCCTCTCCAGCCTAGCTCCACCTGCTCTGTCTGTGCTCTGCCTCCCAAATATTCCTGCAGGACGCACAAGATCTGCCAGCAGCCCTCTTCTGGTGAAACTGCCAAAATCAAGTCTCTCTGCTCACCTTCACTCTTTCATTCCTCTTTTCTCCCACCTCTGGAACAATCTCCCACACTCTCTTCAATCCCTCTCATCCCTCCAGGTCTTTAAAACAGCTGTTCACCACCATCTCTCATCTTCCCCCATCCAAACAATCGATCTTTTTCTACGCCCTTAAAACACCCCAAATCCGCCTCTTTCAACCCCCAACTTCTTTCCTGAAATTCCCAGTCGTGTTCATTTGCTTTATACCATGCACCCCTCCCTCCTGCCCCAGCCCTCCCCCTTCCACAGATCTACCGACGTCCCTGTTCTCTTCTGTTGTTGTGCTTGTGTACTTCACCATCTCTCCCCCTCTTGTCTCCCGATCCCTTCATTGTATGTTTTATGTGTCTGTGCATGTTTTCATGTTCAATGTGTTAGCTCTTACACGAGCCTCGATTTTGTTTACAAAAAATAAAAAATAAAAAAATTATAATACTCTGAAGAATAAACCCTTCAGATTTTTTTTCTCCTCTGAACTGTTTCAGAAATCGAAGTGAAACTCCACACAATCACCAAAGCATGTGGAATAAAGTTTGATAACCATGACATCATATATCACAGGGTCTGGTGGGCAGCCATATTGGATTTAATCTAAAACCTTAAAAAAACATCTCCCAAACCGCCGAACCGATCAACTCGAAACTGTACGTTTGTCATCACCTGGGCATGTTGATTAAAAGTTGATCAAAAAAACATCGGTCACATGGTGTGGCAGCCATATTGGATTGAAGGAAAATATTAAATAATTATTTCTCTGAAACCGCTTACCCTGTTGATGTGAACTTAAAGAAGCATCATCTCACACCATTGCCCATTGCTGCATATAGTGCAAAAATGATGACATCATAGGCCATGTGGTTTGGCAGCCATATTAGTTTGAAAACCGATATTCTAAAAACCTCCTTCTCTGAAACCGCTTAACTGATTGAGGTGAAACATGACAATATACGTAGCAAGGGTTGGGGAGGATCATAATTGCCAAAAGTCTTGTATCGATAGCTTCAGTGTTTTCTGAGATATAATTATTTAATATTTTCCTTGAAGCCAATGTAGCTACTACAATTCGTGACTGACGACATTATTAACATATATGCACTGAGAATAGTGGATTATATTTGTGAAGTATCACATGGTTAGGTAAAGCGGTTTCAGAGAGATATTTTAAAAATATATGATCACAAGGCATGGGGAATATTGGTTTGAAAATATCAATATTAGTCACATGGTCTCACAGCCACATTGGATAAAGAAAACCTCATCCGATCAATGCCAAATTTTAAAGATGTGATCGACTACCCATTCTGAATTCAATTTGATAAAGATGACGTCATGGGTCAGGTGTCCGATCAAAGCGGGGTTGTATCAAATTGGGGAGGAATAGTACCCGGCCATAACTGCTCGCAGTTATAAAGCTCGCATGTTGTTGTTATTATTGTTATTTTTCGCCAGTTTTTTGCTTTTAATTTTTCCCCCTTAGCAACTGTTAGTCCGATTAAAACGAAACTTTCAACATAGGAGCGACTGACCCCCCATGGAGAATTTTTAAAATTCTGATTATGATGTCAAATCACGTGGTATGGCAGCTATCTTGGACTAAAGGAAAATCTTCTCCGAAAATGCTCAACAAAAAAAATTGAAACATCACACGTCATTAACTCTCCATAGGGAATAAAGTTTGATAAAGATGACATCGGTCAAGTGGTATGCCAGCTATAATTACTTGAAACGAAATCCTTATCTTAGAATAACCGAAAATTCGTGAGGGTGATAAACTGCGAAACTTTTTTTTTGTACACAAGATCGAGGCTCATCTAAGAGCTAACATTAATGACAAAAAACAAACTGACACATAAGACAAAATAAAGGGAGCGGGAGACAAGATGGGGAGAGAGGGGGAAGCACACAAGTACAACATTTGAGAGCAGGGACATCGGGAGATCTGTTGGAGCGAGAGGGCTTGGGGGGGAGGAGGCGTGGGAATGGGGGTGGGGGTGGGGGTGGGAGAGGTAAAAACACATGAACACAGCTAGGAGTTTCAGGAAAGAAGTCGGTATTTCAGAAAAGTGGATCTGGGGTGAATTAACGGGGGTAGAAAAGATCAAGCTTTTGGATGGTAGAAGACAAGAGATGGTGGTGAACAGCTCTTTTAAAGACCTGGAGGGAGGAGTGGGATTGAAGAGAGTGAGCGAGTTTGTTCCAGAGGCGGGAGAAAAGAGGAATGAAAGAGTGAAGGTTGTGATGAAATCGTCATCCAAGTTACGACACTGATGTTATTCTCCTCATTGCCGCTACGCAACACCACCGCGGCTCCTATAAAAGAGACTGCCTTTCAGCGCAGAAAGGAGTTCTTCATCCATCATCACTATGTAACTCTATAGCACCTCTGGGCTTCCATAGAATGGTAACGATTCTGCAATGTACACTATCTGCCCGCTTATCGAGATACCACCTGTATGCACCTGCATTCACCTGAAGTAATATTAATACAATGATTTATTGGTTTCTCTCTAGATGCTGTTTGAGAACGATTACGATTAAACCTACTCTTGGGACAATGTTGTATCTCTGATTTACAACAATTAATCATAATCCTCTCCTGACATCGCTCGGAATCGAGATGATGCCCACGCTCCTGCGACTGCCCACCTCGGAGAAGAATGACCAGCGGAGGACCCGTCGAGCCAGCTCTAGCCACGGAGCGCCAACTACTCTCACTGCCAGTCGAACTACTCTCGCTGGATGTTCTCATCCACCCCCTCATTCTCATCCACCCCTCCTCCGAGATTGCAGCTGCGCACTGTGTACCGAAGTCGAGCGACCTTCACAGTCTGGGTCAGAGGGAAAGGGAAACAGGCAGCAGCCGGGCGAGGCGTCTCGCAGTCTCGATCCCAGCGCGAATGTCGTGGAAACGAGCCAAGAGCTCTGTCCTGGAAACAACAAGCCAATAGTCAAGGGCGAACAGGCGGGATGGCGCCTCCGTGTCTAGCTCAGGAGACAAGGGAGTCGGGCGCTACGCTCAATGTTATCATCTCATGGGTCACCGTGTAACCCAAATGCCCCATGGTCCTAGCGAATAACGGCATGAGTCCCCGTTGAGTGCTAGACGCCCCGATGCCCACGCTCCTGCGACTGCCCACCTCGAAGAAGAATGACCAGCGGAGGACCCGTCGAGCCAGCTCTAGCCACGGAGCGCCAACTACTCTCGCTGCCAGCCTGCCACGAAGAGACCGGATGCATTGGAACCTCGCAAGCATTTCGTTCCGGAACTACGCCGTCTGAGCACGAACTGCTCTCCCGAGGTCCGAATGCCAGAGCAGGTGTGCCGAACTCCAGCAAGACGCCTGGAGAACGATGCTACTGGGAAACGTCCTACAGCTGAAACCCCGTCGGGACAACGGACATGCTCGGAGCCGAAGGTACGAGTCTGGCTGTGACTGCCTCGGTTACGGGAAACGCCAGCGGCTGCTTATGCGAGAATCGGAGTCATCTTGGATTTGCGTGCCGGGCACGAGATGTGATTTTCTACGCGTGTGCTCACGACGCGCCTGTCTAACATGCCTCACTCCGCCGGCATATCCGACCACCGCTGGATGGAACCCCTTCTACGCGTGTGCTCACGACGTGCCTGTCTAACGTGCCTCACTCCGCCGGCATATCCGACCACCGCTGGATGGAACCCCTTCTACGCGTGTGCTCACGACGCGCCTGTCTAACGTGCCTCACTCCGCCGGCATATCCGACCACCGCTGGATGGAACCCCTTCTATGCGCGAATCGCGCGCACTGCTCCCATCGCTGGATGGAACCCCTTCTACGCACGAATCGTGTGCGCTGCACCCATCGCTGGATAGAACCCCTTCTATGCGCGAATCGCGCGCGCTGCACCCATCGCTGGATGGAACCCCTTCTACACGCGAATCGCGCGCATTTCCCATTGCGGGCCCTACTCTGCGAGGCCGGCGGCCCCGATTGCTGCTTGTCGGAATCCCACCTACGCGTGGCTACTCAGCGAGGCCGGCGAACTCCGCTGCCCGGAATCGCCTCAACGCTTGAGGCTCGTCTGGCACTACTCGAGGACTCGCCACTGCACGGATGCCCGGCTTGTCGGCGCCGTAATCTCTGTCCCGATTAACGGACAGGCAGCGAGCCTCGTCTGACGGCAGTTTCTGAGGACATCGAGCGGGATCTTCATAGACTTTCACGGCACTCGGGCACGACAGGGGAATGTCGTATCAAGCTCGATGATGATACACCATAGCACGATGTAGTCGGAAGACCGCCTAACGGTCTTGCCCACCATCCTCTTTGCTCGGGTGATAGTGGGAATGGCTACCGCACTGTTGACGCTATTCCCCGCATCTAACGCCTGACAAACACGGCCCGATAGCTATCAAACGAGACGCTACTTCAGGACGTGCAATTTATCGCTGCCCAGCGTACTTGCCCACTCGACTCGGCGTGCCGCGCTGGTTCGACAGGCCGAGTTCGACAGGCCGAGTTCGACTTTCTGTTTTCCCTCGAACGCAGTGCGCCCTGGGACATACAATCCACTGGTCGACCAGGTTCATATTCGGTACCCCAATCTCGAGCCCGCTTGAGTGCTGGTGCCAAATGGACGCGAGTCTATAGTTTCGGTGCGCCACTTTGCTCCGTGCGGGGATACCGCTCAGCTGGAACTCAGCTCGGGGAACCCGAGGACCCGCCGTCAAACCCGCCCGCCCGCGCCCGAACCAACTGATGACGTCACCAACAAATCAGGTGTTTGCCCTAAGGCGTCATTACCGTAATTGTGTGCTTCAAGCGCTCTCGTCATCGGGGTTCGTTTACCCGAGTTTCCATGTGCCTTGGTAACTCCACGGTTGGCGGAAATACTCAACCTGACCGCCCCAGCACATACGTGCGTGTCATAAAATTATCTGCGGCGCTTCCTAGAGGTCGCGCGCCCGCGCCGTCTAGCCCTCAACGGGGACTCATGCCGTTGTTCGCTAGGACCATAGTGCCTTCGGGGCGTCTAGCACTCAACGGGGACTCATGCCGTTATTCGCTAGGACCATGGGGCATTTGGGGTACACGGTGACCCATGAGATGATAACATTGAGCGTAGCGCCCGACTCCCTTGTCTCCTGAGCTAGACACGGAGGCGCCATCCCGCCTGTTCGTCCTTGACTCTTGGCTTGTTGTTTCCAGGACAGAGCTCTTGGCTCGTTTCCACGACATTCGCGCCGGGATCGAGACTGCGAGACGCCTCGCCCGGCTGCTGCCTGTTTCCCTTTCCCTCTGACCCAGACTGTGAAGGTCGCTCGACTTCGGTACACAGCGCGCAGCTGCAATCTCGGAGGCGGGGTGGATGAAGGGGTGGATGAGAATGAGGGGGTGGATGAGAGCATTCTCTCGGGTTTGTCGATAGGGCAAATCCATGGATGGCAAATCCATCCAGGACATTGCGGAACTCCATGGCGTGAGTGCGTGGAGCGATCCAGCTAGATCTGAGCCATGCAATGCCCAGCATTGAATGGATGGATGGCAAATCCATCCAGGACATTGCGGAACTCCATGGCATCAGTGCGTGGAGCGATCCAACTAGATCTGAGCCATTCAATGCCCAGCATTGAAGGGATGGATGGATGGATGGCAAATCCATCCAGAACATTGCGGAACTCCATAGCGTCAGTACGTGGAGCGATCCAACCGATCTCCTTCGTTCCGCCGAGCTTTAACTCTAATTAAGGTCCCGGAAGGACAATTTAGGTCAGGTTACACGTGACATCGCATGCCGTGTGTGTCCGTCCGAGGTAATTACCGATCCACAGAGAGCTGTACTGCAGGACGGGACGTGATATGCCCGTCTGCATTTTCGAGATGAACGGAGGCCTCGGAGGAGTATGAATCGCGGAGAGCGAGTAAGATTTCTTTGATGATTGACTTTAACGTGCGTGGGGACGTACGGCGTCTGTGCCGGGTGAGGCCTGGTCGTGAGGGGCTGCAAACATAAATACTTTGACTTAGTTCGCGACAGATGGCCGGGGAGACTTTAGCTAATGGCTCCGACCTATTGGCTCCGAATGGCTCTCATCGATTCTCTCTCTCTCCCTCGATGTGTACTCCTGTCCTCGCTATTATTCCATGACAACATGGACCCAACATGGATCTAACATGAACCCTTGGGAGCTTAGTACAGGTAAAGGCCGACGTGGAGGCTTACTGTAAATGCGCCGTGTGACGAATGACGATTTGCTCTTCGACAAGGTACAAATTATCCAACCTAGCTACTGTGCCGACTACCCCACTGTAAGACTACTGCGACCCACGGGCTCTTCGTCTTCTCCCTGGGACCCACGGGATGTACACTGCTTGCTTTGTTCGATATCTTCTTGTTTGGGATTTCCTTTCTCGATACATCTATATCTGGGAAAAGATTGCTAACCAGACTATGAAAGCGCGGTTGAATTGCAGTAACCCTGCAATTGGGATTGATGACACCCTGGGCGTTTTGACTGGCAGTAACAGCCTTTCCGATGTATTTTGATTCTTTGCATTCCTATGTATCCCTCTGCTGTTTATCAATATGTGCCTACTGTTCATTACCAGCTAGTCAAGTTTTAAACGTGGGGAGAATGTGATGAAATCGTCATCCAAGTTACGACACTGATGTTATTCTCCTCATTGCCACTACGCGACACCACCGCGGCTCCTATAAAAGAGACTGCCTTTCAGCGCAGAAAGGAGTTCTTCATCCATCATCGCTATGTAACTCTAGAGCACCTCTGGGCTTCTGTAGAATGGTAACGATTCTGCAATGTACACTATCTGCCCGCTTATCGAGATACCACCTGTATGCACCTGTATTCACCTGAAGTAATATTAATACAATGATTATTGGTTTCTCTCTAGATGCTGTTTGAGAACGATTACGATTAAACCTACTCTTGGGACAATGTTGTATCTCTGATTTACAACAAAGGTTGAGCAGAGAGTCTTGATTTTGGCAAGAATTTGTCAAGAATTAAACGTATTTCTTATTCTACATATAATTCATTTATTTAGATGTGATCTTTTATTATCAGATTCCAGTAATAAATATATTTGAGAAAAATGTATGTGAGAAAAAAAAAATGTGTGTGAGAAAGAAAAAAAAAATGCAAAGCTAGTTCTCAGTAAGGATAATCAGAATACCTTTGAGATCTCCCATGAGGTCCGAGGTACGGCTGTGATCCTGTCTTTCCAGCTCAAGAGCTGCCTGGATGTTGAGGATTTCCTTCTCGAGCTTGAGTCTATCTCCTTCCATGCAGTTGCTCTTTTGCAGCAGTTGCTGCTTCTCCTGCTCAAAAGCCTTAGATCCCTCTGCTTGTGCCTTGCGGGCACGAGTCACCACCTCCTGTTCAGCTTTCAGTCGTGCAGAAACATCCTCAAGCTGGAAAACAAGAACGTGTTTAAGTGCAAAATATGTACATGGCCCCCAAGTAGATATACATTCTTCCTATTCAATATGATGTTTCTCTCATTAGATTGTACATTTGTACAGTGACTATCCTGTGACTCTTACAATGCCAGCCAGAAAAACTAAGTAAACATTGCATTTTAATAATGGCACTGCAAATAAATAATCAAACAAACAATTTATATAAATACATGTCGTCAATGTGCTGTTGTTCATTTCCTTTAAACAGACATGGAAACGTTTCTGGTTTAAGGACCTGCTTTTCCAAGTGTGATATCCTTTGGCTGTAAGATGCCACCATTCTATTTTCCACCTTTAGTTCTTCCAGCTGCTCATTAAGGCGTTTCACTGTAAAAAATAGGCAGCACATTAAATTTAAAAAAAATACTCAAACTAAAGCTGGCAAGCTTTTGTGCCTTTGCAATATTAACAATGCCTCTGCAACACCAAGGAAACAAGTACAACAATTGGGAAAAATAAAGGGAGGCTTTGCTATAGTTTCTTGCCTTCTGATTGGGCAGCCTGTCGTTTGCCAAGCTCGGCATCGGCTCTATGCTGCTGTTCACCAAGCCTTTGTTGAGCCAACGCTCGCTCACACTCTTCCTGCCACAGTTTGCTCTCTGTTGCCTTCTTGCTACTGCTCTGCCAGGAGAATGCACCAAGGAAAGGTCAGGCTACACTGGACTCTTCCCCCCCTCCCCCTTTGGTGTTTAAAGCTCTTTGTAAAAAGTGCTTTTATGGGTCATTTACATATCACATTCGTAAAGGAAGCAGGGTCACATGATAAAAGGACATTTGAGTAAATTAAAGGAAAAAGAAAGTGGATATATGAGAAAAAGGATGAGGACGGAAGTTTGGATGCAATGTGGGAGGATTAAAAGAGCTGTTGTTCTGGGAATGGATTAAAAAAGTTGGATTAAAAGAGGGAAAAGTAATGGGAATGGATTTGCCTGAAAAATATTAAAAGGATTGGGGGGAAGGGAGGAGGAAATATTCCACCACTTTTGCATTTCAAATACAAGCCTTGGAGAACAAAATAGAGAAAGTTGTTTTATGCCAAATTGTGGATCAAGTTACAAGACAGAAGAACTTTCAGCAATTTGTTTCAACTTTCAACTAAAGTGAGACGAGCCATTTGCATTTACGTTTCTTGACAAAATGACAAATGTAATTGCAATTGCAAAACTGTTTGGTTGTTCTTCCAAAATGAAAAAGAGAGCAACTTATTTTATACATGGTCTAATGGAAGACCTGCAAGTCCAGTCATTCAAGACCAGCAAGACAAATGAGGCACACACATGCAGACAAATACATGAGACAACACCAGATTTGACCAGCCAGACAGCTGCTGAGCTTGGGGGAAGTGATGTAATTTCCAAGACCATTTTGGCTACGAGCAATGCCATTTTTGTGACATCTATTTTCTCTTTGCATTTGGTCAGGCAATTAAGGACAAAATTCCTACTTACCATGGATGCCAACACAGAGTTTTTGGCCTCATTCCATCCTTTCAAGTCCAAATGCCAACTCCTGACAAGTGTGTGTGTGTGTGTGTGTGTGTGTGTGTGTGTGTGTGTGTGTGTGTGTGTGTGTGTGTGTGTGTGTGTGTGTGTACATATATATATATATATACATATACATATATATATATATATATAATGCATTTATTTTATACTAGGGCATGCCCGTACTATATATATATCTAAAATTATATCCCCCCCCTCTATTTACATGAAATGGTTTGGTCCAAAGCGAACGGCTTGCGAGTACGGTGACAATCCCCCCCCCCTCTATTTACATGAAATGGTTTGGTCCAAAGCGAACGGCTTGCGAGTACGGTGTTTTTTATCGGACCCGTGGAATTATAGATAGTAGTTTTAATTAGTTTTAAAACATAGTTTAACGGCAACATAGTTTTCCAACGTGAAATAAATGAATACGCTCTCAAATGTGCCGTCCGAGGCAGAGTCTGTTCGCCACGTTCGGCACACGTGATAGCTCGCTGCTCTCTGATTGGTTGAATCGTTTTTTGGACATAGCTCGGTAACTACTTGTCCGATTAATATGAAACCTTGAAAAGGCACATCCTCGGGTCCCCAGCAATATACCTGGCAAGTTTAAAGTATATCGGACCCGTGGTTGTCGAGAAACAGCGGTCACAGACATACAAACATACAAACATACAAACATACACACAGAGATTACTGGAATTATAGATAGATAGCGCTTTTCAGGAAGCCCAAAGACGCTTTGACAGAGTGCAAAACATAAAGCACAGCAAAACATAAAAACAATTGCAAAAAAGAAGAATCAATAGGGAAATATTCAAAGCACAAAGGAGGGAGAAGGAGAGGAGATAATCAGGGGTTAGATGAATATGAATGATCGTTTTAAAGGCCATTTTCCCCGCTAGAGCGGGGGTTAGCCTTGCGGGGCCCATGACAATCATGGTTCCCTGTTTGAGGCAATGTTTTTATGGCCGGATGCCCTTCCTGACGCCAACCCTTAGTCACCTCTTACGATGCGCAGGGATACGGTGTACCTATTCTAAACCGGGGTACACACCGGGAGATGATGTGGGTTAAATGTTGAATGCAGTGTTGAACAGGTGGGTCTTGAGTGATGTTTTGAATGTGGTGAGTGAGGAGTCTCTGATGGTGTGAGGTAGTGAGTTCCAGAGGGTGGGAGCAGCGACGGAGAAGGCCCTGTCCCCCCAGGATCTGAATTTGGTCCGGATGGGGGGGTTCAGGAGGTTGGTACCAGCAGAGCGGAGGTTGCGGGTGGGAGTGTGTCTGGAGAGGAGGTCAGCCAGGTAGGATGGGGCCAGGTTATGGAGGGCTTTGTAAGTCAAGAGGAGGATTTTGTACTGGATTCTCTGGGAGATGGGGAGCCAGTGAAGCTTGTAAAGGACGGGGGTGATGTGGTCACGGGTCCAGGAATGGGTGAGTAGACGGGCAGCGGAGTTCTGAATGTATTGGAGTTTATTGATGATTATTGAGGGTGAACCAAAGAGGAGGCTGTTGCAGTAGTCCAGACGGGAGGTGATGAAGGCGTGGATGAGGGTTTCTGCAGCTGTGGAGGAGAGGGATGGACTGAGACGGGCGATGTTTTTCAGGTGAAAGAAGGCTGTCTTTGTGATCTGTTTAGTGTATTTGTCGAAGGAGAGGGTTTGGTCAAAGATGATGCCAAGATTCCGGATGTGAGGGGAGGTGGATACTAGGATATATATATATATATATTACCATGGATTCACATTATATATATATATATATATATATATATATATATATATATATATATATATATAATTAATTTTATATATATATATATATATATATATATATATATATATTGTTGCGGATATGGGATTTGGCCTCCATATCCGCTTGTAAATATTCCCCTATTTCCCCAATACTCCCCAACTATCCCCAATCCCCCATTCCCTAGTCCCATTGTCTGTAAACAACACGCTGTAGAACCGACCTTCCCCTTCTTCCCCCATTAAATGTCGTGCCCAGGTCCACCGCATCTCACGTAGACAACTTTCGGACCTCTTGCTAGTTATTCTTAGTCTATGTCAGTTAAGGACTCGTTTCCATTAATTCTGACTCTTCGTTGCACCAGAATGTGATTGTATGGCACCAGTAGTGAGTTTAGGACCTCCCCATACCTCCTCCCATCTTCCCCATGAAACAACAACAACAACAACAACAACTACAACAACAACTACAACCACAGCGGGGGGCGGCGCGGCCGCGGCGCGGGGAGTGTGCGTCCTCACTCCGGCTTGGTTAGCTGCCATTGCCCATGCGCTCCACGGGGTTTACTCGAAGGGGCTGGCTGTCAGCTCCTCGTCAGGGGCGGAGCCCGGTAACCCCCCGCAGCCAGTGAGAAGCGGCGGGCCGATTCCATCTGGGGCGGAGCTAACGAGCCGAGGGCGTGTCACTCCCCGCCGGATATGCGCAGCCACTTACCGGACGTGAGGTGAGATGCGCCCCCAGCTTGGAAAGACAAGTCGCGACCTCCGAGCGCTGAGAGACCTCCCGCATCTCTGGACCGGACCGGGTCGATTCTGCCCCTGAGCCAAGAGTGCACCTTGAGCCATCGACTACCCGCCTTCCTTGCCATCAATCCCCGTGTGAGTCAGTCTTGTCCCGTTTATCTGTCGTCTGTCGGGGCTAAGATAAGACCGTGTTTAAGTGCCCACCTTTCTATGCTGTCTCTCTTGTCTTTGTAATCTAACCTTCCGCAATATTATAACCTCCTCCGGAGGTCTTGAGAACCGTACCCCTGGTGTCGTGTCATTTTAACCCAGCCGCTGTGTCCTTTCCTCAATTGATTTAGCATAGCGCGACTTAGTCAACGTTCGAGTATAATCGGGTAACTTGTGCGAACACGGCGGCCATTCCGCTCGGCCCACCATAACATCAAAGTCGTGTCCGTAACAATTGGTGTCGAGGAGTGGAATTCGGACCTGGGACTAAATTTATTAGGCCCAAATTTTGGAACACCAATTGTACCATTAGGGTAACATTTTGGTGTTGGGAAGTAGAATTCGATCCGGAGCGCGTTTCCCGCGCTCGAAATTATAACGGCGAAATTTGATTTTGTTTTACGAAAATAAAAACCCGAATTTTGAAAGTCGCGCTATGGCAGACCAAGTCGGCTGGGTTCCGGTAGAGGAGAGTGAGGCAGGGTCGGTCCAGGACCAAATTGAGGGACGTGAGGAGAGCGAAGCAGCGAGGGTAGCAGACGCACAAAATGGCGCCTCGCTGGTCACGGCGACCGCGCCCGCGACCGTGGCAGCGCCCCTGGTGGATTTGAACCTTTTTTTTCTACAAATGAAGGCCCTTATGGACAAGAATAGCGAAGAAATGGAAAGCAGAATGATGGGGGTAATGGGGAACCGGATGGATGCTCAGAGTGAGCGATTGGAGGGCCAAATGGGGGTAATGGGAAACCAATTGGGGGTAATGGGAAACCAAATGGGGGTAATGAGGGACGAAGCGAGGGGTACCGGTGGGGGGTTAGACAATAATTTTAAGGGATTAGACAAGAAATTTGGGAAGTTAGACAATAATTTTGAGGAGTTAGACAAGAAATTTGGGAAGTTAGACAATAATTTTGAGGGGTTAGACAACGGGATAAAAGAGGTGAGAAATGGGTTAATGGGGGTAGAAAACAGAATGGCCGCTCAGGAGAATCAAATGGAAGGGATGCAAAAGGGGTTAGAGGGGTTAGAAAATAGTATGGAAGGCAAATTGAGGGACATGAGGGACCAAGCGGAAAGGGAAGTTAAACAAATGGGGCAGCAGATAGAGGGGGTCAGAATGGGGGTAGAAACCAAACTGGATGCTCACAGGGAGGAAATGGAGCAGATGAGGGTGGCATCTGGGCAGGAGATGCAAGTGATGGGAGAGGAGATCAGAAGAGGTGTGAGTGAGGAGGTCGGAGGAGTGCGCGAGGAGGTGAGGCACTGTAAGGAGCACATGGAGAAGGAGGTGAGAAAGGGGACTGTAAAGTTACAAGGGGGCATAGAGGACCTGACGCAGGAGGTGGAACAGCTGACGGAGGGACAAAAAGGACTAACGGAGCAGGTTCAAAGGAACACTGCGGTATTAGGAGGGTTAAAGGCGACACAGAAAGAACTAAAAGATGACTTGATAGCGACGAAGAGGGAATGTCAGATGGTACGTGAGGGACTGACAACGAGGTTGGACGAGGTGATAGAGGTAATGGAGACGAAGGACCGGCAGGTGAGGACGCACATGGAAACGGTCAAGGTAGCCTTAGAGGACGAGCTTGAGGAGACGTACCGGGGAATAAAGGAGGTGAAGCAGAAATTAGAAGAAGTGGAAGAAGGGGTGAGCGAAATTAAGAAGCGACGGAGAGAGGATAAGAAAGAGATAAAAGAGGAGATAAAAGAATTGGTCCAAAGTCTGTGTTTGGATCGTGATGATGTGCTCATTAACCGGATGAGGGATTCGCAGGTGATGGAGGAGAAGCGAAGAGGAAGAGGACCCGGTGTAAGTGGTGACCAATATGGTCGTGCGTATGATGCGCCAGGGGATTTAAGAAGCTTGGGGGTCGAGATGGACCCGGGTGTTCGTGAGAGGCCGTGGGTGAAGTGTGCGACAGGTCTGGTGTGCGAAAAAGGAGGTGTGCGAGAAAGTCCGACTCTGGGGTGTGTGAGGAAAAAGTGCGTGCCAAGGAGTGAGGGTGCTGGCGAGAGTGAGTCGGTCGTAGCGCGTGTGCGAGGGAGCACATGGAAGCGCGGTGTGGTAAGTGTTACAGAGGGTGTGATGGGAGAGTGTGCGCAAGAGTGTGCGCGAGAAAGGTGTGTGACGGACGGGTGCATGGGGAAAGAGTGCGCTGTCAAAGGCAAGGAAGAATGCACACCTGTGGTGAGTGTTACAGAGGGTGTGACGGGAGAGTGTGCGCAGGGGTGTGCGCGAGAGAGGTGTGTAACGGACGGGTGCATGAGGAAAGAGTGCGCTGTCAAGAGTAAGGGTGAGTGCGTTGTCAAGAGTGGTGGTGAGAGTAGTAAGAGTGACAAGGAGCGTGAGTTGGTTGTGACAGGTGAGCGAGGATGTACACCTGGGATGGAAGGATGCACACCTGGAATGGTAGAGCGTGAGTGGGAATGCACGCTGGAGTTGGTGGTGAGGCACGTGGTTGGGTGTGCGAATGAGAGCACACCTGTGATTGTCACAGAGGAGGTGACCGAGGAGGGGGCGCGAAGAGGTGTGTTGGTGAGGTGTGCGACCAACGAATGTGTGCCAAAGTGTTCGGTGGTCAGGTGTGTGACCAAGGCTGTGAGTGGAATGGGTGTACCTGGGTGTGTAAGGAAAGGTACGAGGAGCATGGGAACGGCTGGATGGGTGAGCAAGGAACGGGCTGCGGGGTGTAAGCATGCAGGTGAAGCATCGACGTTAAACAGAGCAGCGGTTAGGTCGACTTTTAGCCGAATCGGGCCCTCGGTGCGTGCCGGGCCTCGCTTTGAACGGCCGCGTCCGTGCTCCACTGGGCGGAGCTGGCAGCCCGATAGAAAGGGTCGTCATGGCGACCACTTTTTGGTGAGACGTGCCGGCAGGTCGAGAGCGGGACATTGGATGGCTCCGTGCCGAGATGGTGCGTGGGATCTCGGCACGGGTAAGCCCCCGTCCCTGCACCGAATGCCGGACGCATCCAGCCGCTGGCACGGAACAACCCGCATTCATTGCTCGGCTTTACGAAGCCGGGCTTTGGACGGGAATTGGCGCACCGAGAGGCAGTAGTGAGTAGACGGGTGATGAGGTTAGTGTTTTGGCCCCAAAATTAGAGAAAAACAAAATTTGATGATTGGCAAAGGATTGGCAGTAATGATTGGCAGATGATGGGCAGTGATTGGCAAATTTTTGATTTGTTGAAATTTGATGTGCAAAATTGGTAGTGGGAGATGCCCGATGTGGTGGGATGGCAATTCTGTCATCCCTTACAAAAGTGGGGGCAAAGGAGCAATAGCTTATGGGGTTGATGGCAGTGTAAACTAGCCCGGGTGGGTTAGGATATTGATAGGGATCTAGCGAAGATGACATTAGGTGACGTTAAGTTTAGTTAGTGACTGATACCTGTAGTGGGGACGCAGGTAGATTAGTGTGGATGATAATGACGTGGGAGCGCAATAGTTTAAAGGGACGACTGGGAAGCGCAAGTTTCAGAGGGGAGTAGTTAGCTGAGATGATGCCGTGTGTGTGAGAATTGAACAGGTGTGATTGCACAGGTGTGCAACTGGAGCAGTGTGGAGCAGTGTATGAGTAGTGAGTGTTGTGGATCAGCGCGAATGCGCTTGGGGAGAGAAGGGTGCAGGTGGCACCAGGTGTGAGAGCACAGGTGTGCAAGTACAGGTGTGTGGAGAGAGTTGGAGTAAGTGGTACGGAGTGGTGTGCATGGTGCGAAGGTGTGAATGGGGGAAGAGTGGACCCCCATCACGGATACCCGGGGCGGGTAGTGTAAGTGTTAGGTAGAGGGTATAGGTAAATTGTGGTTGGATATTGGCATTTGTGGTGCGGTTGCAGAATGGTATTGTGGATGGGTGCATCAGTGTTGTGGAAATGGCTGGGCGTGTAGCCTGTTAGTGTGTGTAGTTGGTTGGGCACTCCACCACTGAGGATGTCGGCCAGGTGAGGCCGCAGGTGGGCTCTGGGAGCCGTTAGTGTCAGTGGGTGCCTGAGGATCCCGGGTGTGGATCGGGTAGCCCAGTGCCAGAGAGGGCACCGAGTGGGGAGAGCGCCAGAGGGCCTTCCCCAGGTAGTTAGGTTAGGGTAAGGAGCAGGTAAGCTCGGAGGCAACTGCAGTGGTGGAGGTGTGCAGGTGGGTAGACCCGCTGGGAGAGGTACACGCCACAGCCCAGAAATTGTGCGAGGGCACCGGGAGATGAATCGGGGGAGTGAGACCCCAAATTGAAAAGCACCACAGTTTGCTCAATGGGAATTGGTTTTTAGAACCCATAGTGTAAGAGGGCCAATGGTTTGGCAGGAGAAAGACCCCGGGTAATGTAAAGTTGTTAAAGTCATTTAGGAAATAGTTAGGATTGATGAACCTGTCGCACCATACGCAGCCACTTACCTGTGGTGATGATGATGACTCCACACCTGTGTTTTCTTTGTTTTGTGTTGCAGGAAGTAAGGATTGCTGTTGGATTTGTGAGACGCATCACGACGTGGATGAGACATTGGGGTGATTCCATCTCTCCCTCCCTAGGAGGGACTGATGATGAATTGGTGATAGCAAATTATGATGTTGAGTTGGAGATGGCAAATTTTGATGAGAGTTGAAAATGGCAAATTTGATTGGTTAGGAGGGAGAGAAGACGAATTTGGTTTATGGGAGGAACGGGGAAGACAGTAGGGACGTTTGTTGATTTGTAAAGTAGATGTTTATGGGTAGTGTTGTGTTTTGTGGATACAGTAAGGGGTAAGGGAGGGGCCATGTAGGTTACCTGGTGGGGGGGGGGGGGGGGCGTACGGTAGGAACGTACCTGTCTCACCTGGTTCCCATGTGCCCCCAGTGTGCATTACCTTACATTGCGTGCACTTTTGCGCCCTTACCACCTTACTCACTTGTCTGCTTCTTTTGTCTCCCACCTCCGAGGATCTGGCTTTGGGGCAGAGAGAGAGGAGAGAGAGGTGCTGGCTCCGCCGTTGTGGGCCTGCACTTTCGCTGCTTGCTGCCTGGATCGATACACCATATGGACCGCAATTTTGGTGGCCACCCACAATGGACCGCAGTCTTTTGCGGGCAAGCACCACCCATTGATGGACCTCTGGGTCAAAGTGGCACCTATGCCAAACAGGTGAACCACTAATAGTTGGCCCCCTGACGGCCACAATAAGAAATGGATGCGGTTGGCGCCTTTCTTTATTTCGAAAGAAGTAAGAAGGCCAAGTGCACCACACGAAGGCAAGACCAGCGGCAGAACATCGGCCGGCTGCGACACCACACCATGATTACTAAACATTTTATTGGTGCACCGGATGGTGCTGACTGTGTGATGGGGTGGTGCTTTTGGTGCTTGGAAGGGGTGCTCTGCACATTATTAAAGGCCGTAAGGCCACAGAGCACTCGTGGGTTGGTGTATCGATGCTGGCATGCGTGCTCTCTCTATGCATAACATCTGCATGTGTTCCTCCAAAAACAGGTCCTGGATCGTAGTGTAAATATCAGCGTAGTCTTGTAAATAATGCTCCCTCCCGGCTGTATGTTTAGTTTGCGAATTCTTTCCGCGATTCGGTTATCCTGTGGGTGTGTTTCTGTGAGGAGAAGGGTGCAACGTCGCAGGGGGACATATTTACTCATTTGTGAATATCTGTAAAACTGTCGCACTCAGGGTAGAGTTAATAGTAGAGGGAACTACATCTGAGTGCCACACTAAAATAGGTAAAAATTTATCGGGTCGGGACGCCCCGAGGGTAGAGAAGGGTGCAATGTTGCGGATATGGGATTTGGCCTCCATATCCGCTTGTAAATATTCCCCTATTTCCCCAATACTCCCCAACTATCCCCAATCCCCCATTCCCTAGTCCCATTGTCTGTAAACAACACGCTGTAGAACCGACCTTCCCCTTCTTCCCCCATTAAATGTCGTGCCCAGGTCCACCGCATCTCACGTAGACAACTTTCGGACCTCTTGCTAGTTATTCTTAGTCTATGTCAGTTAAGGACTCGTTTCCATTAATTCTGACTCTTCGTTGCACCAGAATGTGATTGTATGGCACCAGTAGTGAGTTTAGGACCTCCCCATACCTCCTCCCATCTTCCCCATGAAACAACAACAACAACAACTACAACAACAACTACAACCACAGCGGGGGGCGGCGCGGCCGCGGCGCGGGGAGTGTGCGTCCTCACTCCGGCTTGGTTAGCCGCCATTGCCCATGCGCTCCACGGGGTTACCACGAAGGAGCTGGCTGTCAGCTCCTCGTCAGGGGCGGAGCCCGGTAACCCCCCGCAGCCAGTGAGAAGCGGCGGGCCGATTCCATCTGGGGCGGAGCTAACGAGCCGAGGGCGTGTCACTCCCCGCCGGATATGCGCAGCCACTTACCGGACGTGAGGTGAGATGCGCCCCCAGCTTGGAAAGACAAGTCGCGACCTCCGAGCGCTGAGAGACCTCCCGCATCTCTGGACCGGACCGGGTCGATTCTGCCCCTGAGCCAAGAGTGCACCTTGAGCCATCGACTACCCGCCTTCCTTGCCATCAATCCCCGTGTGAGTCAGTCTTGTCCCGTTTATCTGTCGTCTGTCGGGGCTAAGATAAGACCGTGTTTAAGTGCCCACCTTTCTATGCTGTCTCTCTTGTCTTTGTAATCTAACCTTCCGCAATATTATAACCTCCTCCGGAGGTCTTGAGAACCGTACCCCTGGTGTCGTGTCATTTTAACCCAGCCGCTGTGTCCTTTCCTCAATTGATTTAGCATAGCGCGACTTAGTCAACGTTCGAGTATAATCGGGTAACTTGTGCGAACACGGCGGCCATTCCGCTCGGCCCACCATAACATCAAAGTCGTGTCCGTAACAATATACTCAGAGGCAAAAGTTATTGTGACATGGAATTTTTTCATTGGTAATCTTGTGAATGAATTTTTGGATTTGAACCAGAGAAAGAGTGTGTTAAAATGGTCGAAGAAACGCAACCAAGCAGTTGTTGTTCGAATTGCACGAAATTTGCAAGAAGCATGACATATTCGAGAAAAATGGCCAGCAATGTTCACTTTTAAAGGCCAGACAACCAGACGCTTATCATTTCCACTCAATGCAGTCTTAAGAAGTGCAGAAGTCAGAAAAACACCTCTATTCATCGTTCTGGAACCCAGCCCGACGGCCAATTCTGACGCCAGAACATCGACGTCGACGTCTCCAGTGGAGCAGACAACACTTGCGATGGGGAGCACGTGAGTGGAGAAGAGTTTCTCTTCACCGATGAGTCACGTTTCCTTCTTCACCGAGCTGACGGCAGGACACGTGTCTACAGGCGCACAGGTGAACGTTACATCAGACCATGTGTTCTGGAAGGGGATCGTTTTGGAGGTGGGGGCGTTATGATCTGGGGTGGGATAACAGCTGCAGCAAGGACACCAATGATTGTGATTGAGGGGAACTTGAATGCTGTGAGGTACCGAGACGAGATTTTGCAAATGGCCGCTTTACCGTTTTTGCAACAGAACGGCCCTGGAGTGACGTTTCAACACAATAACGCCAGACCACACGTTGCTCGAGTTGTACAGCAGTATCTTAATCAGAACAATGTTAATGTGTTACCCTGGCCAGCAAGATCCCCTCATTTGTCACCCATTGAACACGTCTGGGATGAAATGGAGCGACGTTTACGACGTCATCCGAATCCTCCAACAACGCTGCGGGAACTCCGCCAAATCCTTCCTCGGATATGGAATGATCTTCCCCAGGACTTTCATCGACGTTTAGTGGCCTCAATGAGGCGAAGGTGCCAGGCCTGCATCAATGCACAAGGTGGACACACTCGCTACTGACCGTGTGAACTTGCTTGTGAACCCCCTCTTGTGTTGTGGCTCATTTGCATATGCCAGGGGCGCTGTTCTTATGGACTGTTGATCGTTACCATACCTTGAAACATTTGTCTTTCCATGTAATAACATTTCATTCGCGGCAGTAAAAGTTTAACACTGATTCTGTTTGTTGTTTGTGTGTCACAATAACTTTTGCCTTTGAGTTTATATACAGTGAAACCTCGACTTACGAGTGCACCAACTTACGAGTTTTCCGAGATACGAGCCGTCGCTCGGGCGGTTTTTTGCTTTGTGATGCGAGCCGAGATCTGAGTTACGAGCTTACGCCACCCGCCACTAGGTGGCCCAACGAGCGTTCAGGTCACGTGGTTATCTTGCCGTGCAAGCATCTCTGCCGTATATCGCTGCTGCTTTGTTTTCGCATTTTTGTTATTTTGGAAAATTTCTTAGTTTTAACCATGGGTCCTAAGAAATTGAGTGCCAAGGGCAGTGCTGAGAAGAAGAAGAGGATGATGTGCTTGGATATAAAACACGCCATCATCGAAAAACATGAGCGAGGTGTGCGTGTTGTCAACTTGGCGAGGCAGTACGATCGTAGTACTTCTACGATATGTAAGATTTTGAAGCAGAAGGAGTCGATAAAGGCTATAACGCCAGCCAAGGGCGTTAAGATTATTTCAAAGCTCCGGACCTCTGTCCATGAAGAGATGGAGAAGTTGTTGTTTGTGTGGTTGACGGAGAAGCAGCTCGCAGGAGATACCGTGACCGAGGGCATCATGTGTGAGAAGGCCCGAGACATTTACGGGGATTTGGTGCAGCAGGCGGCGGGAACATCAACGGACGAGGCATCGGAAGAGTCATTCAAAGCCAGTCGGGGATGGTTTGATAATTTTAAGAAGAGGACCGGCATTCACTCCGTCGTCAGGCATGGTGAGGCAGCAAGCTCGGATGTGAAGGCAGCTGAAGATTTTATTATAACTTTGGCCGAACTGATAGAAGCCGAAGGATACATCCCCCAGCAAATCTTCAACTGTGACGAGACAGGGCTCTTCTGGAAAAAGATGCCGAGGAGGACGTATACAACGGCAGAGGAGAAGAGCATGCCAGGCCACAACTTGTTCAGAGTGCCGGCGATAGCTCGCCTTCTCTTTGTGGAAGACACGGTGAGATCCTTAACATCCAACAACTAATGGGACGCAAACGGGGCGCCCAGTTTAGCGGTACACACATTGATGAATCACCCTGCCTGTGAAACACCGACATGACAGGTTATAGCTGGGTCGGGATTCAAACCCAGGCTGGACCGTTTAGAGTCAAGTGTGCGTACCTCCAGTCCAGGCCATCCTGCCAACTTGTATGCTGCATACAGGTGAAATATAAAGCGCGAGATATTTTTTATATATACTGTATATTTCAAAAAAAATTGGTGTCGTTTTTGGGGGGCTGGAACGGATTAATAGCATTTCAATTCATTTTAATGGGGAAATTTAATTTGAGAAACGAGCAAATTGAGTTACGAGCTCGGTCACAGAACGAATTAAACTCGTAAGTCAAGGTTTCACTGTGTATATATATATATATATATATATATATATATATATATATATATATGTAGGGAGCTATTATGCCCCTCCCCCTTTGTTAATTCTTGCTGCTTTACCAATTACCAAGTATAACCAATTATATGTTTTGTTTTGACTGATTGCTGTACTCTTTTATAATACTTAGTCCTTTCTTGTGCATTGAGGATGTGTAATATCCTAATAAGGAGTTCTGTGCTTGTGAGCTCTTGGCCTGTGTGGGCACAATCTCTTAGTTCCCCTCTTTGGCCTTGGTTGCAGCTGCAATCTCTCTGCCTCCCATATGACTTTGCCAATATCCTGTGGGCTGACACATTTATGAGTGCCCACTCCCTTTGTACTTTCCCAACCAAGGTCTCTATACAGAAAGTTGTAAACATGTTGCCACATATGGCTGACCATCTCCTTATCTGAGCTAACCTATGAGTGGCCTTGGATGAGCTTCCTCTAACTAACTGAACAACAGGATGGGACTATGGTGGGAGAGCCAATGAGCCCATTCTGTCTCTGTATCTTGTGAGCTAAAACCACACCCGATATTCCTTATATAAAGCAAGTTTTAATCGAATTATTGCAGAGCATCTTGTTGTAGTGTTGGTCATTTCATGTGAGCTTCCTGCGACACCCTGTTCCCCGCAAGCTTGTGTAAACGAGTTCCAATAAATATATCCGTTGCTCCTTTCTCTGAGTCTTCTGAGTCCCAAGTTCTAAAGTCCTGATCCGACATATATATATATATATATATATATATATATATATATATATATATATATATATATATATATATATATATATATATATATATATATATATATATATATTGTTGCGGATATGGGATTTACATCCATCCATATCCGCTTGTAAATATTCCCCTATTTCCTCAATACTTCCCAACTATCCCCAATCCCCCATTCCCTAGTCCCATTTTCTGTAAACAACACTCTGTAGACCCGACCTCCCCCTATTTCCCCCATTAAATGTCGCATCCAGGTCCACCGCATCTCACGTAGACAACTATAGGACATCTTGCTAGTTATTCTTAGTCTATGTCAGTTAAGGACTCGTTTCCATTAATTCTGACTCTTCGTTGCACCAGAATGTGATTGTATGGCACCGTTAGGAAGTTTAGGACCTCCCAATACCTCCCCGCAGCTCTTCCTCACGGTTCAGCAACAACAACAACAACAACAACAACGGCGGCGGCGCGGGGAGTGCGCGTCCTCACTCCGGCTTGGTTGGTAGGGGGTGTTGGGAGCAACACCAGGCTTTTCCAACGAGCCGCCATTGAACATGTGCTCGACGGGGTTACCACGTAGGGGCTCGCTGTCAGCTCCTCGTCAAGGGCGGAGCCCGGTAACCCCCGCACCCAATGGGAGCGGCGGCCCGGTCCCATCTGGGGCGGAGCCAAGCAGCCGAGGGCGTGTCACTCCCCGTTGAGCATGCGCAGGAAGAGGGAGGTGACGTCAGATGCGCGCTGAGCTTGAAGCAAGAAGGACGCCACCTCCGAGCGCTGTGACACCTCCCTGCATCTTTTGGACCGTGCTTTATCCTGTCCCTGAGCCAAGGTGCACCTTGTGCTATCAACCGACCTGTCCTTCCCTGCCATCAATCCCTGTGTAAGTCAGTCTTGTTCCGTTTGTCTGTGGTCTGTCGGGGATAAGATAAGACTGTAACTAAGTGCCCATCTTTTCTGTGTCTTTACCTCATTACCTTGTAATCTACCCCTTTTCTCCACCACCAATTATATCCTCCTCCGGAGGTCTTGAGAACTGTACCCCTTGCGTCGTTTCATCTATCCCAGTCGTTGTGTCTTTTCCATCATTGATTTAGCGTAGCGCGATTTGGTCAACGTCGGGTGGAATCGGGGGAACTGTTAGGTCACGGCAATACCACCGCTCGGTAAATAACATCTAATCCGCGATCCGTAACAATTGGTGTCAGGAGTGGGATTGGACCCGAAGCGCGCTTAACGCGCTCAAAATTACAAGCAGTGTGAAATTTGTTTTGTTTTTAAAATAAAAACCCGAATTTTGAAAGTCGCGCTATGGCAGATCAAGACGGCTGGGTTCCGGTAGAGGAGAGTGAGGCAGGGTCGATCCAGGACCAAATTGAGGGACATGAGGAGAGCGAAGCAGTGAGGGCGGCAGGTTCGCAAAATGGCGTCCTCGCGCACGAGGTTACGGGCGCGCAAAATGGCGCCTCACAGATGGCTACGGCGACCGCGCCCGCGACCGTAGCAGCGCCGCTGGTAGATTTGAACCTTTTTTTAATACAAATGAAGGCCCTTATGGCCCAGAATAGCAAACAATTGGAACAAAGAATGGGCAAGCAATTAAGGGAGGACATGGGGGCCAATAGCCAACGGTTAGAACAAAGGATGGGGTCCAATAGCGAGAAATTGAGGGAGGACATGGGGGCCAATAGCCAACGGTTAGAACAAAGGATGGGGGCCCAGATCGGAGGGTTAGGGAGTAGAATAGAGGGATTAGACAATAGATTAGGGGAAATACAGGAGGGGTTAATGGGGGTGGAAAATAGAATGGCTGCCCAGGAGAATCAGATAGAGGGAGTGAAAAATGGGTTAGAGGGGTTAGAAAACAGTATGGAAGGCAAATTGAGGGACATGAGGGACCAAGCGGAAAGGGAAGTTAAACAAATGGGGCAGCAGATAGAGGGGGTCAGAATGGGGGTAGAAACTAAATTGGATGCTCACAGGGAGGAAATGGAGCAGATGAGGGTGGCATCTGGGCAGGAGATGCAAGTGATGGGAGAAGAGATCAGAAGAGGTGTGAGTGAGGAGGTCGGAGGAGTGCGCGAGGAGGTGAGGCACTGTAAGGAGCGCATGGAGAAGGAGGTGAGAAAGGGGACTGAAAAATTGCAAGGTGGTATAGAGGAGTTGACGCTGGAAGTGGAACAGCTGACGGAGGGACAAAAAGAACTAACGGAGCAGGTTCAAAGGAACACTGCGGTATTAGGAGGGTTAAAAGCGACACAAAACGACATAAAAAATGACTTGATAGCGACACAGAGGCAATGTCAGATGGTACGTGAGGGACTGACAACGAGGTTGGACGAGGTGATAGAGGTAATGGAGACGAAGGACCGGCAGGTGAGGACGCACATAGAAACGGTCAAGGTGGCCTTAGAGGACGAGCTTGAGGAGACGCACCGGGAAATAAAAGAGGTGAAGCAGAAATTAGAAGAAGTGGAAGAAGGGGTGAGCGAAATTAAGAAGCGACGGAGAGGGGATAAGAAAGAGATAAAAGAGGAGGTAAAAGAATTGGTCCAAAGTCTGTGTTCGGATCGTGATGATGTGCTCATTAACCGGATGAGGGATTCGCAGGTGATGGAGGAGAAGCGAAGAGAAAGAGGACCCGGTGTAAGTGGTGACCAATATGGTCGTGCGTATGATGCGCCAGGTGATTTAATAAGCTTGGGGGTCGAGATGGACCCAGGTGTTCGTGAGAGGCCGTTGGTGAAGTGTGCGACAGGTCTGGTGTGCGAAAAAGGAGGTGTGCGAGAAAGTCCGACTCTGGGGTGTGTGAGGAAAAAGTGCGTGCCAAGGAGTGAGGGTGCTGTCGAGAGTGAGTCGGTCGTAGCGCGTGTGCGAGGGAGCACATGGAAGCGCGTAGTGAGGAGTGTTACGGAGGATGTAAAGGGAGAATGCACGCCTGTGGTGAGGGTTACAGGGGATGTAACGGGAGAGTGTGCGCGAGAAAGATGTGTGACGGACAGGTGCATGGGGAAAGAGTGCGCTGTCAAAAGTAAGGAAGAGTGTACACCTGTGGTGAGTGTTACAGAGGGTGTAACGGGAGAGTGTGCGCGAGAAAGGTGTGTAACGGACGGGTGCATGAGGAAAGAGTGCACTGTCAAGAGTGGAGGTGAGAGTAGTAAGAGTGACACGGAGCGTGAGTTGGTTGTGACAGGTGAGAAAGGAAGCACACCTGGAATGGTAGAGCGTGTGTGGGAATGCACGCTGGAATTGGTAGTGAGGCACGTGGTTGGGTGTGCGAGTGAGGGCACACCTGTGATTGTCACAGAGGAGGTGACCGAGGAAGGGGCGCGAAGAGGTGTGTTGGTGAGGTGTGCGACCAACGAATGTGTGCCAAAGTGTTCGGTGGTCAGGTGTGTGACCAAGGCTGTGAGTGGAATGAGTGTACCTGGGTGTGTTAGAGAAGGTACGACGAGGAGCATGGGAACAGCTGGATGTATGGGCAAGAAAGGGGTAGCGTATGCGTGTAAGCATGCAGGTGAGGCATCGACGGTAACCGGGTTAGCGGTTAGAGCGACTTATAGCCGAATCGGGCCCTCGGTGCGCGTCGGGCAGCTTCGCGTGCCGCGAGAACCAGCGGGGATCCGAGCCACGGCGGGTTCGAAAGGACCGTCGTACGCGATCCACGCTGGGCCTCGCTTTGAACGGCCGCGTCCGTGCTCCACTAGGCGGAGCGGGCAGCCCGATAGGAAGGGTCGTCATGGCGACCACTTTTTGTTGAGGCATTCCGGCAGGTCGAGATCGGGCCATGGGATGGCTCCGTGCCGAGATGGTGCGTGGGACCTCGGCCCGGGTAAACCTCCTTCCCTGCACCGAATGCGGGACGTATCCAGCCGCTGGCACCA
The DNA here is from genome assembly GCF_964187855.1 of Myxine glutinosa. Lineage (NCBI taxonomy): Eukaryota > Metazoa > Chordata > Myxini > Myxiniformes > Myxinidae > Myxine > Myxine glutinosa. The sequence goes on along the minus strand of NC_136271.1, from coordinate 121,676,038 downwards.
AACAACCCGCATTCATGGCTTGGCTGTACGAAGCCGGGCTGTAGACGTGAATTGGCGCACCGATAGGACCTAATAAGTAGACGGGTGATGAGGTTAGTGTTTTGGACCCAAAATTAGAAGAAAAAATTTGATGATTGGCAAAGGATTGGCAGTAATGATTGGCAGATGATGGGTAGTGATTGGCAAATTTTTGATTTGTTGAAATTTGATGTGCAAAATTGGTAGTGGGAGATGCCCGATGTGGTGGGATGGGCAATCCACCATCCCTCACAAAGGGGGGGCAAAGGAGCACTAGATTATGGGGTGTATGGCAGTGAAAACTAGCCCGGGTGGGTTAGGATATTGCGTGTAGGGATCTAGCGAAGATGACATTAGGTAACGTTAAAGTTAGTTAGTGACAAGGATACCTGTAGTGGGGACGCAGGTAGATTAGAGTGGATGATAATGACGAGGGAGCGCAATAGTTTAAAGGGACGACTGGGAAGCGCAAGTTTCAGAGGGGAGTAGTTAGATGAGATGATGCTGTGTGAGAACTGGACAGGTGTGTGGAGCAGTGTATGAGTAGTGAGTGTTGTGGATCAGCGCGAATGCGCTTAGGGGAGAGAAGGGTGCAGGCGGCACCAAGTATGAGTGCACAGGTGTGCAAGTACAGGTGTGTGGAATACATGGAGTATTGGAATGAGTGGTGTGGAGAGAGTTGGAGTAAGTGGTACGGAGTGGTGTGCATGGTGCGAAGGTGTGGATGGGGGAAGAGTGGACCCCTTTTCACGAGTACCCGGGGAGGGTAGTTTAAAGAATAGTTAGAGGGTATAGGTAAATTGTGGTTGGATATTGGCATTTGTGGTGCGGTTGCAGAATGGTATTGTGGATGGGTGCATTAGTGTTGTGGAAATGGCTGGGCGTGTAGCCTGTTAGTGTGTGATAGTTGGTTTGGGCACTCCACCACTGTGAGGATGTTGGCCAGGTGAGGCCGCAGGTGGGCTCTGGGAGCCGTTAGTGTCAGTGGGTGCCTGAGGATCCCGGGTGTGGATCGGGCAGCCCGTGCCAGAGAGGGCACTGAGGGGGTGAGAGTGCGAGAGGGCCTTCCCCAGTTAGTTAGGTTAGGGTGAGGAGCAGGTAAGCTCGGGTGGCAACTACAGTGGTGGAGGTGTGCAGGTGGGTAGACCTGCTGGGAGAGCTACACGTCACAGCCCAGAAATTGTGCGAGGGCACCGGGAGATGAATCGGGGGAGTGAGACCCCAAATTGAGAAGCACCACAGTTTGGTCAATGTGAATTGGTTTTTAGAACCCATAGTGTAAGTTGGCCAATGGATTGGCAGGGAAAGACCCCGGGTAATGTAAAGTTGTTAAAGTCATTTAGGAAATAGTTAGGATTGATGAACCTGTCGCACCATACGCAGCCACTTACCTGAGGTGATGATGATGACTCCACACCTGTGTTCCTTTGTTCTGTGTTGCAGGAAAGGAGAATTGCTGTGTGGATTTGTGAGATGCATCACGACGTGGATGAGACATTGGGGTGATTCCATCTCTCCCTCCTTAGGAGGGACTGATGATGAATTGGTGATGGCAAATTTTGATGTTGAGTTGGAGATGGCAAATTTTGATGAGAGTTGGAAATGGCAAATTTGATTGGTTAGGAGGGAGAGAAGACGAATTTGGTTTATGGGAGGAACGGGGAAGACAGTCGGGACGTTTGTTGATGTGTAAAGTAGATGTTTATGGGTAGTGTTGTGTTTTGTGGATACAGTAAGGGGTAAGGGAGGGGCAATGTAGGTTACCTGGTGGGGGGGGGGGGGGCGTACGGTAGGAACGTACCTGTCTCACCTGGTTCCCATGTGCCCCCAGTGTGCATTACCTTGTATTGCGTGCACTTTTGCGCCCTTACCACCTTGCTCACTTGTCTTCTTTTGTCTCCCACCTCCGAGGATCTGGCTTTGGGGCAGAGAGAGAGGAGAGAGAGGTGCTGGCTCTGCAGTTGTGGACCTGTACTTTCGCTGCTTGCTGCCTGGATCGATACACCATATGGACCGCAATTTTTGTAGCCGCCCACCATGGACCGCAGTTCTTTTGCGGGCAAGCACCACCCGTTGATGGACCTCTGGGTCAACGTGGCACCTATGCCATACAGGTGAACCACTTATAGTTGGCCCCCTGACGGCCACAATTAAGAAATGGACGCGGTTGGCGCCTTTCTTTATTTCTAAAGAAGCCAGAAGGCCAAGTGCACTTCCTGAAGACAAGACCAGCGGCAGAACATCGGCCGGCTGCGACACCACCGGTGACCATGGACACTTAATTGTGCATTTTTATGAACACTTTATTGGTGCACCGGATGGTGCTGACTGTGTGTATGGGGTGGTGCTTTTGGTGCTTGGATGGGGTGCTCTGCACATTATTAAAGGCCGTAGGGCCACAGGGCACTCGTGGGTTGGTGTATCGATGCTGGCATGCGTGCTCTCTCTATGCATAACATCTGCATGTGTTCCTCAAAGAACAGGTCCTGGATCGTAGTGTAAATATCAGTGTAGTCTTGTATAAATGATGCTCCCTACCGGCTGTATGTTTAGTTTGAGGATTCTTTCCGCGATTCGGTTATCCTGTGGGTGTGTTTCTGTGAGGAGAAGGGTGCAACGTCGCAGGGGGACATATTTACTCATTTGTGAACATCTGTAAAACTGTCGCACTCAGGGTTGAGTTAGTAGTAGAGGGAACTACATCTGAGTGCCACACTAACGTAGGTAAAAATTTATCGGGTCGGGACGCCCCGAGGTAGAGAAGGGTGCAATGTTGCGGATATGGGATTTACATCCATCCATATCCGCTTGTAAATATTCCCCTATTTCCTCAATACTTCCCAACTATCCCCAATCCCCCATTCCCTAGTCCCATTTTCTGTAAACAACACTCTGTAGACCCGACCTCCCCCTATTTCCCCCATTAAATGTCGCATCCAGGTCCACCGCATCTCACGTAGACAACTATAGGACATCTTGCTAGTTATTCTTAGTCTATGTCAGTTAAGGACTCGTTTCCATTAATTCTGACTCTTCGTTGCACCAGAATGTGATTGTATGGCACCGTTAGGAAGTTTAGGACCTCCCAATACCTCCCCGCAGCTCTTCCTCACGGTTCAGCAACAACAACAACAACAACAACGGCGGCGACGCGGGGAGTGCGCGTCCTCACTCCGGCTTGGTTGGTAGGGGGTGTTGGGAGCAACACCAGGCTTTTCCAACGAGCCGCCATTGAACATGTGCTCGACGGGGTTACCACGTAGGGGCTCGCTGTCAGCTCCTCGTCAAGGGCGGAGCCCGGTAACCCCCGCACCCAATGGGAGCGGCGGCCCGGTCCCATCTGGGGCGGAGCCAAGCAGCCGAGGGCGTGTCACTCCCCGTTGAGCATGCGCAGGAAGAGGGAGGTGACGTCAGATGCGCGCTGAGCTTGAAGCAAGAAGGACGCCACCTCCGAGCGCTGTGACACCTCCCTGCATCTTTTGGACCATGCTTTATCCTGTCCCTGAGCCAAGGTGCACCTTGTGCTATCAACCGACCTGTCCTTCCCTGCCATCAATCCTGTGTAAGTCAGTCTTGTTCCGTTTGTCTGTGGTCTGTCGGGGATAAGATAAGACTGTAACTAAGTGCCCATTTTTTCTGTGTCTCTACCTCATTACCTTGTAATCTACCCCTTTTCTCCACCACCAATTATATCCTCCTCCGGAGGTCTTGAGAACTGTACCCCTTGCGTCGTTTCATCTATCCCAGTCGTTGTGTCTTTTCCATCATTGATTTAGCGTAGCGCGATTTGGTCAACGTCGGGTGGAATCGGGGGAACTGTTAGGTCGCGGCAATACCACCGCTCGGTAAATAACATCTAATCCGCGATCCGTAACAATATATATATATATATCTATATATCTATCTATATATATATATATATATATATATATCTATATATATATATATATATATATATATATATATATATATATATATATATATATATATATATATATATATATATATATATATATATATATATATATATATATATATATATATCTATCTATCTATCTATCTATCTATCTATCTATATATATATATATATATATATATATATATATATATATATATATATATATATATATATATATATATATATGTATATATAATCGGGAGATTCAATCAGACGCGGACGTAGCTTCAGGACGTTGATCTTTAATTGTCGACAAGCTTTCGACCAACAAAGGTCTTCTTCTTAGTCGTCCCCAAGTTCAACGGACCTTGGGGACAACTAAGAAGAAGACCTTTGTTGGTCGAAAGCTTGTCGACAATTAAAGATCAACGTCCTGAAGCTACGTCCGCGTCTGATTGAATCTCCCGATTATTTATTTAATGCAAATGAGACGCCCTGCTCGTACTGTGGAGTTTCTACTATTTCTCACAGATATATATATATATATATATATATATATATATATATATATATATATATATATATATATATATATATATATATATATATATATATATATATACACACACACACACAACAACAACAACAGGCATTTTAAGGCCATTTTCCCTGCAAGAGCAGGGGTTAGCCTTGCGGTCCCCATGACAATGTTCTCCATTTTGCCCTATTTTCTGCATCTCCCCTTGTTAACCCCCTTGCCCGCATTTCTTCTTCGACCATCTTTAGCCAAGTCTTTCTCGGTCTTCCCCGCCCTCGACTTCCTTCTACATTCATTTCCATCACTCTTCTCAACCAGTCACTTTCATCCTTCCTCAACACATGACCAAACCATCTCAACCTGTTTTTCTTCACAGCATCCATCACAGGCTCTATTCCCATCATCTTTCGCAATTCATCATTTGTCTTCCTCTCTCTCTCAACGATACTCCACACATCCACTGAACCATTCACATTTCCACCCTTTCCAGCCTTCGTTGCTGCTCTACGTTCATTACCCATGTCTCGCTCCCATAAATCATAACACTTCTCACACATGCAGCATACACCTTTCGCTTCACCTTCAACGACACTCCCCTCCTTGTCAGCACGCCACTCAGTTCCCGAAACTTCTTCCATTGCACATCTCACTCGAGCAACCATTGCCGAGTCTGATTCACCTTCTCCATTCAGCATGTCTCCTAGGTAACAAAATGTTTTCACACCTTCCAGCTTCACGCCGTCTCCAAGATCCAACTCAACATTTCCTCCATCTGCAGCTCCCTCTGTGCACACCTTACACTTGAATGTAGCTGCCACACTGGTTAATGACCCTCTCAAACCACTACATTTTTGACGAACCCACTCAGCGCAGATTGGACATTGAATGGAATTCACTCTGACACCCTTCCTGCACACAGCACACGGCCACTTCCCAGTTCTTTCCACCTCACCACATGCTTTACCACTTGCCATCACCTTCGTTTTTCCGATATTCACCTTCAGACCTTTTGTCTCCATACATTCCTTCCACTTGTTCATCTTCTCCTTCAGTCCATCCATACTTTCTGCAATCAACACCAGATCATCTGCATACAACAACTCCCATGGTAAACCCTCCTTTACGTTCTGAGCCAGCACCTCCAGGACAGCTACAAATAATAGTGGACTTAGTACCGACCCCTGATGCACTCCCACCTTCACCTCAAACTCACCACTGTTCCCGTCCTTCGTCCTTACAGCTGTGCGCGCTCTTTTGTACATTGCTATCACTACTCTGATCAACCATTCCTCCATTCCTAACTTCCTCAATGCCCATGTCACTACATCACGTGGAACCCTATCGAATGCCTTCTCCAGATCAACAAACCCAAGAAACAACTTCTTCCTCTTCTCCATATACTTCTCCTGCAACTGCCTCACAATAAAAAGCGCGTCTGTCGTTCCTCTTCCTGGCATAAATCCAAACTGCATTTCGTCAATCTTCACTTTCTTCCTTATCCTCCTCTCCAACACCCTTTCCAATACCTTCATTCCATGCTCCAATAACTTTATCGCTCGATACGAGCCACAGTCCAGAGGGTCACCTTTCCCCTTGTATAGAGGGACGAGGGTACTCAGTTCCCAATCCACTGGAATGCGGCCTTCTTTCACCACCAGATTGCAGATCTCTGTCATTCTCTTCACACCCCAATTTCCCGCTGCCTTCAACATATCTCCCACAACTCCCGTTGGCCCTCCCGCTTTTCTACTCTTCATTGCTTTTATCGCTTCATTTTTTTTATTTTTTTTTATCGTATTTATTCGTATTCGTTTATTTATTCGATTCGTATCGTATATCGCTTGCGGGGAAAAATGGCCTCTAAATGGCCTCTAAAGGTGGTTTTTATTGCTTTTATCGCTTCCTCAACTTCCTTCTCGGTTATCTTCTCTGCCGGTCCTAAAACTGGGTTACTCTCTATGTTACCATCCCATTCATTCTCTGCATTCAACAATATTTCCATATATCTCTTCCATCTCCCTTTAATTCCATCTGGGTCCACAACGATTTGTCCCACTTCATCCTTCAAGCAACTCACCCCCATCACATCACACCTCTCTTTCGCTATCTGCTTTGCAATCCTGAATACCGCTCTCTGACCCTCTTCCAAATCCAAGCGTTCTCCGAACATTTTACTCCATGCCTCCTGCGCCTTTGCTACCTCTTTCTTTGCAGCCTTCTTGGCTGCCTTATAACTTTCATGCTCTGCCTTTTCTGCCCCCATACCCTTTGCCTTCTGCCACTCCTTGAACTTCTTCCTCTTCTCATCAATCTTCTTTCCAACTTCATCATCCCACCACCATGTTTCCGAGGGCCTCGGTGGTCCTTTTGTCCATCGACATACCTCACCAACGGCTCCCAACAGACTATCTTTCATTGACATCCAACCACTTTCAAGCTCAACCACATCATCCTCGACCATATTCAGCCTCTCTTTTAATGCCTCCCTCACTGTCATCTCTTTCAACCTCCACATCTTCATTCTCGGTTGGTACTTCACCCGCCGAGCTCTCCTCGCACCTTTCACCCTTATGTCGCAGACAACCAAGTGCTGCTGTGAAACAGCCTCCTCCCCCGGGATCACCTTTGTGTCCCGGAGGTGCCCCCTATCTCGCCTACGAACCAGCAGGTAGTCAACGATTGTCGTCGACCCACCTGACGTATATGTAACAAGCTTATTATCCTCTTTCTGGAACTGAGTATTACAAATCAACAAATCAGCTCCATCAGGAAACTCCAAAATCCTTTTACCTTCTCCATTTCTCACACCAATCTGTAACCCCCATGAACTCCCTCAAAACCGGCCATACTCCTTCCCACATGTCCATTTAGGTCTCCTACCACAACAACTTCCTCATCTTTCACGTTTTCCATCAGCTTCTCAATAGCACACCAGAACTTGTCTTTCTCTTCATTGCTCCGACCAACCTGCGGAGCATATCCCGAGATGACGTTCACCAAGAGCTTTCCAATCATCATTTTCACCATCATCAACCTATCACTCACTCTAGTCACACTCACCACACTGTCTACAAACTCCTCAGAAAACAGGACACCAACACCATTCACACCTTCTGGGCACCCTTGCCACACAAACTTGTATTTCTGTCCCTGCCTACCCTTCACCATTCTCACACCACTTCCCTTCCATCTCGTCTCCTGCACACAACATATGTCCACTCTTCTTCTGACCAATACTTCCACCACTTCTCCTGATCTCCCTGTCATTGTCCCTACATTCCATGTCCCAAACCTCAGAAACCGATCTCCACATCGGGCATCAGACGTTTCGTCATCATAAATGGAATGATTTCCACCCTTGCTTCGATCGGGTTCCCCACCTTGAGTTTTGACGAGAGGGAGTGGGGTCCCCCACGGGGTACTTCGGGCTGTACCCTGCCCATTTGTAATTGTCCATGTCATGGTGTGTGTGTGTGTGTATGTATATATATATATATATATATATATATATATATATATATATATATATATATATATATATATACACACATATACAATTATACATATATATATATACACACATACACATTATATATATATATATATATATATATACACATGTAATATACCTTCAAGATTATTGAAATCTCCCGTGATGAAACTGAGTTTATGGGCCAATCCCCACCATCGCTAACAGGTCGGTGATCTCTCTGTCTTCCACTGCCTTCTTTCTGTTCTTCCACCCTATACCCTCTGATTTGTCCCACCTGATATCGGCTCGCTGCTTGGTTTTACCCACAATGCTTTCATCCATATTGATGTCACTTCCTGTATAACTTAATCAGGGTAGCCAATATCACTGAACAAAATTTCAGCATTGAACTTTTCTTTTTACATGTTCTACAATTAAAAAATTCACATCAAACTATGCTCATAGGTTGTTTTTGTCGAAAATAAATAAATAAAAAGGATCCTCCACACCATGATGAGGTAATTACAATTGACACGTGGTCATGAAGATAATTGCAAACTTTCAGCTTATTAACCAATCCAACTTTGACATCAAAACATAAAATCCAAAACTTAGTGGATTTCATTCCATCCAAGATATTTCAGTGTAAATTTAATGAAATAATTTTTGGGAGCCATTGGCAGCGGTTAAAAATAAACAAACAATATGTGTCCAACATTCTCTGACAGACAATGACGACGTTCCAAAAATGGGGGTCATTTCATATTTTAACCTGTTCAAAGCAATATGAAAATCTTTATTAAGAGTGTAAACAATATCGATATATTTTACCCTAACGCTTCAGTGTGCGTCTCAGAAAAATGCCGCACTGACACAGCAGATGAAGGAAAAATGGCTGTCTTTGTCGTGTCAAAAACATAATCCAACATTTAGAAAAAGAATGAGGGGTCATTTGTGTTTGGTTTGGAAAATGTTAAGACCCCTGTGCTTTTTGGTGCAATCTGTTAACGCTTTCCTCTTGTGGAAAGGAAAGAGTAATTTGATGTGGAATGAATAGCTCAGACTCCAAATATGCAAAACATCCATGTTAATGATACACAAGATACTGACTCATTCAAACTCCTCACCTCTTCTTCAAGATCGTTTGTCAGCTTTTCTATCATTGTGATGTTACTTCTGTAGAAACAGCAAGATTATCAGAGGAAATTAAAACGACTGTCATCTCACAGCATGAAAAACAATTTTAAAACGCGACAAATTTTGTTTCCAAATTCAGATATCCAGTCATGCAAAGACAATCGTCAAATAAGAGATTACTTATGCCCCAGGGGCGCCAAAACAAACACATTCATACATGACCGAGTGCACACTAGCAAGTCGGAGTGCACACTCGGTCATGTATGTGACAATTGCATTAACATTTGCAAATTAATTACTCATATTTTTCTTCTATGTCCTCATTTTTCTGAACTTCTTTTCTCAGTTGTTCTTCCAGCTTTTTCATCTGCTCTTTGAAACTGCTGTCCTGTAAATGACCACACAAATACGATTTGATTTCAAACAGTCACAGCTTTGTTACACAGCTGCACAGAGACAGCACTCCCAAAACGCGTTCATCATTTCTCAATGTTAAACATACAGGTTACATTATTTGTACATCATCTGGTGGCTGCATCACCACGGGTCCTGAAGCTCACCTGGATCAGGAGCAACAGTCACTCAAACCCCCCACAGAGCCTGATGTTTTTAATGCCGTGAACAAACTTTGATACATTATGGGTGATGAAGGTTGTGATCAAGTTTCATTGGAATAGTGTGTGTAGTTTCGGAGAAGAGAGCAAATACCTATTCTGGGGGGTTCAAAACTCCCCCCCCCCCCCCCCCCCCGTAAACCTCCTTAATGAACGCAGATTTTGATGCAGTCAATACACCTTCGTTAAGCATCAGATATGCAGCTTGTGGCCAAGTTTCATCAAAATCGTGTCTTTGGTTCAAGCGATAATGACTAAAGCGTTTACAGACTCACTGACTGACTGACACCTAAGGGTCCTACGGACACTGCTCAATCACATAAGCTCACTGGACTTAAGTCCAGCTGAGCTAAAAACGTGACAGTATGGTGTGCAAGTTGTGAATTCATTTTTTTCTTTCTTTTTTTCCCAACGAGATTAATGGCTTGGAGGTCAGCTCTTTAGTCCACAGAAAGTGTTGCAGCGTGGTTTGTAAGGTTAATTATCTGATCGTGTGAACTACTGTCAGAGGAACATCATTTGGAGAATCATAAAAACAACTTGTGTCATGATACTGCAGCTCCATGAGCTTTATATAAATAAATAAAAACAATAAAAGCTCAAGTTGTTTTCCCAGGTATAAGAAGCAATCAGTCAATATGTAAATGAGTGAGCTGCTTCAAGAAATAGATTGTGCATATTAATGGTTAGAGAAAAAAAAACAGAAACACAAATCTAGACTTGTGGAGGAGATAAATAACAAAGGCCAGCAGGTTAACAGACTAAGAGTCCAGGAGGTCAGACATGGGTGGATGAAAGGAAGAAAAGAAAGGGGGTAAGGTATTGTCGTGTATGAAGGGTCTGGCAACACAGATCGTTTGAGCCGAATGGTCGAAGACCTCCGCGGACCTCTGCAATCTTTTATGTTACCACGTTCAAATACTATTGTGATTCCCCAAGGATTGGCCAAAGGAAATTGAACCTGGTGATGGGAATGGTTGTGTTACGAGGATAAATCGATTCGATTTTGGTGAAGATCCGGATCCGGATACCCGAGTTTTTAAAAGTGATTTTTTACTAAAACGACAGCTTATATAGCATGACATCTCAAAACGTTGTGGACAGATTATGACAAAACTTAGTGGATGAGTTGGGTAGTTGACAAGAACAAGCCGATTATATTTTGGTTAAGGTCCGGGTGCAGATCCGGCCTATCAGTGGGATACAAAATGTAAACTGTTCAGCCTGAAGGAGGTATGCACTTGACTGAGTGTCGTTCTCGATCCAATTGCATTTCATCTTGCCGGTCACTTGAAATTTGCGCACACAGGATGAAGATATTCACTGGAATTGCTTTTGAATTCAATTCAAATCTCTGTACAACTCAGAGCTCTTCAATCAGCAGTTTGGATTGAAAATAATATTCCATTTGACTGTTGGGCCTCGAAGCAGAAGGACGACTGGTTGATCTTTCCCTTTTCTTATTAAGGGAGCTCTTTCATTCTACTTACTAATGAAATACCTTTGTGCATTTCCATGCAACATTTTTTGATTTACACATTTCACTCAAACCAACCATTCTTTATACTGTTATCGATGCCGATCCTCTCACCTCAAATAAATTCATAGAAATGCAATCTGTCGTGACAATAATTATTTTTTTAAATTTCTAGCAAGCAAATTACAGTTGCTCAGACAAATTTACAAAGGAACTGATTACTTCAAAGTGAGAACATGAGGCACGAACCTCGCAGTTTTCATTCTGCAACACAGACAAGCATATAAGCAAATTAGTTCTTCACATACTATTTGAATTAGAATTAGAATTAAAAGTCATTTCCAGTGACTGCAAACTTACCTCGACGTCGAGCTTTTGCCGCATTCTATTCTTCTCATTTGTAGGAACATTATTGAGTAAGCTACAAAACAAATGTTACATATAAATAAGGAGAAGATAAAATAAAAGTAAACAATTATAGCATTGACGTATTGCACTTTATACCGTATAGTTGTCGTATTGCATTTTATACCCAATTATTGGATGAGCACTGATCTCCATATTCTCATAATAAAGGTTTGTTGAAGATTTGATGACAAAATCTCAATTGGTAAAAATGTTATGGCCTGGACACACAGTCATCATTATCAGTACCATTATCATTATCAGTACCATAATCAATGCCATTGTCATTATTATAATCATCATCACCATCATCATCATGATGATTATTATCATTAACATCATCATCAAAATCATCATTATCATCAGCATCATTATCATTATGCACCATTATCAATGCCATTGTCATTATTATAATCATAATCACCATCATTATGCAGTATTATCATGATTATTATCATTAACATTATCAGAATCATCATCATCATCACATCAGTAGTGTCTTTATCAGCATTATCATCCATATCATTATGTACCATTATAATTATCAGTACCATTATCAATGCCATTGTCATTATTATTATAATCATCATTATGCAGCAGTATCATGATAATTATCATCAACATTATCATTATCAGCATTATTATCATTATGTACCATTATCAATGTCATTGTCATAAATCATTATCATCAGCATTATTATCATGTTGTACCATTATCAGTATCACTATCATTTTGTACCATTATCATTATAATTATCATTCTCCCTCAGAAGCCCTGAACACTTCTTTTTTTTTTCTTTTTTTTTTTTGATTGTTTTGCTTGCCGATAAATAAACAGTTTAAAAGGCTCTCATTGTTATAGCGCTTTCCCCCGAGCAACCATATTCCTGGAACACGTCTCCAAAGCAAAAATAAAATAAGAAAATAAAAATAAAAATGGGATAAGGGTCCCAAAATGGGATAAGGGTCCCGGGAACCCCCTGATCATAAATAGAAAAATCTAAGACCAAGCAATCCTGCAGACAATCGATTAGAAGGGCTGTATCGGGTTTCAAAGCAATTGTTTAATAAGGGACGAGTAGGGATCCAAAGTGTTAGTCGCCCCCCGCCCCCCCCCCCCCCCCCCTACCGAGAGACCTCATGATTCGAAATCGAAACTTGGTTGTATTAATGTGTCAAGTTTCAGGACAATCAGGCAGGTGATAAGGGAGGAGTAGCAAAAATAGCAAAAAGGTAACAGGTTACCGGACAGACATTCTGTCATCACAACCCATTTTATAAGTTAATCTCATCAAGATCGAGATAAGATGACCTAAAAATCCCGAAACGATGCATGGGCTATTAAGGTCTATTTATAGTTATTATGGCTTTACTCCTTGAGATTTTGACCCAATTATTACCCCCTTGACATTTGACCCTTGACATTTTGTGGTTATGTTTTCGCCTCTGTCTGTTTCTTTATTTGTCTGTTTGTTTGTTTGTTTGTGTGTTCAGGATATCTCTCAATGTTGTGGATGGATTTGGATGAAATTTTGGTGGGTAGGTTGGGTGTGTGACAATGACGAACCGATTAGATTTGGGTGAAGATCCGGATACCAGATTTTTAAGTGATTCTTCACCATTGAGTGATCGGACAAAAACTGATATATAGCAGGATATCTCAAAATGTTATGTACGGATTTGGATGAAACTTGGTGGACAGGTTGAGTGTGTGCCAAGGGCCTTAATTTTAAGCGATTCTTTCACCCTTTCCCCCATCCCCCCCACCTCCCACTGCCGTGTGGGATACGGGAGAAGAATCATGCTTTCAAAATGATAGTCAAAAGTACGACTCATACAGGGATCATACCCATGGGTTACCATTACCGGCACTACCTACATCTACAAACACAGCTAAAATACACATTGCAATATAAACGCTTATTCTTCAGTAGACAAATTGTACACCTCGTTAAAAATGAAAACCAACATGAATAAAAATGAATTTGAAAGGCAAAGTGGCTATTACAAAAGAATTAAATGAGAACGTCATAAGGATGTACAGCACAAAAATTAGCATATGTGGAAATCAGAGGTTCATCATGATGTTTGCAGCAAGTACCCACAAACACTGTGATAACGTCTTCAACATATTAAATACAGCAATTGCATATAAGAAATGTGCCAAATCAGGTTGTTCAGGAATTCGGATATTTACTGCCATGCACGTCAGATCCAGATAACCAGTGCAAGAATTACATATGAACATTGTGCCGATCAGGTTGTTCAGGTTGTTCAGGAATTCGGATATTTACTGGCATGCACGACAGATCCAGATAACCAGTGCAAATGCTTGCAAACCAAAGTTACAGCAATGCATCAAGCTCATAAAAGCGATTTCTTATTTCACAAACAACATTAATTCCGGGTTCAGTATCGATCCAAATTGATACAAGTTTTGCAACTCAATGGAAAATAGTAATGCTAGGCCCGAAACAATAGGCCCTTTCCTTAATATGAGGGTTGAGACCAAGATCACCGAGTGTGTTTGATTGGTTATTACTCTGTGGAAATTGCATACAAGAGACAGAAATAAGTAGACAACCCACTCCCCTTTTTTCCCCAGGGGCACAACTCAGGCCCCATGCAAGAGTGGTTGTCTGATTTATACTGAATAGAAACAATGGGTGACCCTTGATGGGGTCCTTTCCCACGATCTTCAATATTTTGCTGATAACTTCACCAAGTAGAACGATAGATCACAATTATGAAAGATAGGTCGATAGATCACACAAAATGGTTCACAATAATTGTGCTGGGCCTGAATAGGAATACCAAATCAGACTCACAGAAATATAGGAAAATGATAAATATCCGTGGACGAGAGCAGTCAGTCTCGTACCACTTGCTAGCAACAACAGCGATTATAACACACGCACACACACTCAAACGCATACACGCGCGCGCACTCACATGCACACGCACATGCACACACTGAACCAGACACCTCTCTTCGACAGATATTTATCATTTTTCCGATATTTCCGTGAGCCCAATTTGCATTCAGTAACCACCTAGAAATTGCCACTCTTTCGTCTAAATACTGAAATCGTGTCTACTACTGAATCCCTTTGGTTAGACCTGGACAAGACAAGCCGCTGGTTAGCTACTTGGATCATGACATTCAACACCAGAAAGTCACACCCTCTCTCCACAAGGATCAGCAACCAAACTTCCCAATTCACTTCTCTGGGTAGCCACTGAAAAAGGTGCAGCCCATGGAACTCCTTCACCTCACTATCTGCCATAAACTCTCATAAAAGGATCATATCTCCAAACTACAATCAAAGCATAGTCACTGTCTGGATATTCTCCAGAGAGCAAAATAATTCATAAGACACAACAAGCTCATCACGATGTAGAAGCTGTTTTCATGTAAATCACCACTGAGTCCCCACTCTGGGATAGTGCTCCTGCTTCCCACCTTGCTCCTCTTGATGAGATGGACTGGGAAACTCGAAACGATCCCCCATACAGTCTAGAGTTGTCACTTAATGATTTTAATTTTTTTTCTAAACCACTCAAATGACAATGGGATGGCATGAGGTTTGCGAATGATAAGGATGTCAAAGCACGCATCCTGAAATAGCAATGATGTTGTGAATCCGTCCGAAAGATCTGCACAGATGGAATAAAGGCCCTATGAAATATATTGGAAAAGTGCATACATACCACAGGGGGGAAAATCTTCAAAACATAAATTAAGTTTCATCAACTGCCTTTTACCCTTTGATTTATTTTAGGAATGAAAAGTCCACATCAACACTGAATAGATTCACATACTTTGGTTTCTTTCTTTAATGGCAATGAAGCAAACAATGTGATAAATAAACACAGTAATAGGACACGGTCTTGCACTTAAAAAAAATTCAGTGCAAACAACTGACAACTTTTAACCTGTTGTTGCTAGTGTGAAATCTGTGATTCAAATCATCTTTTAAACATGATTTTCAGCATTTAGACGAACTAGGGGGGTCGTTGGTCCATTGGACCAATTCATTGGTCTGCACAGCCTTGTGGCATACCTGCTTGGCGGGCTCAGGGAGGGAGGTGAGTGTTTTGGGTCCTTGGAAACTTTAGGGGTCTTTGGGGTGTAAAGGATCTTAAAGGGTCTTTAAAGGTTGAAGGGGTCTCAACACTCTGAAGAGTTAAAAGATACATTTTAATAATTCATAATACGTAATTATTTAATAGACGTATGTAATTAATTGACACAAAAAGTATCTATCTATCTATCTAACACACACACACACACACACACACACACACACACACACACACACACACACACACACACACACACACACACACACACACACACACACACACACACACACACACACACACCATACTTCCTGTATTTATGTGAGTCTGAGTCTCATTCAGGAACAGAATTATAGTTAACCATCCAGAAATTGCCACTCTTTCATCCAAATATTGAAAATTATGTTGAAAATGTGATTTTAATTGCAGATTTCATACTAGCAATGGCAGGTTAAAAGTGCGAGCAGAACCAAGTCACTGTGAGCGCATGTGCAAAAGGCCTCATTTAGCATTCATACGTCATTTTGAAAGTCACGTATTGAAGGGCACATGCCTTTTGACTTTTGAACCCAAAATGTAATTCCTTACATTCCATACGTGTTAAGTTTGGTTGAAATCTCTTGAGTGATTCACAAGTTATTGCAGTAACAAAGACTTTTAATAAAAGGGCATTTGGCATAAGAACTTTACCCTTTTTAATCCAAAATCTAATTCGTTCCTCTTCATATTACAGCCCAGTCATGCCAACTTTGGTCAGAATCCCATCACTGGTTCACAGGTTATCACGGTAACAGAATTTTTACCTAACATGACCTCTGACCTTTGGTCTTTGACCTCCTGACCTCAAAATCGAATCAGTTCAGCGTTCTCATTATACATACCTCACCACGTTTGACTAAGATCCCTTCAGCCGTTCCCAAGTTATCGCGGGAATGAAAACCTATCACGGACGGATGGAAGAACAGCCATACGAAAAACCAAGAACCATAATGCCTCCATACTTGTAATCTTTGTAGTAAGTGAATCCGACGAATGGCAGTTGGTTTCCAGCAAATGCTTTGGGAACCGGAAATGTCTCCTCTTCTCCTTTGTTGCATTCTATCTCATCAAAATTGCTCGTGTCCGTGTCACCAGAGAGTTCAGGAATCACGGGGGCACTGCCTACAGGGCAGGATAGCATGACGGAACAAGAAGTACGATCCCTACAAGTTTAATACTGTGTATGGATTTTGAAAATACCACCAAGCACAGAATGTGTCAGATAAAACACAAATCACAAATGACATATACTTGTTAAAATGTGGTGCAAGATGAGCAAACACATGGCTCATTAGAATCAGATTCAAGACAGGTGTGTAAAAGCACATACTCTCACGAATGTTTTCCCATGTCCACTGGTCATTCTTGAAGAACGGATGGGATTTAACCTCCTTAACGCCATTTCGTCCCAATCTCACACTTCTGAAAAAGAAGGGTTGATACACTCAAAAACAAAAACAATCAAACAAGTGCCACTCTAACCCCACCCTCCCCGACAGCCCCCTCATCAAATCATTCACCTCTCCGTCAGGAAAGCGCAGATGAGACTTTTGGCATTTTTGGAAATATCTACATCACTGGGAAATGTCAGCGAGTTCTCGTGGTCCATTATCTTTCCGTAGGTTCCAACAAGCGACTCCGCATAAAAAGGCGTGTCTCCTGCACGCCAAGATAATTGATGTAAAATGTTTGCTCAAACAAACACAGCTGAGCAGAGGAAAAGCAAAAGTGAACAAAGCCTGAACTTACCAACAAGGATTTCGTATAAAAACACGCCGACAGACCACCAATCGCATTCGCGTCCATAATAACCGTGACCTCCCTGGGATTTCAAAACCTCTGGGGAGATGTAATCCGGCGTGCCCACGGCCGTTTCACATCGCACCATGCCTTCCTGCCACAGATGCCGAACATGCGATCACATGGTGTGCAACCTCTCCCTCCTCCCCCAACATGCACCAAGCAACAGTGTGCGTAAGGAACCTCACCGAATTCATCTTCATGCAAGTGCCAAAGTCTGCCAGCTTCAAGTGCCCCAGCTTGTCAAGGAGCATATTGTCTGGTTTCACGTCCCTGCGAACAAAGCAGACACATGATCAGCGCATGAGTGAATGGAGGACAAATTATATTACCATCAGATACGTAACATACAAGCCCAGGAAATCCAATCAAGTATCTCCCAGGGGCTCAAAGTTCTGGAATACAAACTTGGGTTGTATAAAAAAAAAAATTAAAAAAATTAAACATCCTACAACGGTGGCAGTCTTTCGTGTATGAACTGCAGTTATATGAGAATGATGGAGCTGATGGTTGAAGGGTGGGGAGAAGTGGGGGGAGATTGTAATGAGACCAGCATAAAAGCAGCATCTAACAGCATAATCTAGAGATAAGGACAGGTGATTACAGGGGAAGTCGGATTATTTCACGGTTCCTTTGATGAGAAAAGGCAATGCAAAATAAATAAATACAAATCCAACTGCATGGAAATGGCACAACTTACCTGTGAATAAAATTCATGGAGTGGATGGCATCGAGGGCAAGCACGACCTCAGCAGTGTAGAAGCGTGCCCACTTCTCCGGCATATCATAATTGCTCATAAGGTTTACCAGGTCTCCCCCTGGCATATACTCCATGACCATGTAAAGAAAACGATCATCTTGAAAGGCAGAGAAGAGCTGGGGGCAGATACGCAAGATGGTTCGTTTATACAAAAGGTATGCACGAGGATCATGCAGACACCATCATGTAATGGGCAGTTATATAACATGAACACACATCATGTGACCTTTTCAAGATTCTCCACATTATATAAAGTGACGTTCTCCAAGAAGAGATAAAAGTTTATGCACTTATTGAGAACGTGCAATCACGAGTTAAAACGACTCAGCTTGCTCTGCCCTCGTACTTTTGTTAAAGATTTTTCGGAAGAAATGTTCCGCTAGCTTTGCTGCCCACATGAGATAAATGAATACTTGGCTCAAGGATATCTATCACAATGCATACAAGTTGTTGTGGCTCTGGCATTGCATCACCCGTCCTCAAAAAGTAAGTGGTACAAGTATGACCTGCTGATGCACAAAGATGAGTCGGGGGAGCTCCTTTACGAGCCAAGCACACACATGTGGTACAAGGGATGGGAGCAAGAACACTGGGGCATGTGAGAATATTGAAATGCTTAAGATGAGCTGGGATGAGCTATGGATGTTGCATTTGATTACGTTAACCGTATAAACCATAAGAAGACTTTAAAAAAAGACATACAACAATCAAATAATAACCGGTAGGTACATCAGAGATGAGAGCTAGGATAAGTGATGCACAAGGGAATCAAAAGTGGAAATAAAAATGAGGAAAGAGGAGATAAATGATAGGAAAGCTACAAACAAAACTCCATTATGTATGTACTGTACTTGCAATTCAGATAAAAGTACAAGGATGTGTCTCATTGTCCTTGTCCTGCATGTAATGCACATATACAAGATCCTGCAAACTACAGAACAAGAAAAGTACAAAGTTGCAATAATTTATTCAAGAATCAGTAATACCTGGTACATCACACCATTTGGTTGGCTCGCCACAGTTACCACCAAAGGTGGATGCTGCTCCACAAAGGCGGTGGTTGCGTTTTCGCCCCTGTCTGTTTGTCTGCTTCTTTGTCTGTTTGTTTGTCTTTGAGCAGGATATCTCAAAAAGTTGTGGACGGATTCCGATGAAATTTGGTGGAGATGTTGAGTGTGTGACAAGGGCAAATTGATTAGATTTTTGTGAATATCCGATCTAGATCCTACAATTTTTTTAATGATTCTTCGCCATTGAGAGATTGGGCCAAAAATGATGTACTGTACTGTATAACAAGATATCTGAAAGTTATGGGCAGATTATGACAAAACTTGGTGGATAAGTTGGGTAGGTGACAAGAACAAGCCGATTCGATTTTGGTTAAGGTCAGGATCCAGATCCGGCCTATCAGTGGGGATACAAAACGTAAACTGTTCAGCCTGGTGGAGGTATGCGCTCTACCGAGTGCCTTTATAGTTTCAAATATGATGATACGGTGGCAATTCGAGTTCACATTTAATTTGGATTCAATTTTAATCGCTGATGGTTTAACCCAATGCTTGAATAGCACGTGGTACTCATGTCTCTGGTACAATGCAATGAAGTACGAGCATCTCCAGATACAAACAAAAGTGAAAGGTTTTTATATAGAGATGTCAGAGAGAGAGGAAATATTTCCACACATTTTAAACATGTACAAATGAAAATGAATAATACGCAACATTCTTGAAATGGTAATGATGCTGATTCCCTGCATACCTGTACAACCCACGGGCTGTTGGCGAAAGCCATGATGTCCCGTTCCTCCCAAAAGAATGCAGATTCTGAGCGTTTTATCATCTCAAACTTGTGGAGCAGCTTCATAGCATACACCTTTTGTGTGGACTTGTGCCTCACCTGTGTGCACCATGACATGCTATTAAACAAAGTATGACACAGACATCAACAGCTCATATAAAACCTACAATTTACGTATTACTTATTACACCTCATTGTAGCGGTTACCGCTGGATGCACACAATCGCCTTGCACCGGCCAGAACACGGCCAGACGCGCCTCTCCCGGGCATGCCCGGACTCACTGTTCCCGGGCACGCCCGAACCTCCCGGGCACGCCCGGTCTCGTCTTTCCCGGGCATGCCCGCTCTCGCCTTTCCAGGGCTCGCCCAGAGCGTCCGGGCATGCCCGCTATCGCCTTTCCAGGGCTCGCCCAGAGCGTCCGGGCATGCCCGCTATCGCCTTTCCAGTGCTCGTCCAGAGCGCCCGGGCACGCCCAGCCTCGACTTGCCAGGCCGCAGCCAAACACGCCCGGGCAGGTCCAGACTCGCCTTTCCAAGGCTCGCCCTTGATACCCGGGCATGCCCGGTATAGCTTTTGCCGGGCAAACTTCCCGACATAAATGTGTATATATATTGCTGCCCGATAAACGGGCTTTTCAGAGTACCCGAGTGCGATACATTTATTAAACCTACTCGGACGAATTTCCATCTTTGGTCGCGTCAATTCTTTCAACTCGCGTTGGAGCCCAGCTCCTTCATCATAATACATCAGGATGAGAACAAGAACGACACTTTGTTGTTGCGATGTCGACCGGTATGCCTCCGCCCACATTATTACATCATTATATATACCAAGTTTGATTGAAATCCCTTCAGCTGTTCTCAAGTATCACATTTTAACCTGACAGGACCTCTGACCTTTGACCTTTGATGCTGAAATCTAATCAGTTCATCTTTTCATCATAATATATTGTTGCAGTTTTGTGTTTTTACAATAAAAGGTTAATTTCCCCTCTCAGTTTAGTTACACTACAACAAGTAGCCTCGTTTAAAGCTCAGTTATTTCATAGTAAATGTAAGCGTAGGACCTTTCCTGTGTTTAGTTTTGCGTTGAGTGGAACAATGAGAGTTAGGTCCTGTACGATGCTTATGATGCCTCGATGCTTTGGGTTTTGGCGCAAAATACCACGAGGCCGGCCTGAACAAGTCGATCAAAGACGAAGGAAGGCAGGGCAGAATTTGTGGGAGTGACCGGTAAGCACGAGCCGCCAATCAGGGCTCGAGGGGAATGACTTACCACTGCGGCAAAAGGCGGGGTTTGGAACATTCGATGCGGGCTAGGGCAGGGCGATATAACCCTGTGCCCAGAGCCCCCCACCTCAGTTATGAGGAGGACATGCGCTGAGTTATGAGCTCGAGTTATGAGATGCGCGCAGGGCAAGCCAAACGAGTTATGAGAGTGGCGCAGCCCATGAGATATGAGACGAGAGGAGACGCGGTGTGTTGAGTTATGAGAAAAGCCCAGTTGAGTTCTCAGTTGAGCTGGAGTCAGATCCCCGAGGAGTTGGAGGGCAAGTTGCGCTGAGTTCAGTTACGAGAGTGAAAGCGTGCAGTTGTATTAATCGCGCTGTGGAAGACAGCCGTGCTGGGCCACAGACGTGCATATTTTCCCGCCTGCCTGCCTTTGCTGAGATACGCGCCGCGAGGATTTTCCTGCCTGCCTGCCTGCCTTCGTCGGGATACGTGCGGTGACCGCCAGAGGGCCACGCCGGGTGAGCTGTTCCTGGACGACCAAAGCCGGCGCGTTCGGTGCATGAACAATTCTTCCTTCATCCCCCTGTGAGTGTGAGTGGGCCCATTGTCTGGGTAAATAAGTAAGACTGCTTAAGACTGCCCTGTGTCTCTGCTTCTTCTACCACTGTACATTGTGTAAATAATAATAATTAAATCTGTTATTCCTTTGATTCGACCGCTTTTGTCCTCTCCATCATTGACTTAGCAAGGTACGAATTATATCGCTCTGATCGGGTTCCAATAGCAAGGTAACGGCATGGACCACGTGGTACGCCATCCGCTCGGGTGTACTCAATTACGTGTGGTTCGTGCGAGACTCGATCCCCGCTTCCGCGGCAGCGTGGTTACTTAGGTACGTGCGAAAATTGTCCCGAAACCCTTTTCCACGTCTGACCGGAAGTGGCGACTCAGTCTCGCGGTTCGAAGACCCAAGGAGAACAAGGGGCTTAATCTCCCCTTGGTAAGGGAACGGGCTTCGCAAAACCGCACCAATATACTTATACAAAGTTTGGGCAAAATCCCATCACTAGTTCAGAAGTTAGTGCATCAACATAAATTTTACCTAACAGGACCTCTGACCTTTGACCTCATGACCCCATCATGTTACCCATTTATCTCTACATCATTATACATATTTGTACCAAGTTTGACTTAGTTCCCTTCAGCCGTTAAGTTTTTGTGGTAACATAAACCTATTACAGACTCTGACCTTTGACATCTTGATGCCGAAATATAATCAGTTAATCTTTGCATCATAATACATACTTGTACCAACTTTGGTCAAAATGCTATCACTGGTGCACAAGTTATCGTGGTAACAGGATTTTTACCTAACTTGACCTCTGACTTTGTGATCCCAAAATCTAATCAGTTCATCTTTACATCAGTGTACAGGTAATTACCACTCCGGCACAGGAAGTCAGGAGAGGAATTTCGAATAAAATGGATAGAGCACGGACAAACAACCATAGGTTGGCAACCAATGCGCAGGCTTGATGAACCTAATGGCCTCCTGTGTTGAAGTTCTTTATAAGGGAACTCATATTATAAATAAACCATGTACAATGGAACATTAACCCGGAGGACTAAAACACTCATGTTAAGACCATACATGGGACCGTTTGCATGTAATTGTGGAGACACCAACATTAACTTATCTGAAACAAAAAACCCCAAAATGAAGTTCCCCATGCTGACACTGCACCCAAAGAAGAGATTTATAGAAAAATAAAACTTTGGCAGGTTCCTACAAACCACAGTATTCGGGAGGTAACATGCAGCTACCAAGTTATTTTGTCTGGGTGTGATCCACAATGAGTTTGGAGTTAACAGTCAAACTGCTATCCTGGTGGGGGAGGCGTGGAGAGCACTAAACCTGGGAACATGTGCCATTGATGGAGACTTACTTGCTGTCCTGTTCGCTTTTGGATTGTGGGCATAAAACAGAGTACATTGTATACCAAACAAAAAAGTAGGCCGTTGTGTTCTAGTACACTGGCTAAGTGACATGCTTGGCATTAGCTGTATAATTGAATTAAGTGGGAATTCTGGGGTGGGAATTGCACCAGTGTAACTGGCCAAATTGACTCTTGTATCTCAGTTTACTTGTAGAGGTTAAAAAAATAAAACAAGAGATCAAACACATTATCAAAACAAGAACGATCAAACATTAACAAAACGAAAAACAAAACAAAAGATCAAACGTCAAAAATAGTTTCACTTACCAGCTGAACTTCACCAAACGCTCCTCGACCTATGACCTTTAAAGTCTCGTAATCTTCTACCTTCATTCGAAGTTCCCGCACATTCATTATGGCTTTCTCATCTGTATTCGAGAGCAAATGTCACGGGACAAATGACCTTTACAATCAAGCATAATTTTCCACTTGCAGAGACAAAAACTCAAAGATTGCACAATACAGTACAATCCCATTACATTACAATACAACAGCTCATTATAACAAATTTTGTTAAAACGAAGAGCACTTATGGTGGACAGTTCCATGTCAATGAGCAACTCTCAATCCGATATTGCAAAAAGTGAAAATGTGGAGTTTTATTTATACTAGAATACTAGCAGAGGTACCCGGCTTTGCACGGGAGTGGGAGGAGGAGGGGAGGGGGAAGAGGAGGGGAGGGGAACGGGGGGGGAGGGGGGGAGGGGGAAGCGGGGGAGGAGGAGGGGAGGGGGAAGAGGAGGGGAGGGGAATGGGGGGGGGGAGGGGGAAGGGGGGGAGGGGGGGAGGGGAAGGGGGGGAGGGAAGGGTGCGGGGGTGCCCAGGGGAAGAAGGGCCCCTCCCCTCCCCCCTCCCCCCCCTTTCCCCTCCCCCCCTCCCCTCCCCTCCCCCTTCCCCCTCCCCCTCCCCCTTCCCCCTCCCCCTCCCCCCTCCCCCTCCCCCCTCCCATCCCCTTCCCCCTCGTTCCCCTCCCCTTCTCTTCCCCCTCCCCTCCTCCTCCCCCTTCACACCAGGGGGGTTGACTCAGCCTGTCATCCCACCGAGGTCGGAAGTCGGAACTCATTGTCGTCAAATAAATGTAGCCTGTATGTTTCACTCTTTGTCACATGCCGTTGGTCCCATGTCAATCGGATGAAGTTGAAAAATTAACGTTACGAAGGTTCTCTGGGACGTACTGATTCCGAATAATGAAGTTGAAAAATTAACGTTCCGAAATACGCTAATTACGCTAACAGAAGCGCTGGAGGGAGCACTGCGCTCCCTCCCTTAGATTCCCTCCCTCTTCTGCTAGCGCTAATTACGCGTAACACACTAATTTTAAAACCCGAAGTTTTTTTAATTTTAAGGTGTGCTGTAGTCAGAAGCGCTAGAAGCGCTGCGCTCCCTCCCTTCGAATCCCTCTCTCTTCTGCTAGTGCTAATAATACGCTAATTTTAAAACCCGAAATTTTTTAAATGTTTATGTCTCCGTGACATTCCTGGGACCATCCCGAGTCGAACAGTACTTTCCGCTCGCAAATCCGTCCACGGGTTCTCGAGATCTTAGAGATCATAGATAGATCAGGATACAGACACAGAGGCCAACTCTACTTTATATATATAGATAAGACCCGTCGCTTCGCTGATGGGAATACCAATCTTTGCTGTGATGGCTAATCTACGGGGTAAGAAACAAAAAAAAAGGATTCCTGTGAGATACTGCTCTCCGTACAGGGATAACCAACATCACGTGTTAGCATTTGCAGTTTTGACACGCATGCCCATGCACCAATAAAAATAAAAATAAAAAATTTTGGGGGTGGGGGGGGGGAATCGCAAACACTCCCGGGAGTTACCCGAATCCACCGTAGTTGGATTTATTGAAATCCGTTAATCCGTTCTCAAGTTATAACACGACAAACAGACAAACAGACGACTCCTTTTATAATATAGATTTTAAATTATCAAAATCCATTGGGCCCATTGTGGAGAAATTAAAACTTTACGACTATTCCAGTGCTGTGATGGCCAAACAGGAACTGCAGGTGAAGCAGAAGATTAAATGTAGGATTAAAAAAAATCGTTCTGACCAATTTAATGGTGGCCTAGGCCAAAGGGTACCCATTATTATTATTATACAATTGTTTTGGGAGTGGCAGAGACTAAACTTAACAAATTTTCAATCCAACGACCGGTCCACAGATTGTCCATGTTTGTCGAACAGATGGTGAAAACCATCGAACAGATGGTGAAAACCCCAAAAGAATGACTATTTTGGGTCAAACACAACACAAAGTCTATTCAAATCAGGGAACCTACAGCGCTGCAGAAAACTGTCCACCAGCTTGTTCTTCCTGATGGCTGGAAAATTCAGGTCATGAACCAGCGTGTCCAAGGCATCCTGAAAGAAGATGCAGTGTTATTTCCGAAAGCTTTAACAACATCAATATCCAGTTAAAATTGAGAAATGCAGCAAACGACAATATTGCTCGAATAGTATGATTGAAAATAATTGAACCATTGCAAATGTGTTGCAGTGTGCTCAATGGCATCTTCCGCTAATTGTCACCATTGTAATTGCACACTACTGGAATATAACAGCCGTCGCTTCGACGACGGGAATACCAATCTTATAAATAGAGAAATATTTGTATATTCACATGAAAATTCACATGGAAAGGTGTATGCTGCATGTGTGAGAAGTGTTATGTTTTATGGGAGTGAGACATGGGTAATGAACGTAGAGCAGCAACGAAGGATGGAAAGGGTGGAAATGCGAATGGTTCGGTGGATGTGTGGAATATCGTTGAGAGAGAGGAAGACAAATGATGAATTGCGAAAGATGATGGGAATAGAGCCTGTGATGGATGCTGTGAAGAGAAACGGTTTGAGATTGTTTGGTCATGTGTTGAGGAAGGATGAAAGTGACTGGTTGAGAAGAGTGATGGAAATGAATGCAGAAGGAAGTAGAGGATGGGGAAGACCGAGAAAGACTTGGCTAAAGATGTTGGAAGAAGAAATGCGGGCATGGGGGTTAACAAGGGGAGATTGTCCCCAAATTCTGTCGGTGCAGTGCAGCCTCTTGAGCATACCAAAGTCTGAATCGTCGGCCTAGTGGTAGGTGTGCTTTATCTTCTTTATTTATTAGACATCCTACGGATGTAAATGAGCGCTCGTTTTATTCTGCCCATTGCAGCAAATTTCACCTCCCTGCACCTTGTATTTCTTGTTATTTGTTAACAAAACAAAACAAAAAAATAAAAAATAAAAAAATATCTGTACACCACCCTTGAGGCTCGGTTTACAAGCCACCGTCTACATTTCCAATGGAAGAGACATAATTACTCTTTTATGGAAAATGTTTTTCGAGTTTTAGAAATAAAACTGTACCGAGAAATAAACCGGGAAAAATAGAACGAAGTGAACACATATTCATGTTAAAAGATTGGCCTTTAAAACCTACCCTTATGAAGGGGGACAGACATCTGTACGAACACAAACGCACAAACTGACATTGGGTTTTAAATAACCACCGTTTAGAGGCCATTTTTCCCCGCAAAGTGGTTTAAAAAAAAAAGTTTTTAAAAAAAAGTTTTAAAAAACTTAAATAAATAAAAAGTTTAAAAAAGTTTAAAGTTTAAAAGTTTAAACGTTTAAAGTTTAAAGTTTAAAGGGGGGTTTTAAATGGCAGATGGAAATGTTAAAAGGAAATGTATTGAATATATCAAGCATTTTCTGAATGAAATCGATATGAGAAACGGAATGGCATGAGGCTCACCATTATTATAAGTGAAGAAGAAGATGGAGGAAGAGTTTTTGTTTTAATGTAAATTAAAACCAGCCCATCTATCCCCACCTTACTCAACTATCTATATAATAATACCGTAAGGACTCGACTTTGTTATCCCTTTTACGCCGCACCCAGTGACCCGATGCCCACGGCACTAATGGATTTACGATCTACGAACCGCGCTCTTTGTTTATCACGTACACGTACAGCCATACTCGAAAAATCTGAATTAGCCGACGTTGGGGCCCAAAAGCATCCGATTAACTGCCGATACGACGCCATCTTACGACGCCATCGTATTGGCGTCTGCTGGGCGAAGGCGAAGCGAGCCGTCCGCTGATTGGACAGTCGAGTGGTGTGAACATGGGTGGTGTGAACCAAATGGTCTTTTTATTCCCTTGAACATTTTAAATTAGGATATATAAGGAAACGTCTTTATCGTCATTTTAATAAAGTTAAATGGAGTGACGTTGCGATACTCGGGGTGCGTTGCATAAATCCTCGTAACTCAGAGAGGTGTAGCAGGTGGCGAGACGTAAGGAAGCTTAAAGATAACGAGCTGAAAACAGACGAACGATATGTCAATCTCTTTCTACACCGAACGGAAATAAAAGTATGAGAGCGGGAAGGCATGGCCTGAGCACTTCGAGCAGAGAGGACTGATTGGACTTAACTTAAAGAGAAAAAATTGGAGCTTAACGGAAGAAGAAGATCCCATGAGCACTCCCCTATGCCATCCATAATGGTACACTCTATCCATACACCACATCCTCCCTTCCGTGGATGTTCCACGGGTTTTGGCTAGTATCATACTGTTTGCAGATTGCGTATCATCTGACATATAAAAAGATGGTGATCAGAATTGATGGCGACCGTCGGTACAACATATAAATCCCCTATATAGGACAATTGTTGACGGACAGACGCACGCACACAAGCATGCCGAGACCGAGCTCTTTTTTTATTATAGATAGATGGTGGACATGAGCCAAAAAACCAAAATCTTAGTATTGGCAAGAATAAATGGGTGTAATTGGTAAAGTGAATATTGAAGTTTATCAAAATATTTTACTTTTCATTCTCTGTCCCTCAATTTCTTCAGTGGTTTGTGTTGAATGATGACCCAATATTCACAATATAATAAGGCCCACAAAAAGGTATAATAGAATCACTTCCTTGGCCCACTAATTTTGGATTGTCCCCACTAAACAAGGTGTTTTTATTAAGCATATTATATGAAATCTGCTGCCAAGAAAGTTTAAAGTGTGTCATAAAAGGTATATAGCCAGGATTTGAACCTCGAGTTGAACCTTGAGAAGGCTGCATATATTTTGTAATGTCAGTTGCCATACTGTTGTTTTTATACTGCAACAGAACGACAGAGTTAAAATGAGCTGATAATTTTCCTTCTACCACCTGTAACAATCCATATTTGTGCAATAGTTTCCCAAATATTCCTTTTGTAATTTTTCAGCAAGCCCCTGAAGAAGCCCCTTCGTAGCATCAGTTACCAAAATACAGGGTAGGTAACATCAGTTACCCATACATCAGAAATGGCTTCAATCTATATGGGCCTTCTCTTTGGTAGTTTTTATAGCTTGGTGTCACTAAGTGGCACCATTCACTGTGCAACACACACACACACCTCTCTTGTAGCATATGCTGTATACATATATACATATATATATATATGTATATATAATAAGCGTGAAAGTTTGTCTATTTGTTTGTTTGTTTTGAAACAGCGTCGCCATTTCTCAACGGATCTTCACCAAATTTGGCACGGGGGTCCCTATGCACCACAGAATCACTGATGAACCAAAAAATTCCACCCCCACCCCCCCCCCCCCCCCCCCCGGGGACCAAATTTGCCATTTCTGAACGGATTTTCACCAGATTTGGCACGGGGGTCCCTATGCACCACAGAATCACTGATGAACAAAAATACCCGACCACCCCCACCCCCCGGGGACCAAATTTGACATTTCTGCACTGCCTCCAAATCAAAGCTATTTCATCCTAGGATACTCTCTCATGGGATGTTTCAGTAGGCGATTATTCACAGCCATTTGCAATAATGTTTACAAATACTGGTATTGTCAGTACAAAAGGTAAGATATAGTTATATTGATTTTGGTGTATGTTTTTCAGTCAATACGCATATTGTTTTTCACTCAGTGGTGTCATATACTACAAAACACTAACGTATGTTTTTCAGTCCATACTGATATTGTTCTTCACTCAGTGGTGTCATATACTACTCAACACTAACGTTTCAATATATTTGTGTTTTTCTCCTTTCTTACAGACAATCACTTCTCAGTAACTTCTTAAATGGGACCTAAGAGGCAACGTTCTGCAAGTGCAGATGCACATGCAATACAAGTACAACAAAAGAGACATAGAGAGTCCTCAACAGAGAGAGAAGCTCGACTTGCAGCCCAGCGAGCCAGACAGGCACAACTGAGATCAGCTCAAACTCCTGCTCAAACACAAGCACAAATTGCTGCACAGCAGACCAGACAGGCACAACTCAGATCTGCTCAAACTCCTGCTCAAACACAAGCGCGAATTGCTGCACAGCAGACCAGGCAGACAGCACTCAGGGCTGCAGAAACTCCGGCCCAGACAACTTCTAGAAAAGCGGCCGATTTAGCCAGACATAACCCCAGTGTTATGCATCTTGAGATCCATTTGGAAAATGGGGAAAGAGTTTACTTCACAGAAGAAACCACGCTGCAGCGAGCCCAGCAGCCACCTCGGACCAAACTAACTGCATTCTTTGATTTGTGCACACAGGATTCCTTTGCTAGAAGTCTTCTCTACTGTGAAGTGCACAGATATTACATCTGGCAAGAACGGAAAAAGGAATTTCAGCCAAGAAAGCAAGGTGCAACAATCCCTGGACACCCTCACATCAGATCCAGTCAAGTGTAAGGTCGTGTCTACACTGTTCATCCCAGCAACTCTGAGTGCTTTTATCTCAGACTCCTCCTGCACAACATTCATGGTCGAACCTCATTCCAGGATCTCAAGACAGTTGCTGGATATGTCTGTGCAACATACCGTGAAGCTTGCCTGAGAAGAGGTCTCTTGGAAGATGATGCACACTGGAACAGTACCTTGGAAGAGGCTGCAGTCTCGCATTCTCCAAGCAAGATGAGGAGCCTCTTTGCTCTCATTATCTGTGCCTGTTCACCTGTGAAGCTTGCCTGAGAAGAGGTCTCTTGGACGATGATGCACACTGGAACAGTACCTTGGAAAAGGCTGCAGTCTCGCATTCTCCAAGCAACATGAGGAGCCTCTTTGCTATCATTATCTGTGCCTGTTCACCATCCAATCCTGAGCAACTTTGGCATAATCACCAGGACAGCATGACAGAAGACATACTGTATCAAGCACAACAAGAGTCAAAAAACCCAAACCTGCAGTTTACCTCTGCCATGCACAACCAAGCACTGGTACTCATAGAAAATACTGTACAGTCCATGGCTGGCAAGGATCTTCAACAGTGTGGACTGCCTGCTCCTGTATGAACTGAACCTGCAACTCTCAGTCGAGAGATGCTTCAGGCAACTACTTATGACATCCAACAGCTGCAACAATATGTCCACCAAAATGAACCACTCTTGGCTCCAGATCAAAAATAAGCTTATACAAGGATCAAACAATTGTTGACATCTGACTCAGGTGGAATTGTTTTCCTTGATGCCCCTGCTGGTGGAACAGGCAAAACGTTTTTGATCGACTTAATTTTGGCACAAGTTCGTTCACTACAGCAGATTGCTATGGCAGTGGCCTCATCTGGAATTGCTGCAACTTTGCTCACAGGTGGCAGGACTGCTCATTCTGCCTTTAAGCTGCCACTCAACCTGGTCCACAATGAGAGTCCTGTGTGCAATATTGGCAAAGGATCTAGACAGGCACAGGTTCTAAAGCAGGCCAAGCTGATAGTATGGGATGAGTGCACAATGTCTCACAGACTTGCATTTGAGGCTCTTGATCGCACCTTACAGGATCTCAGAGGTAACACTAAAATCATGGGTGGAGTCACACTCTTGCTCTCTGGAGATTTCAGGCAAACTCTACCAGTCATTCCAAAGGGTACACCTGCTGATGAGTTGAGAGCATGCCTCAAAGAATCCTATATTTGGAGACGAGTGAAAAAACTCCATCTTTCTACCAACATGAGAGTTGCACTTAATAGAGATGTCTCAGCAGGCCAGTTTCCAAAGGTTTTGCTTCAACTGGGCAATGGTCGGCTACCAGTAGACACTGAGACTGGAGATGTCACAATACCCCCAAATTGTGGAACAATCATCAACACATCTGAAGAAATGCTATTAAAGGTTTAGCCTAGCCTCTCACAGAATTATAAAAACCATGAGTGGCTTTGTGAACGTGCCATCCTTGCTCCCAAAAATGACATTGTGCAGGATATTAATGCCACCATCATTCAACAGCTACCAGACTAATCCACGTGGTACAAGTCAGTTGACACTGTAGTTGATCTTGACGATGCTGTCAACTATCCAACAGAGTTTCTAAACTCTCTTCAGCTCACTGGCGTTCCACCTCACAATCTGCAACTGAAGGTGGGAGTCCCCATTATGTTGCTACGAAATTTGGATGCACCAAAACTCTAACGGTACAAGACTCGCTGTCAAAACTCTTATGCCCCATGTGATCGAAGCCACCATTATGACTGGTTGTGCCAAGGGAGAGGATGTTTTTATTCCACGGATTCCCATCATCCCAACAGATATGCCATTTTAGTTCAAGCGCCTTCAGTTTCCAGTGAGACTATAATTTGCTATGACCATCAACAAGTCTCAGGGACAGTCTCTCAAGGTTGCTGGAGTTGAACTGACAAGTCCATGTTTCTCTCATGGTCAACTCTACGTTGCATGTTCACGTGTTGGGGCAAGCACACATCTTTTCATCAGAGCACCAAACGGCAGAACAAGAAATGTTGTCTACCCCAGAGCTCTTGCTGACTAAAACACATGTCTGTTAATACTTTACCGAGGCAGCGCTGGTGGCCCAGTGGATCATGTGCTTGCTTGCCACGCAGACGATCCGCGTTCCAATCCCAGCAGCGGCACAAATTTGTGAAGCCACCAAATGTGGCCCGCTCTGAGATATAGTCCCTAAATGGATTGAACTTGGACCTAAATCACCAACTCACTCACTCTTTTTTAACTTAAATGACTTAACTTATAGCAAGTTCTTATGTTATGTACATATAATTACATACAACATGAACTACATAACAACTTGCTCTAAGTCAAGTCATTTACTTTCTACATATTTGGAACCCCGGCAACGCCGGGTACCTTTGCTAGTATATCTATATATAAAATGTGAACCATTGCGTCTGTCCGTGCATTTGTCTGTCTCCCGTTAATGGCAGCCACTTTCTGTACTACATTTGAAAAGCTGTGCACAGAGGCAAAGCTCAACATTCACTTTTGAAATGATGGGAGAACAAGCATGAATAATGTTGATGCCAAATTTCATTTCACAACGACAAATCAAACCTCTGCCGACCATGTTGCACCACCATTTTGCAGTGGGCAGTATAAAAGTAGTTAAGAGCTTTGGTTCCAAGTGAAACCAAGAGTGCAACACAATTAACCTTTTAAAGTCTATAAATTAAATTGTCTCTAAACTCATTGATAGATTAGAAGTCTTTGATATGGCTCAGCCAGGGTTCGAAGTGTTGACCTCCCAGACTCCGAGTGTACACTCTAACCGGTATACGACCAAGTATTGTCGGTGTAATATACGCATGTATACAACGTCATTTTAAGTTCCAGACAAAGCATCTGCAACAATATTATCTCAGCCAGAAATATGTGCTATTTTCAATGGGTACTGTACACCAGAAGACTCCACCTGAATAGGTGCTGATTCTTTGTCTTAAATTTATTTGTCTTAAAACACAGAATTTCCGATAAAATCCGGACATACCAAGATATCAAAGCAATTCTCGTTTATGGGTAGGAACCGGAAAATCAACAACAGCCTGTATTTTGGTCGTCGTGGTGCCACCTGACCCTGACCAACATCATCAAGATAAGTAACCTTGGCTTTCGCAAATTCACTTCTCTTGAGGTTTACAACAAGGTTGGCATCAGTAAGCCTCACAAATAGTTATCCGAGATGTCTCAAATGCTCCTGCCATGTATCACGATGCAGTACGACATCATCAAGGTAAGCTACACAATTAGTACGACCAATCGTAACCTGGTTCGTTAACCTTTGGAAAGTAGCAGTGTGCATTTTTCATCCCAAAAGGCATTATCTTGCACTGATATAAACCATCTGGAGTGACAAAGGCAGAGAGCTTTTGCTCGGTCAGTTAAAGGTATTTCCAATAGCCTTTAAGCAAGTCTATCTTGTTAACAAAAGCAGCCTTACCAACCATATCTTATGCAATCCTCAATCCTATGGATTGGATACGAATCAGTGTGGGTTACAGCATTTACATTCCCATAATCCATACATAATCTTCTGGAAGCATCTGGTTTAGGTATATGTACAATGGGTGAACTCCAGCTGCTCCGACAGGGTTTGACGACGTCATGTAATTCTTCATAAACCGTAGCCAACTTCCCAGGGTTTAGCCGATATTTAATTGGTTTCGTATCCCCTACATAAATATCATGTACAGGAAACGATGTGGAACCTGGCTCGGCAGAACATAGACGTTCATACTTGCTAATCAAAGTGATTACATCAGATCTCTTATCCTTCAGGTAAATTAGCTAATTCAGACTCTAAATTTGATAACATGTCTGAGTTTGATATCTTAGCACTTCGTGGTTCCATATCTGACTCTGTCATATTCACTGCAGTCACTATTCTGACTACATTGACCCACAAGCTGAAGCTAACCCAATCCAGCTCATAATACCTCTTAAAGGTCAACACACATAATTCTTTTTGATGTGATTATATAGATTTTAAGTAATAAACAAGCAACTAAGCACGGTTTTTAATTTGAATAATTAGTCAAGGTATTACAGTTAAACATAGGGGCAATAACCTGGTGCTCACCTGGTAGATTAAACAGTACACTACAATGACTAAAAGTATTTTAAACCAATTTGAATGGTTTCTAGAAGACAGGACAACATGTAGGATCATACTAACATAATCATAAGACTTTAAACAAACAAACAAAAAAATACCTATTTTGGGGGGCAACCCCTACCCCCCTCCCTCCCATCCTGTATACCTCTTCAGACCACAAATTTTCTAATTGGTTGAACAAACATTGGTACATCATGGGTGATGAAGATTGTGGTGAAATTTCATTGAAATTGCGTGTGTATATTCTGAGAAAAAAGCAAATACCTATTTTGGGCGACAACACCCCCATACACCACCTCAGGGCCAGATTTTTTTTTTTTTATGCCGTGAACAAACTTTGGTACATCACAGGTGATGAAGCTTGTGGTCAGGTTTCATCTAAATTGTGTGTGTAGTTTCAGAGAAGAAAGCAAATATCTATTTTGGGGGGTCAAACCTGGACCCACTTTGACTCCCTGTAGCCCCCTTTAAACTTCAATTTTATTCGTGCCGTGAACAAACTTTGGTACATCACGGGTGATGAGGGTTGTGGTCAAGTTTCATTGAAATAGTGTGTGTAGTTTCAGAGAAAAAAAAGCAAATTCCTATATTGGGGGGGGGGGGGGGGGTCAAACCTGGATTCACTTCGACCCCGGTAACCCCCTTAGACGCCAAATTTTTTAATGCCGTGAACAAACTTTAGTCACAACACAACAAATATAATTTGTGCCAAATTTGGTCGCAATCCCATCAGCGGTTTCGGAGAAGAAGTTTGAAGTGTTTACGGACAGACGGACGGACTGACGACACACTATCGCATAAGCTCCCCTGAACTTCGTTCCAGGTGAGCTAAAAAAGGCAAACCAGTCGGGTACCGCCCCTAAATATCACGATGGTAATGACGTCATCTGCCTGACAATCAAAGGCAAGGTTGTATCAGCACACAATGGATAATGGACACACAACTCGCTTCAGACACGTCAGAAAGTGAATTTGACGATTATAATCGTCAAATTCATATATTTTATTATTTTATAATTTGACGATTATAAAATAATTATTTTTCTGATCAAGTATCCTCTGACAGTCAAAATCATTATAAAAACTATCCGCAGCAAAACTATCCTCAACATGACGTAACGGGTCAGGTGGGTAATTTAATCGGCGTTTTTGGAGGGCGGGCCCATTCGAGCGTAAGAGGATACCCAAAAACATTAATATTGTTACGGACACGACTTAGATGTTATGATGGGCCGAGCGGAATGGCCGCCGTGTTCGCACAAGTTACCCGATTATACTCGAACGTTGGCCGAGTCGCGCTACGCTAGATCAATGAAGGAAAGGACACAACGGCTAGGTTAAATGACACGACACCAGGGGTACAGTTCTCAAGGCCTCCGGAGGAGGTTATATTAGTTCGGAACGTTTAGATTACAGGGATGAGAGAGACAGCATAGAAAGATAGGCACTTAATTACGGTCTTAATAGTAACCCCGACAGACGACAGATAAACGGGACAAAACTGACTCACACGGGGATTGATGGCAAGGAAGGCAGGTAGTCGATGGCTCAAGGTGCACTCTTGGCTCAGGGACAGGATACAGTGCGGTCCAGTAGATGCAGGGAGGTGTCACAGCGCTCGGAGGTCGCGACTGGTTCTTCTTCGTGGCTGAGGCGCATCTGACCTCACGTCCGGTAAGTGGCTGCGTATATCCAGCGGGGAGTGACACGCCCTCGGCTCGTTAGCTCCACCCCAGATGGAATCGGCCCGTTGCTTCTTATTGGGTGCGGGGGTTACCAGGCTCCGCCCTTGACGAGGAGCTGACAGCCAGCCCCTTCGTGGTAACCCCGTGGGCGCACATGGCAATGGCGGCTAACCAAGCCGGTGTGAGGACGCACACTCCCCGCACCGCGGCCGCGCCGCCCCCGCTGTGGTTGTAGTTGTTGTTGTTGTTATTGTTTCATGGGGTGATGGGAGGATGCGGAGATGAGGTTGGGGGGAGGTATTGGGAGGTCCTAAACTCACTACTGGTGCCATACAATCACATTCTGGTGCAACGAAGAGTCAGAATTAATGGAAATGAGTCCTTAACTGACATAGACTAAGAATAACTAGCAAGAGGTCCTATAGTTGTCTACGTGGGATGCGGTGGACCTGGGCACGACATTTAATGGGGGAAGAAGGGGAAGGTCGGTTCTACAGAGTGTTGTTTACAGACAATGGGACTAGGGAATGGGGGATTGGGGATAGTTGGGGAGTATTGGGGAAATAGGGGAATATTTACAAGCGGATATGGAGGCCAAATCCCATATCCGCAACAATATCTTCTTTCCAAGATATGTATTAAAAAAACAAAAAACGATCAAGTGTTAAGTGAAGCCATATCTATTAATTAAACCAAACATGATTATCTGCGTCTGTGTCCCTTTAAGCACCAGTTTACCTCACGAGTGTTTGTAACATTGTATTTTGTTATAGTAATACTGTATTATTAATTTGCGATTGGAATGATGCGGTTTGGAATGAAAATATAGAGAGATTGAGTTTAAAGCAGAATGAGGAAATGACGCGTGGGTTTCCACCCGTGACATTTGCGGATTCAGCATTTGTAGCTTCGCCATTGACCGCGAATAGAAACACCAAATCGGCTGTCCATGCCTGATGGGTCGACTGAAGGTGGCACAGGAATGTGGAATTTATCGGGTCATGGTTTGGCACGCGCCGTTTTTTGCCCAAGGCATTCACAAACCGGCTGTCCATGCCTGACGCTTGACTGAAAGTGTTACAGGAATGTGGAATTTATTGGTGCAAACTTATATTCTGGGATTTTGGCCTCTCTCCCATGGGTAGCACATGAACCTTGCTAGTTATTAATATTATTATTATTAATAATAATAATATTATCACTTTTAATAACCTTGATATTGTATTATTATCGCCTTGGTGATTTTCAATCCTGTCCACCCAAGTATATTTATAATGTCCACTGTGATGTTTGGTTGGCATGGATTTGTTCCCCCCACAGGGGAAAACCCCTCTCCTGGAAAGGCCATCACTGAGGCACAGAGGGAATGAATGCGTCCCCCTACAGTGATGGAAAGAGAGTGCCAATATGTGGGAGAATTGAGCATTCGCTGGGTGTCGCTCAGATAGCTGTTGGTAGATCACTGGTCCGGATAGCCAGATGTCCTGTGTTTGATTCCCGGTCTGAGCGCTTAACACGCATAAACAAACACACACGAGTGTTGGGATGACAATACCATGCAATCAAAAATAAACATTATACTTTATGCTTGTCACAAGTGATTTTATTTGATTCATAAATCTCAAATATTTATTTCTAACAACATCGTCGTATCCTCAACAGAAACAGCTCTTATAACCCCCATAAAAAGCCATCTCTGATGCCATTACAAGTACCTGGTGTCATCACCTGGTGACACACATGCATTATAAGCACACAGAGTTAGCATGGGTAATGATACCAAAGGCAATTTATGCAATTAACCTAGCAGGTGTAAGGAATACTCTGATGCACCGCAGAAATGCTTAACTTCCGTTTCACAATTGGCTCGTTACAGAAATGCTTCACAGTGGCTGCTCCATTCACTGGATTTCCAAACAACAAAAGGCACCGCAGATATTTCAAAGTGATCACCAAAGTATGTGATACCACGAAAACAAACCGCAAAGGGCAAAGCAAGGAGTGGCCGGCATGTACTCGGATGCGTCACACTAAACCGTCTAAAGTGCTGAGGGACGCGGCTGGGACACTGGGCACAGCTGGCGCTGCACCCACAACAGATCTAGGAAGAGCATATCCCCTAAAAGGTCTGCTAAAAGAAGAGGAAAATAGCCTTATTCAAACTGCTGTACAGTCACCCTGTGTGGTTAAAGCAGTTTTGCAGTTGGCCACTTAACCACGGGCAAGGACATGAGCAAGTGATTAAGCATGGTGTAAAAATGCAGCACAAACGGCTCTCTCTCAAATTATGAAAATATGGCTGAAGAGAAGCTAGTCCACAGTCACCCTCCCATATGACAACGACACAAATATCTTCTTCATGTTCTTCATGAGCTAATTGACACCTTAAAAGGGATGCGTATCAAGCCTGAAAGACATCATACATACTATTGTAGCCACAGGAAAAGCAGTAAATAAATAAAGGAGCACTAGTGGAGTAGTAAATGTTTTGCAGAAGTTCCAAGATGCCTGGAAAGGACAGACCACCCAATGTGATTCCAAACAGGCACACGGAGCATAAAGCACAAGCTTGGAACTGGGGACGTAAAAAAAAGCTGCTTATTTAGAAAGTGTGTAAAAGCGAGCACACACGCATGCATGCTAATGGAGGATACCTTGAGACCCAGCAGATCTCCGTTCCATCTCCTTAGGCGCACCCACGTGTGGGGATAGAAGTCAAAAACAACTTGTGCACATGCACACAACACAACACACACACACACACACACACACACACACACACACACACACACACACACACACACACACACACACACACACACACACACACACACACACACACACACGATTATCCAATATTTATTGGACCCAACGTGCTATTTCCCCTTAATTTATCAATGACTGGGCAAGCATTTAATCTAAATAACACGAATATAATTGAACTGTTACCGAAATGTAAATTTAATAGGTGATATCTCGTGTTTTCTTTCCAAGTAGTAAATCAGCATTATTGAAGAGGTAGTCTGATACTGCTTAAAATCTCTGAGACATCATAGAACAGCACTCTGAGACATCAACCAATGTGCCTTAGCCCACATTAATACATCATTATACATACTTTTGTAACAAGTATAATTTAAATCCATTCAGCTGTTCTAAAAATAGCACATTTTTCATCAAACATGACCTCTGACCTCTTGACCCCAATATCTAATCGGTTCATCTTTGCATTATTATACATACTGGTACGAAGTTTCACTTAGATCCCTTCAGCCGTTCTTAAGTTATTGCAGTAACGAAAACCTATTACAGACTCTGTAATTTGCAGTTTGTAAGTTAGCAGATTTGCTGTTCACTGGGATTTTCAAGAACGTAACCTCCACAAATGGCAAGCCCTCCTGTATAGATACTTGAACACTGTGGGGTATCGTGTTCTTTGTACTCTGGAATATATAGATTGTATCTGAATGTGAATGACTAATTTTTGTGCAAGTACTACACAATAAAACCTGTACTGCATAGTGTTGGTGTTGCCTGGTGTTGGCTTGGCGGCTAGGGTGCCGGCTTGGGATCCGAGGATCCTGAGGTCGAATCCCGGTCGCTCGCTAAATTAACACCAGGGGGTTGACTCAGCCTGTCATCCTTCCGAGGTCGGCAAATTGAGTACCAGCTTGCTGGGATGAATGATCCCGATGTGTACCCCGGTTTAGAATAGGTACACCGTATCCCTGCGCATCGTAAGAGGCGACTAAGGGTTGGCGTCAGGAAGGGCATCCGGCCATAAAAACATCGCCTCAAAACAGGGAACCATGATTGTCATGGGGCCCGTAAGGCTAACCCCCGCTGTAGCGGGGAAAATGGCCTTAAAACGATCATTCATTCATTCATTGTATAGTAAACGTTTAATAACAAATGTTTTTCTGGGGGGAGGTAAAGCGACCCTGTATAAGTGGCTGGAAATCGTAACTAAACAGAGGAAGGCCAAATAACAGGAATACCACATTGCCATGATGTAGCATTGGTCGCACCACCCAACAAAACAACATCATAAACGCATGAAATGAGAAACGTCAACTTCAAAATGGAACAAAAGGAATAAATGGACGAGAATTGTAAGACATTGTTAATGATGCAAACAACGTTTGGTGTTGATGTGAGAAGCGGTGAGAGCAGATTCCGATGGGAAATGGAAATGCCGTCATTTTATAGACACAGATAAGCAGAGTGCAGTTTTTGTAATAAGTACATTCACTTAAGTAATTATTTAAGTACTCCTTTTGAAAACTAGAAGCAAATGAAATGGTTTCAAGCTAAAAATAATAATAAAAAAAGTCCCTGACTTGCCTAATGCAGCACAGCTGGTACAATTTTACAGCGTGCATTCGTCATCTATCTTGCTTTGACATTCTGAGCAAAGCATTGTTTGAAAAGTTGGAAAAGTAAGTGTTTGCTTTACGATGAGCTACATTATACTGACAGTCAAATGCATTCCATTGACAGTTAAACGAGAACAACACTCGCAAGAACGCATACCTCAGCCATGTTAAACAGCTTACGCTTTACTTTTGCATCCCACCAATATCTGACCCAAAACCTAATCGGCTTGTTCTCATCGCCTACCCATCACATCCATCAAGTTTTGTCAACTCGTCCACAACTTTTTGAGATATTGTGCTACACAGTAAACCCCAAAATATAGCGAGTATGAATATAAATCGCAGGCAACCAATTGGGTTCCGATTTAGTTATTGTTGGATTTCATTTCCACCAATCGCGGTTTTTGAGCCGAGATAAGTCATCGTTTGTGTCCGCATGTACAATTACTGCACCTCCCATACGAGCCTTTTGCTGTTTCTCGTGCACCGTTTGTAATGGAGCCCAAACGTAAAATGATGGACAAAATTAGCTTTGCCAAAGGGCAGACAAGGGTTATGAAGTTAGGCAAAAAAATTGAGTTTAGATACGTTGGCGAGAGGTGAAAGTGCTGCCATTACAGGATCAATGAATCTACTGTGCGGGATATCTGTAAAAGAGAGTCAAATATCCATGAAAGTGTTGCCGCCAGCGCTCCACAAAGCACAAAAGTCTCATTACAGTCCCGTGATAGTCATATTGAAAGGATGGAAAATGTAGATGGAAAGGGCGTTGGAGGCTGCTACGATTCCTCAGAAAGAAACTTACAGGAACCTGCAAACTATAGCGAAGCAAGCCACCAAAACAAGCTTTTTACAAGAGTCGATAGCACCACCACCATCACCATGCCAGCCACCATCAGTGCCTCAACCCACTCCCGGTGATCCAACTGCCATCGCAAGTTCTACATCCGCATCTTTCGAATCTCCAACCCTCCCCACTCTAACAGCATAATCATCATCCCGAGATAAGTCTTGCGTTTTTACCTGCGATGTGTCGCAAGTCTACAAGAACTCCGCATGGTTGGTGTTCTTGTTATGGTTCATGTTGGGGGTCAGTTTTTGAAATGTGCTTCCATTGGCCGGTTAGCTGCCGGACCCCAACCACCATGGCACCCAGACAAAATCATATGACCACCATATTGGTTTTCTGGTGGACCTAAGGCCTCAGCCCTGTAGGCCTCTGCTGATTATACACTGCCCAGGTTTGCTGTGTCAGGTTTCCATTGGTGTTGTTTGGGTCGAGTGTTACTTACCATGAGGGACCCCAAAAAATCTAATCAATGTCGAATAAAAATTCTTAGCAAGGCTTAATCAAGCCTGTCAACACACACGGTCTTTGCTGTTCACAATCCATCTGTCGCTGGATTGTTCTCGTCGGGTTGGTACCTACCCACCACATTTTGGGTTGGTGCCAACCCACAATCCTTTGACACACTGGAAGAGCAAATCAATGAATGAACACTTGTATGGAGCTGTTTCTATACACAACAATTTAAAGGTCATTGAGGAGGATTTGCCATATTGCATATTCGTCCAAGGACACAAGGAGAGGTCGGTGTACTTTTACACCAATTAGGATAATGGTAGAAAAGGTAAACACCACAATCCCCCCCACAAAACACCCCCACAATCCAGGTCGATTGCACACCTCAACCCCTTTGTTGTTGTCGACATGCCTCCCTGGTGTATTTATGCCAATGTATATACTGATACATCTGTGTACGTCATTAGTAGATGAGCATACATGGACATCGTTATATTTTGGGTTTTTTTCTCCTTTCAACTTTTCCCACCTGCTTTTCTAATTTTGGCATTTTATTATTCTCCGCGTTTCCACTTCACCCTGGTGGCAAAATACACCGCACAGGGAGGGGAGTCGTAAAATATTTGAGGGGTGGTGACTTGACGGAAATTGTAATTTTTTTTCAATGCAAGTGCACACATTTAAATAGTTCCTTCTCCATTGATAACACAAAACAGAAAATTAGCTTTGGAAAAAGAAAAAGACTTTTTAAAATGGAAAATGACCAGGCACACTCCAGGATGCATGCGTTCTTCCACTAACACGCTCCTCATTAAACCCCCACATTCCAGGTCGACTGCACACCTCAACCCCTTTGTTGTTCTTTTCTTCCATTTGTAGAACTACCTTCTAGATGGTGTTCAATCCCACTCTTCACTCCAG
Organism: Myxine glutinosa; assembly: GCF_964187855.1. Classification (NCBI taxonomy): domain Eukaryota; kingdom Metazoa; phylum Chordata; class Myxini; order Myxiniformes; family Myxinidae; genus Myxine; species Myxine glutinosa. Next base: position 121,633,618 of record NC_136271.1, on the reverse strand, counting down.
CGCTTTAATCAGGTGGTGCACCATCATCTCATGCCACCACACTCCTCCATCTTACCTGGAATTTTTCTACCCCTCATTAACCCTTCCTCACCCAATCCCCATACTTGCAGGTTGATGCATTTCCTTCCCTCCTCTCTTCCTGTTCATCAATTCCCTTGCTGCCCATCTGTTGCCCCACTGCATTGCCTTACCGATATATCCAACCAGAAACACACTGGGAGGAGGGAGGGGGCTAGTGGGGGAGGTGAGGTGGTGCAAATATATTTTCTGCTGTGGCTAAGGCTAATAACCACCCCCCCCCACCCCCATCTGCAGCAGGGGTCAGAAAATTACTTGCGCTATGGCACGTTTTGTGTCGATGACCTGATCCTGGGTACTACCAACACATATATGATAATTTTCGTGGAGATCTCACTTCTGCATGATCCTCAATGCTGTATTCAATAAAAGGCTAGAGCAAAGTCGATGGTGCGCAATTGCAAATCCCCATACTTCTCACCTAAAGCAAACTAGGCATATGGCAAAAGGTTCCACCAGGAATAACCAATATCAAATTTAGAGTTAAATAGTACTGACCCCAAGTCCCCACCCTCTGGGGCATGAATTGGGGGTCAAATCCAAAAACATCATTACATATTTCATGCATCTCCCAATGTTGATTACGTATACAAAGTTTCATTTAAAAATGTTTAAAATGAGCCCGTAAGTGCATTTTTTGGTATTTGACCTTTTAAACCCATCCCAGAGGGCGAGGCCAAAAATGATACTGCTCTTGCATCTTCATGCCACGTGGTGATCATAACAACCAATCTTGGTGAATTTCTGCCAAACCGTTCAGGAGGAGATAGCATGACGGACAGACAAACAGATGGAGCCGATTACAATATCCCTCTGTTTTTTGTTTCCTTTTCTCAAAAAGAATGGTGAAGAAAACACGTAATATCATATGCAAGTTCAACCAAGACAGCAAGCTTTTTATAACACACAAATCGCACAATGGATTTCAGGGATTGGTAAAAGTTTAAAAAAAAATTTTTTATTAGAAGTTCCTTTTCATTTGTTGAATGGCAATTGACAAAGAGGATGCTCCAAAAGGACCCTTTGGATTGTTCCATGGAGGGGTTAACGTGACGGGGAGATTTTACGGTACCAATCGATGATGCATGAACTACACAATGAACTACAGGTTAATATCAGCACGAAAAAACCCAAATCCTAAATAACTAGAACGGCACTCTTCGACGTCGACAGATATGCCTCCGCCCACATTATTACATCATTATAATACTTGCACCAAGTTGGATTTAAATCCATTCAGCTGTTCTCAAGTTATCACATTTTTACCTGACATTACCTCTGACCTTTGACCTCTTGATGCCATAATCCAATTAGTTAATCTTTGCATCATATATACTAGTGAGGTACCTGTGCTATGCACAGGTGGGAGGCCAGAAGCAAACAGACAATGCAGAAACGGCGAATGCTAAAGCATGAAACCAATAAATTCCACATCCTGTAGCACCTTCAGACGCACGTCAGACATGGACAGCAAGTTTGTGAAGGACTTCCACGAAAAACGTACCCATTTGCAAAACAAACAGGTATGTGTGTTCGATTCCCAGTCAATGGCGAATCTGCATATGGTGATCCGCGAATGTCACGTTTAGAAAGTAGAAACCATCATGGCATTTCATCATTCACTTGAACTCGATATCTCTTTTTTCATTCCAAACAGCATAACTCCACAAATCACATCTTAAATAACATTAATATAAAAAATAAACTTTTAACAACATTCGTGACATAAACAAATATTTAAATCCTGATGTGAAATTCCATACGGTTGGGTGAACACAATTACGAATTCAAAATCGTAATTGTATTCACTCAATTCCAATCATCAATTGATACTTTAACAAAACGATTAACACAATTAACGTTTAACGATTTAACATTACGATTGAATAACGGTTGTATTGGGATATTATCAAACCCGCTCATTGCCGTAATCTGTCCACTTCTGCATTCGCGGCAGGTTCATAATTCTCATCAAAATCTAAACAGTATTTGTAGAATTTCAATAAAGGCCACATCACTGTTCATAATCGGTAAATATTATTCCATCGTGTTTGGAAAAACTGGAAAATTGGAAAAACAATATAGCCTATTTTACTCCAGGAGGTCCCAGGATTACCCACCCAAAATATCGTTGCGATTGGTTCAGCCGTTTTTGCGGTACCTGGGAACGGACAGACGGACATTTGGTGAATCATAGCAAGATACTTATACCAAGTTTGTTCAAAATCCCATCACTTGTTCACATATTGGCACAGCAACATAATTTTTACTTAAGCCCAAAATTTAATCAGTTAATGTTTCCATAATTATACAATATACATACCTTAACCGAGCTTTAATTTAAATCCCTTAAGCTGTTCACAATTTATCACATCTCTACCTAACATGACCTCTGAACTTACCTTTGACCTATTGATACCATAATCCAATCAGTTCATCTTTTCATCATATATACTTATGCCCAATTTGCAGAAAATCCCATCACTTGTTCAAAAGTTGGCATGGCAACATAAATTTTGCTTAACAATACAATATTATGCATACCTGTACCAAGTTTTAATTTGATCCCTTCAGCCATTCTCAAGTTATAGACCTATTACACGACTTTGACCTTTGACCTCTTGACCCCAAAATCTAATCAGTTCATCTTTGCAGCATAATACATCAGCGTACTAACTTTGGTCAGAATCCGATCACTGGTTCACAAGTTATCATGCTAAAAGGATTTTTACCTAACATGACATCTGACCTTTGACCTTGTGACCTCGAAATATAATCTTGTTCTGACCGACTTTGTTTATCTTTACCTCATTATGCATACCTGCATAAAGTTTGACTAAGATCCCTTTAACCATTCTCAAGTTATCGCAGTAACGAAAACCTATCACGGATAGATGGACGGACAACCTGAAAACAATGTGTCCGGCGACTTCGTCAAAAGAGGCATAAAAAGATTAACCAATCGAGTTCCGAGTCATATTTACAGGATTGGTACCAATCATCGATTATTCTTTATAAAGAGCATAATTTTTTTCTCCAGAAAGATTCAGGACAAAAGCTGATAAACAGCGTGTGTACCAAAATGAATGAAACCAGCGATTAAAAGGGAAAATCCTCCGAAGACACACTGGAAGAGCAAATCAATGAATGAACACTTGTATGGAGCTGTTTCTATACACAACAATTTAAAGGTCAGTGAGGAGGATTTGCCATATTGCATATTAGTCCAAGGGCACAAGGAGAGGTCGGTGTACTTTTACACCAATTAGGATAATAACAGAAAATGTAAAAATGGGATTTAAATGTGGAATCCCAACACCTCACCCCATATACAGGGAAAAGGAGGAGAACACTCAAAAACATCCCAACACTTGTTCAGATGCGAACACGTGCCAAACAAACCACCCTCGTATTAAAAAGAAAATAATTCAATTAAATATATTAATTGGTTAATAATACGGCTTCAGAGTCAAATACTCTTCCCTCGTGAAATGAACAACCATCATTTGCCGCGACAATAATTAATGCAATTAGCTCACAAAACATCAGATAGGTGACCTCGACCAAACAATGTATGAACACAAGTATTACTAGCAACATACAAGGAGCCTCGCTTGTCGTTATGCATGTCTCTGTGCACACACGTGGCCAAGCCGGCTCGTGGTGTGGGCCAACATACGAGAGCGGTACCGTGTACCGCCACAAATAGCTCAGAATGGAGCACAACAGATTCCTTCATGGTTTACATAATCCAACAGCTGTCGCGCAGTACCAGCTACGCAAAAGTTTCCATCCACGAATGACGTGAAGTGGATGGGACCCGACGTTACACCGGGGTGTTCTACTGAGAGGAGATGCCACGACCCGAACACTTTAGATCACAGAAGGAACACTTACCAGCAGGCTTTCCAAATTCACCCTGGAGCGTGGATCCTGAATCAGCACCTCCAGCTCATTCAACCGAACATCCAATGGCTCGAGCGCCATGACGACTCAGTTCGACTCCACCTGTGGATCACAAGCGTGCCTGTCTGTACTTGCCGTCGACTCTGAGCGCACATTTGTAAAGTATGTGCTAAGAGCGCAGGTGTGTGTTACAACAAATCGCTCAACCTAAGGGCAAACCCACAAAATTACTGGCGAATGCTGTCACTTCACCCCTGCGTAACCACACGCATATATAACGAGAGAGAGAGACAGAGAGACAGAGACAGAGAGAGATGGGGGATGAGGGATGAGGAGTGAGGGGGGATGAGGGAAGGTGGGGAGGATGAGGGAGGTGGGGAGGATGAAGGAAGGTGGGCGGATGTGGGAATGGGGGGAGGGGGGGGGCGAAGAGACGGGGAGAGAGCAACGGAGAAATGAGAGAAAAACAAAAACTGTGTGTTTAATCACGGAAACATTTACCACATGGCTTCTTTTCCTACATGCGGTGTATTTCAGTCATGCATTTGATGTAAACTTAGCAATATGGGGCTTAAACCCTGAAACTAGTTACTAAAAGTATGAGCAAAATTTCATTTTTAAATCAAACAAAAATATATATTTACATCACGTGAAAAAATATACCTGATGTACAAAGCATTGTCTGATCCAACACAAATCATTCACCGATCCCAATCAATCTTCCAACCTGCTCCCCCTCAAACACCTTTTTATTCCCACCAAAACATCCAAACACCCTCCAACACACAGTCACTATAATCTCCATCCCATCAAACCCTAAACCCCAATCAATCCACCCTACATCTAACCACCAATGCCAATAATTGCCCCTCCGACCCATAACCCCAATAATTGCCCCTCCAACCCACAATGCCAATAATCACCCCTCCGACCCACAATGCCAATAATCACCCCTCCGACCCACAATGCCAATAATCGCCCCTCCGACCCACAATGCCAATAATCGCTCCTCCGACCCATAACCCCAACAATCACCCATCTGATCCACAATGCCAACAATCACCCCTCCAACCCACAATGCCAATAATCGCCCATCCAACCCACAATGCCAATAATCACCCCTCCAACCCACAATGCCAATAATCGCCCCTCCAACCCACAATGCCAATAATCACCCCTCCAACCCACAATGCCAATAATTGCCCCTCCGACCCATAACCCCAATAATCGCCCCTCCAACCCACAATGCCAATAATCACCCCCTCCAACCCACAATGCCAATAATCGCCCCTCCAACCCACAATGCCAATAATCGCCCCTCCGACCCACAATGCCAATAATCGACCCTCCAACCCACAATGCCAATAATCACCCCTCCGACCCACAATGCCAATAATCGCCCCTCCAACCCACAATGCCAATAATCGCCCCTCCGACCCACAATGCCAATAATTGCCCCTCCAACCCACAATGCCAATAATCACCCCTCCAACCCACAATGCCAATAATCACCCCTCCGACCCACAATGCCAATAATCGCCCCTCCAACCCACAATGCCAATAATTGCCCCTCCAACCCACAATGCCAATAATCACCCCCCCAACCCACAATGCCAATAATCGCCCCTCCAACCCACAATGCCAATAATCGCCCCTCCGACCCACAATGCCAATAATCACCCCTCCGACCCACAATGCCAATAATCACCCCTCCAACCCACAATGCCAATAATCGACCCTCCAACCCACAATGCCAATAATCGACCCTCCAACCCACAATGCCAATAATCGCCCCTCCAACCCACAATGCCAATAATCACCCCTCCGACCCACAATGCCAATAATCGCCCCTCCAACCCACAATGCCAATAATCGCCCCTCCGACCCACAATGCCAATAATTGCCCCTCTGACCCACAACCCCAATAATTGCCCCTCAGACCCACAATGCCAATAATCGCCCTTATAACCCACAATCCCAAAAATCGGCCCTCTAACCAATATTCAAATAATCGCCCCTCTAACCAATATCCCAATAATCGCCCCGACAACCCACAATCCCAATAATCGCCCCTATAACCCACAATCCCAATAACCGCCCCTATAGCCCACAATCCCAATAATCGCACCTCCAACCAATATCCCAATAATCGCCCCTATAACCCACAATCCCAATAATCGCCCCTCTAACCAATATCCCAACAATCGCCCCACTAACCAATATCCCAATAATCGCCCCACTAACCAATATCCCAATAATCGCCCCACTAACCAATATCCCAATAATCGCCCCACTAACCAATATGAATACCCCAATAATCGCACCTCCAACCAATATCCCAATAATCGCCCCTATAACCCACAATCCCAATAATCGCCCCTCTAACCAATATCCCTATAATCGCACCTCTAACCAATATCCCTATAATCGCACCTCCAACCAATATCCCAATAATCGCCCCTCTAACCAATATCTCTATAATCGCACCTCTAACCAATATCCCAATAATCGCACCTCCAACCAATATCCCAATAATCGCCCCTATAACCCACAATCCCAATAATCGCCCCACTAACCAATATCCCAATAATCGCCCCACTAACCAATATGAATATCCCAATAATCGCACCTCCAACCAATATCCCAATAATCGCCCCTATAACCCACAATCCCAATAATCGGCCCTCTAACCAATATCCCTATAATCGCACCTCTAACCAATATCCCAATAATCTCCCCTATAACCCACAATCCCAATAATCGCACCTCCAACCAATATCCCAATAATCGCCCCTATAACCCACAATCCCAATAATCGGCCCTCTAACCAATATCCCTATAATCGCACCTCTGGCTCTAACCAATATCCCAATAATCTCCCCTATAACCCACAATCCCAATAATCGCACCTCCAACCAATATCCCAATAATCGCCCCTATAACCCACAATCCCAATAATCGGCCCTCTAACCAATATCCCTATTAAATCGGACCTCTAACCAATATCCCAATAATCGCCCCTATAACCCACAATCCCAATAATCGCCCCTCTAACCAATATCCCAATAATCGGCCCTTTAACCAATATCCCAATAATCGCCCCTATAACCTATATCCCAATAATCGGCCCTCTACTCTAACCAATATCCTAATCCCGACAAATACAAATACCCGACACATGTTGACCGAACTAATCAATATTTTCCCTCCGTCTCTCTTATTTACGTTAAAATTCGCACACCATTTACACCGAGTGGGAACCCACCCAGTGCGAGCCAACTGTGCGCGCTCCCTAAAAGCTGGCTATCCTGGGTGGGTGCGCGCACAAAGGTACAAGGATCGGTAAATATTACCGTATAAGGAGCCGGACCCGCTCGGAGTGTTTCGCGCCGCGGTTTCCTCAACTCACCTCACCGAGCGACTTCCACACACAAGTTGAGAGTTGGACGAACGCGAAGTGAGAAGTCCGAGTGCGCCAAGTGCGGAGAGCGCGTCACCTCGCGGAGCAATCTCACAGAATCGAGTGGCTGTCACTCGGGGTGTGTGAATGGGGACCGATCACGTGGTTCACCGAACGGACCTGACGGACGCCGCGCCGGTTAATGGCGCCGACGCGGCCATTCAGAGTCCCCAACACGCCTCAGCTCGCGCGCCTTTGACACCTCGCCGAACTATCGGCTCTATCCAGTCTTACAGCTTCACTTTCGTTCTCTCGCACTGTTGTACAGAAGGAAAACTACAAATTTGACATCGAGACAACTTACTTGTGGACGAAACGACAGTTTGCTAAAAGTTTTGTTTAAAAAAAAAATACTTTTGAGAGTTTCATATTGTGGCGATGTTTGTGCTTATACACCGCTTCTTAATCTCAGCCACATGAACCGATAACGTTTTGTTTTGAATCAAAGGAGTATACCCTTATAAGGCGAGTAATATAAAATATACAAGAATCCAATGAAATTGGGACTTCAAAAATGAGACTTGGGCAAACGACGCAGCAAAATGTGTGGTCCTGCAATATAGTCCGAAAGCATAATATTGTTGCGGATGTGGCATTTGGCCTCAATATCCGCTTGTAAATACTCCCCTATTTCCCCAATACTCCCCAACTATCCCCAATCCCCCATTCCCTAGTCCCATTGCCTGTAAATAACACTCTGTAGAACCGACCTTGCCCCTTTTTCCCCCATTAAATGTCGTGCCCAGGTCCACCGCATCTCACGTAGACAACTTTCGGACATCTTGCTAGTTATTCTTAGAATCTTAGTCTATGTCAGTTAAGGACTCGTTTCCATTAATTCTGACTCTTCGTTGCACCAGAATGTGATTGTATGGCACCAGTAGTGAGTTTAGGACCTCCCCTTACCTCCTCCCATCTTCCCCATGAAACAACAACAACTACAACAACAACAACCACAACAACAACAACTACAACAACAACAACAACAACTACAACTACAACAACAGAGGAGATTGGGGGCGGCGCGGCGCGGGGAGTGTGCGTCCTCACACCGCTTGGTTAGCCGCCATTGCCATGTGCGCCCACGGGGTTACCACGAAGGGGCTGGCTGTCAGCCCCTCGTCAGGGGCGGAGCCCGGTAACCCCCCGCAGCCAGTAAGAAGGGCGGACTGATTCCATCTGGGGCGGAGCTAACTAGCCGAGGGCGTGTCACTCCCCGCCGGATATGCGCAGCGACTTACCGGACGTGACGTCAGATGCGCCCCCAGCTTGAGAAGACAAGTCGCGACCTCCGAGCGCTGAGCGACCTCCCCGCATCTACTGGACCGGGCCGGGTCGATTTTGCCCCTGAGCCAAGGTGCACCTTGAGCCATCGACTACCCGCTTTCCTTGCCATCAATCCCCGTGTGAGTCAGTTTTGTCCTGTTTATCTGTCGTCTGTCGGGGCTACTATATAAGACCGTAATTAAGTGCCTACCTTACTATGCTGTCCCTCTCATCCCTGTAATCTGACCTTCCGCAATATTATAACCTCCTCCGGAGGTCTTGAGAACTGAACCCTTGGTGTCGTGTCATTTTAACCCAGCCGTTGTGTCCTTTTCCTCAATTGATTTAGCGTAGCGCGACTCGGCCAACGTTCGAGTATGATCGGGTAAACGTGCAGACGCGGTCATACCAAACCGCTCGGTAAACCAACATCCACAACCGCGTCTGTAACAATATTAATAGATACGAGGGCCAGTCAATAGGTACCGCATGTGCGTGGATTTCCGTATGTTGAACCGCTACGTCAAACGCCCTGTTGTTGTAATATTGTTACAGAGGTGACATCGCTCTGGAGGGAATCCAAAATACGGTCAGGGTCGTCGATGATATGCTATACCTATGGACCGACATTCAATGAGCATGTTCAACAGGTGCGGAATGTACTTCTCCGATGTCGGGAACATGGCATCACATTGAACTCACAGAAATTTCACTTCGCTCAGGAAAGTGTCAGATTTTGCGGCTACATCATGAATCGCGATGGCGTCGCATCGGATCCGGGCAAACTAAGTGCTATTGCGGACTTTCCTACAGCTACACCTGCCAACATCACCGACTTACGGTCGGTCGTTCCTTGGTTTGGTTCATCAGTTGGATAGCTTTTCCACTGAGATTTCGACAGCTTCGGATCCTCTCTGGAGTTTACTGAAGAAGGGATCTGCTGTGTCTGTTGGTTCGGGGAACCACGTGATGGGGGGGGGGGGGGGGGTGTGAATGGAGGAAGGTTGCGCATGCGCAGAAGAGGCAGAATGCCGAATAAAGAAAAGCCTCTTGATTCTCGTTCCAGTTGCTATTTACTGAATCTACAGACACTACAACTGGCGACGAGGTAAACATTTCTGGACAGAACATTCGAACAAGCTTTGGCTGTGGCTGTGGCTGAGGAAACGGCTGAAAAGGAAGTAAAACAATTCAACTATGGAGAGCCAGGGGTGTCGGGCTCTGTGGACTTCACAACGAATATTAAAAAACAAAACTATTCGCATCGTGGTTCTCGTTTCAAGGATCGGTCGGAAAAAACGACCCTACCATTTCCAAAGGGAAAACGTTGCTGCAGGTGTGGCTCTACGGAACATCTGGCTGATACATGCAAACATGCTCGTACCATCTGCGGATACTGCCGACGTGAGGGCCATTTGGTTAAGGTGTGTTTGAAGAAACAGCAAAATGTAAAACGTCTTTTGAAACAAACCCATCATGTTATGGTTTCGAGCGATGAGTCAGAGGACGAGCTGGATACGGTGAATTTAATGCATATTAACTCCGCATCTATTTTTAAAAACACTACTCCTCACGACCAACTCAAAATCTCCATCGACGGAACAGAGATTCCGATGGAAATTGATACGGGAAGTTCAGTTACTCTACTAAACAGTCGTGATTTTCAACGTCTGTCCGGTGACATCAATACCTTGAAACCAACTACAATATTACTGAAGAGCTACACGGGTGATGTCATCAAATGCTTTGGTGAGAAAGAAATGTGTGTTCAAATTGAGGAGCAACGTGGTTTTGTTACAGTGCGTGTGGTCGATGGAGCAGGACCTTCATTACTGGGTAGAGATATTATTTCAAAATTTTCCCTCTCCTGGAAAAATATTTTCAATGTTGCCATTCCCATCACCACCGATGACATCGTCAAGCAATACCCCAAGTTGTTTGAAAACAACGCCTTGGGGAGGTTGAGAGGGGGACAGGTTACGCTGAAGGTGCGGGACAATGAGCCAGTATTCATGAAAGTTAGAACTGTTCCGTTTGCCATCCGTGAAAGGGTTGACCAGGCTTTGGACAATCTTGAAAAGGATGGGGTCATTGAGAAAGTTCCCTACTCAGAATGGGCCTCACCCATTGTGCCGGTCAATAAACCAGATGGCCAGTTGCGGATTTGTGGTGATTATTCGGGCACCATAAACAAATTTTCAGAGTTGGAACAATACCCAGTACCTACGCTGGAAGAAATGTTACACAAACGAGTTGGTGGGAAGAAGTATACGAAGCTTGATTTGTCCCAAGCTTACCACCAATTAGAGTTGTCCCTTGGGAGCAGAAAGTATACTACGCTAAATACACACCGAGGCCTGTACCAGTACCGAAGGCTTTCATTTGGGGGTAAACACAGCCGTTCCAGTTTTTCAACGTACCATGGAGAATTTGCTAAAAGACCTTCCCGGGTGCTGCGTGTACATTGATGATATCCTGGTGACGGGAGATAGTATTGACAACCATTTTAAACCCTTCACAGGGTTTTGAAAAGGCTGGAGGAAAACGGAATTACATTAAAACGTGACAAGTTCCACCTCATGCTGGACGACATTGAGTATGTTGGATTTGTTATTTCGGCTGCGGGGGTATTCCTGACAAAACAGAAGCTTGAAGCTATCCAACAGGCAGGGGTTCCCAAAAACGTGGGTGAATTACAGTCATTCATTGGCCTCGCAAATTTCCTTCGTCATTTTGTTCCAGATTTTGCCGAAATCATGTCTCCTTTGTACAAGCTACTAAAAAAGGAGGTGAAATAGAAATGGGGAAAGGCTGAGGGTAACTCATTTGAAAAAATTAAAGCTGCTTTGTGCTCCAGTCACGTACTACGTCATTACAACCCTCATGCCTGCTTGGTCCTTCAGGCGGACACATCCTCTGTGGGTGTAGGGGCAGTCTTACTTCAACCCAGTCCAGAGGGTGAGTTAGAGTCGGTGGCCTATGCATCGAGAACTCTGAATGACACGGAATAAAATTACTCCCAGATTGAGAAGGAGTCTTTAGGAATAGTTTTTGGAGTGACAAAGTTTCGGCAATACCTCCTGGGGAGACATTTCACGCTAATGAGATCACAAGCCTCTGATAACTCTGTTTAACGAGCACAACCCCGTGTCACAGTTAGCGTCAGCAAGGATAAAGAGATGGTCCTTACTGGTTTTTTTTTGGTTTTTTTGTATACTGAATCGAGGCTCGTGAAAGAGCTAACATTTATTTCACAAACAAATCAACCAGACAAACAAAATATACAAAAAGAGGGAGCGGAAGACAAGATGGGGAGAGAAGGGGAAGCACACAACCACAACATTTGAGAGCAGGGAGAAGTGTGGGAGGGAGAGGGCTTGGGGGCAGGAGGCGTGGGAAGGGGAGGGGGGGGGGGGAGAGGTATAAAACACAAGGGGACCGAAATTAGCGGGGGTAGAAAAGATCAAGGTTTTGGATGGGGGAGGATAAGAGATGGTGGTGAACAGCTGTTTTAAAGACCTGGAGGGTGGAGTGGGATTGAAGAGAGTGAGGGAGTTTGTTCCAGAGGCGGGAGAAAAAAGGAATGAAGGAGTGAAGGTGAGCAGAAAGTCTTGATTTTGGCAGTTTAACCATAAGAGGGTTGCAGGCAGATCTTGTGCGATCTGTAGGAATATTTGGGGGACAGAGCCCAGAGAGGGCTGGGGGGGCAAGGCCAGAGAGGAGTCGGTAGAAGACGAAAAGACCACCAACCTGCCTGTGGTGAGTGAGTGAAAGGCCCTTGGAGTTAGCTTCATCGCGGGAGATTCCAATGATTCTGAACGCTTTGGTTTCAACAGCGTGAAGACGGGCTAGGTGTGAGGCAGGAGCACCAGACCAGAGGGGAGAGCAGTATTCCATAGAGCTGCGGATGAAAGCCTTGTATGTGGTGAGGAGCTCAGGTGTGCCAAGGAAGGACTTCGCACGACGGAGGATGCCCAGTCGGCGACTGGCTTTGGAGGCCAGATTTGAAATGTGGTTTTCCCAGGAAAGATCATGGCAAATAGTGAGACCCAAAAGCTTGAGTGACAGAACTTCTTGGAGAGGATTATTCAGAAAGTGGATGGGAGGGTTTTCCAGTCGGTCTTTTCGGAGAGACATCGTAAGAGTGTGAGATTTATCAGGATTGAAAGACATGTTCCATTTGTTTGCCCAGTCTGTGATTTTGTCCAGGTCTGCAGAGAGTGAGGAGGCTGCAGACTGCCGATCAAGCTGTTGGCAGCTTATGACTACACTATACAGTTCATCACAGGCAAGAAAAACGTTTATGCGGATTTCCTCTCACGAAAGCCCGTACCGGGTCATCCTACAAAGCCTGAACGAGTGACTGTGGAGGTACTTTGTGAAAAATGATGAAATTGTGAATGCCGCTGTCGTCGCGGCGGACACAAAGAAGGACCCAGTTCTCTGCAAGGTACTTAATTTCACAAAACATGGTTGGATTGAGAATCTGGAGGAGGTGATTCGGCCTTATCACAACAAAAGGCTGGAACTTTCTGTGGAAGACGATATTGTACTGTGGAACTCTCGGGTGGTTATTCCGACATCGCTTCGGCAGATTCTACTCACTGATTTACATGCTGAACATTCAGGCATGGTAAAAATGAAACAAATGGCCAGGAGATACCTGTGGTGGCCAAATATCGACAAGGATATTGAAAGCACCGTGAAATCGTGCGTAATGTGTCAGGAGAATGCGAAGGCTCCGCCGGGGAGCCAGCCGGCACTGTGGTCTTGGCCTGCCGGTCCCTGGAAACGACTTCATCTAGACCTGGCGGGCCCTTTTAAAGGGGAAATGTTTTTGGTTCTGGTGGACGCTTGTTCAAAGTACTTAGAAGTAATTCCCTTGGTGAACACACCTGCCACGACCATTATTCAAAGCCTCCGACATGTTTTCAGTGTTTTTGGTCTGCCGGAACACCTTGTGACTGATAACGGCAGCCAATTTACCAGCGCCGAGATCAAAGAGTTTCTTACGACAAATGACATTAAACATACCCTGACTGCCCTAGGACACCCTGCTACGAATGGTTTGGCAGAATGTTATGTCGGTCATTTTAAGGAGGAAAATGAAAAAAATTGGAGATACCGGAGAGTTGTTACAAACCAAATTGTACAGATTTCTGTTGACATACAGGGCCACGCCTACCTCGTTTGGGAAATCACCTTCATAACTGTTAATGAACAGACAGCTTAGAATAAGGCTCAGTGCACTTCGAGTTAACCAAACCAAACAACAAGTTAAGGTGTTCCAAGAGAACGTCAGACATGTCCCAAAGTTCCAGCAGGGCCAACTCGTGTTTGCGCAAAATTTTGGAAAAGGTCCGAGCTAGGTTCCTGGGACTATCTTTCGGGTCATTAGCCCAATACATTATGATGTGCAAGTAAACGGGTTGGTGTGGAAGAGACATGAAGAACAACTACGTCCCCGGAATGTGACCACCCCTTCATGTTTACAACCCGGTGGTGAAATGGGCAGCCCCGACCAATTCCCAGTCTTGCTTTCTGGACCCTTGTCTTCAACTAGTCTTGTTGGGAGGGGGGGTCAGGAAATGTCTATTCCGAGAGGATCTCGCGGATCTCGCGAGATCTCGGAGACGGTGGGAGGGATTTTCGAAGCTCCACACGGTCTCCACGTTTTTCGAAGTTAAGTCTGTTCACAATTGTATTTTGTCGAAACTGTATTTATCTTTCGGTGTGTGAAGTTATTGTGTGCAACTTTGGTCGTTTCTCGGTGTTTATCTTTCATAAATTGATCGTCTGTTTGCCGTGTCGCGAGCAAGGCCTTTGCCGCGTCGCGAACGATTTGAAATCGAAGTTAAGTGATTGTTCCCATTTGTATTTTCATTAAAACTGTATTTATTTATGGTATTGTACGTATATTGTGTCCCGACGAAGATTTTTCGGTGCAAATCTTTCATACCTGTATTGAAAATCGTGTTAATTCGTGTCGTGTCTTGAGGCCTTGTACAGTGTGCACTGTACAACCTTGAGGCTTTGTTTTTTCTCTCAGCGGTCCGTCGTTTGTGATCCAATAACTTTCGTTCTCTGTATTCCCAGTCTTTTCACCCATAGCCTACTTCCTTGTGTAAATCTCAACTCAAAAAAAAAAAAAAAAAAAAAAACATTTCCTTCTCTGTTCTCATTCGTTTATTCATTCTTATTCGTTCGTTCGTTCTTCGACCACGTGTTTCTCCCCCATTTCCCCAGATAGTTTTCACTCATTAACCTTCAATGTTTACACTTTCCCCTCAAGTTATGTATTCCGTCATATTTTATAACACCTTTTTCTTCTTCTTCTTTAAAAGGCTGCTTTCGACTTGCTCACCAAATCAATTCATCCCAAAAAAAATATCCATCTCCTATAGTGCCTTTTTTCTACATTCCCTAAACTCTCCTGCACTCCATCCTCCATCCAGCGTCCTTAAACGTATTTTTAACTCGAAGGTCACAAGAAACTCATTTTGCAATAAATGTTCGTTTCCCATAAATCTTACACTTTCAAAAATCCAATCTCACCCCTCCCCTCCAAATCTTCCCCATAACCCCTCCCCTCCAAATCTTCCCCATCACCCCTCCCCTCCAAATCTTCCCCATCACCCATCCCTTTCAAATCTCCCCCCTTGCCCCCTCCCTCCTAAACTACCCCCTCACCCCTCCCCGCCAAGACGCCCCCTCGCCCCTCCCCTCCTAGACTCCTGCCTCACCCCTCCCCTCCAAATCTCCCCCATATCCCATCCCTTTCAAATCCCTCCCCTTGTCCCTTCCCTCCCAAACTCCCCCCTCACCCCTCCCCTTCAAATCTCCCCACCCTCATTGCTTCTCAATTTCCCCCCTCTCACTCCCCCTCCTCAAAGCGTCCTCCCCGCTTCTTCCCCCTTCAAACTCTCACCTCCATCACCCCCAACCTTCTGCCTCGCTCTTCACCCTCCTCAAATAACACCTCATTGTGGCTCACCCAATCACCATCAAACCTTTTGTCCGCCCCATCCTTCCCTTTCTCCGAGCTATTCTGAAATCTCTGACACACCTTCAACAGCTCTCCCTACCTCTTCCACCTCTTCCACATCTTACCCTACCCCTCCTCCCCTCTGTTCTGTATCTGATGCTCCCCCTTCCTCTTCATTAACGGTATGGACCTCAAACATCCGGGGCCTTCGTTCAAACTTAACTGATCTCTCCATACAGGTTGCTTCTGTCAAACCAGACGTGATCTGCTTAACAGAAACTTTCCTCCTTTATGATGTCTCTGATTCCATAGTATCTCTCCCGGGCTACTCCCTCCTCCGGTATGATAGACCTGAGCCTCGTCCTGGAGGCGGGGTTGCTATCTTTATCAAAAACTCTCTTCCTCACTCGCCCTGCACTGCACTCTCTCCACCTCACCCCCAGGAATACCTCTGGCTGCGGCTTCCCCTTCGCTCCCACCTCTTGTTCATATGTGTGTTGTACCGTCCACCAAACAGTGATGACTCCATCTACATCTCGCTGTCTGATGATATGGACCAACTTCTAACTACTCATCCCAACTCTCTCTTCCTCATATGTGGTGATTTCAACTGTCATCATGCCAGTTGGCTGGGTGTGGGTACCTCTCTCACCAGCCATGGCTCCTCAGCAAAGGACTTCTGTGACTCACTGGGACTGACACAATCTGTCAATTTCCCGACCCGGATCTCAGTCAACGGAACATCTTCTCTTCTGGACTTGATTATGACTAACTTCCCTGAAAATGTCTGCTGCTCTTCTTCTGCTCCGATCGGATCATCTGATCATGTCCTTGTTAAAGTGGACATCTCTCTGACCATCCTCAGGGAGCCTGCTCAGCGTCGACGAGTCTGGCATTTCACTCAGGCCAACTGACACGGTCTTCAAGCAGCCATCAATCATCTGGACTGGTCTCCCATCTCTACCACCTCTGACATCAACTCATCCTGGGAATTCTTCCAAAGTAAATTGCTCTCTCTCATGCACAGATTTATCCCATCTCGTCTTCAGTTGTCATACCCTTCCTCCCGTCCATGGTACACGGAATCTTGTGGTGAGGCTGTTGCCCAGAAACAACTTGCCTTCGTCTCCTGGAAAGCAAATCCAACGGAAGGAAATCTCATTTCCTTTCACAAAGCCCGAAACAAGTGTGTGTCCACCCTCAGGAGAGCCAGGAAACAATATCTCTCCGTTCTCAAGACCGAACTCTCTTATCTGTCTCCCTCTTCCAAATCCTGGTGGCGTCTGGTCAAATCCGTTTCTGGTGTTTGTTCCCCCTCCACCCCCTCCCTTACCTCAAACGGCTACACAGCTGACTCCGCACGTGAAAAAGCTGAATGCCTCAACTCTGTGTTTGCCTCTAAATCTTGTGTCCCAAACCCATCCCTCTCTGTACCCACCATACCCAGTCGTACCCTGCTGCTCCTGGACTCCGTGTCCTTTCCTCCTGACAAGGTGGAAAAGTTTCTGTCAACCCTCGACTCTGATTCTGCAACTGGACCCGACGGCATCAGCCCACGGGTCCTAAAATCCTGCTCTGCCGCTCTATCTCACCCTCTCTCTGTTCTCTTCACCCTCTCTTTTGCTCAAGGTCAACTGCCATCTGCTTGGAAATCAGCCAACATCACCGCTTTGTACAAAAAAGGTGCAAAAACAGATCCTAGCAACTACAGACCAATCAGCCTTCTCCCAATTATCAGCAAAGTCATGGAATCCATCATTGCTTCGGATATGAAATCTTTCCTCTTCTCCAATGGCTTGATCTCTGATCATCAATTTGGTTTCAGACCAGGTCACTCTACTCTGGACATGCTGCTTCTGCTGTCTCAACAATGGATGGAGGTCCTCAATGCCAAACAGGAAATTAGAGCTGTCTCCCTCGACATATCACGTGCCTTCGACACGGTCTGGCACCCCGCTCTGCTCACCAAACTCTCGTCCTTTGGTATCCATGGAAATCTCCACGCATGGCTGGCGGACTTCCTCTCTAGTCGTTGTCAACGTGTGGCCCTGAATGGGTTCCTCTCATCTCCTCTTCCTGTTCAGGCTGGAGTTCCCCAAGGCAGTGTTCTGGGCCCCGTGCTTTTTCTGGTCTTCATCAATGATCTCTCTGACTCTCTCGAAAATCCTCTCTATCTCTTTGCTGATGACTCCACTCTCTGCCGCTCCATTCCTCTTCCCTCAGATCGGCAGTCTGCTGCCTCCTCACTCTCTGAAGACCTGGACAAAATCACAGACTGGTCAAACAAGTGGAACATGTCTTTCAATCCTGACAAATCTCACACTCTTACTATGTCTCTCCGAAAAGATCGACTGGACAACCCTCCCATCTACTTTCTCAACAATCCTCTCCAAGAAGTTCTGTCACTCAAGATTTTGGGTCTCACTATCTGCCATGATCTTTCTTGGGAAAACCACATTTCCAAGCTGGCCTCCAAAGCCAGTCGCCGACTGGGCATCCTCCGTCGTGCGAAGTCCTTCCTCGGCACACCTGAGCTCCTCACCACATACAAGGCTTTCATCCGCAGCTCAATGGAATACTGTTCTCCCCTATGGGCCGGTGCTCCTGCCTCACACCTAGCTCGGCTTCACGCTGTTGAAACCAAAGCTTTCAGAATTATTGGAATCTCCCGCGATGAAGCTATCTCTGAGGGCCTTTCACTCACTCACCGCAGGCAGGTAGGTGGTCTTTCTGTCTTCTACCGACTCCTCTCCGGCCTTGCACCCCCAGCTCTCTCTGTGCTCTGTCCCCCAAATATTCCTACAGGTCGCACAAGATCTGCCAGCAACCCTCTGATGGTTAAACTGCCGAAATCTCGGCTCTCTGCTCACCTTCACTCTTTCATTCCTCTTTTCTCCCGCCTCTGGAACAAACTCCCTCACTCCCTTCAATCCCACTCCTCCCTCCAGGTCTTTAAAACAGCTGTTCACCACCATCTCTTATCTTCCCCCATCCAAAACCTTGATCTTTTCTACCCCCGCTAATTCACCCCAGATCCACCTTGTTTGAAATTCCAACTTCTTTCCTGGAAGTCCTGGCAGTGTCCATATGTTTTATACCTCTCCCACCGCCCCCTTCCCATGCCCCCCCCCCCCCCAAAGCCCTCGCCCTCTCTCAGATCTCTCGATGTCTCCATGTCTCTCGGTCCCTGCTCTCAAATGTTGTGTTTGTGTCCTTCCCCCTCTCTCCCCATCTTGTCTACCGCTCCCGATGTTATATGTTTTATGTGTCGGTTTGTCTTTCTGTGTGATTAATGTTCGCTCTTTCACGAGCCTCGATCTTGTATACAAAAAAAAAAAAAAAAAAAAAAAAAAAAAATCCCATTTACACCACCTGTTGAACGAGCTGCTCTTCCCGATCAGCATTTTGATGACTCGATATTTTTTTTTTTCTCCACGGGTTGATCAATTTGGGAACCCAGAACCGGTTGTGGATGAACCCGTGCCTTCCCCATCATCTGGTCAACTACCTCCACCGGGTTGGCGAGTCCAGATTTCCGGTGCGAGAAAGGAAGAAAACGCGAAGACTAATTGAACAATGCTGAGTCTGTGTACTTGTCGACCACCTGGTTGTATGAGAAAAAAAATTTTTTTACCTCTCTAATCTAACATTTGTGAAACTGAGTTCATTGTAGGTTGGTTAATGAAATAATGAACAGCTTGATGTAATTGTGCTGTCTGGTTTATATGACAGACGAGTACAGTGATCTTAATGATTAACTACTAGTCCAGTCAATCTAAATAAAATTTGACAAAACCCACCACAAATTGCAACAGAAATGAAACCTCTTCTATTTGTCTAAGTAAGGTCTACTTGATAACGTCTCAAAAGTATAATGACATATTTGCGGTGGAAAATGGTGAATTTTGATAATTAAAATTATCTGTTTTTAACCCATTTCATTATAAAACGCCGAAATAGCAGAATTTTCAGATAGGTATAACTTTGTCAATTTTCAAGATAAAACAATAAAAACAACACCATAACGCATAATTTTATGGTCTATTAATAATATGGACGTGTTTAAAGTATTATATTGGGTAACTAGGGGAGAGTGGGGATAGTTGAGCCGGAGGTAAGTTGAGCCACCCCCTCTAAAGTGGTTCAAGGCAATGACAATTGTTGAAAGTGCTCCAGAGGACAGTCCATTGCATTCGGTGGTGTTACGACTAGGGGGGTTCCATACTTTGATGAGTTTTCTTGGAAGCATAGGACACTTAATGGTGGGGACAGGCCTTCAAGAGCTCCTGGAAGTGATCTTTGCTGGCAACACGGTTTTACATATACTCAGTGGTAAAGCTGTTGCCCGTGCCATTCGCGGTCACTTTCTTATCGATTCTGTGCTTCATACACTTTTGCTGTGTGATATTTTCCAAACAAAGCTGTCCATATCACCCCGACATCAATTCTGAGGAACTTGAAGCAATAGGAAACCTCTACGATGATCTCGTTTCTGGTAAAACCACAGTGGAGGAAGTGAAATCATCTTCAGAGCTGAACTCTCTGCAAAGGAAACTTGAAGCAAGCACAAAAAGTCTACTGGAGGCAAAATACATCACTGCCAAACTGTGGCTGCAGTATATGGAAATGGTTAATATCATGATGACATTTATCAGATCTGAACGAACAGGCGATTGGTCTCTCCACCTAGGGACATTGCAAGCCATGTTACCATACCTTGCAGCATCTGGTCATAACCTCTACACAAAGTCCTTACACTTGTACCTGCAGAAGATGACGCAGTTGGCAACCACACATCCCGATGTTCACAGGCAGTTCACCCAGGGACTACACGTTGTCAGGAGGAGTGATCGTTTTTGGGTAGGGTTGTCCCCGGACCTTGTTATTGAGCAGGTACTAATGAGAAGCCTTAAGACGTGTGGTGGTCTTACGAGAGGGAGGGGCATAACAGAAATCCAACGACTCGTTTGGTGTCTGTCAAGACCTGCTTGCGCAGAAGTGAACATTGCCATGCAGCAGCTAACGTCAGTCACATATGAGACAAGTGAACAACACAAGGACCAATCAAGATCTAGGCAAACAAGGGACACTGCGGATTCAGAAAAGCTCATGTCATTCATTGAATGGAGGTCCCCATTTGAGGCAAAGCTCTCATTTCGGAACGTAGTTAGTGGCATCACAGCTGGACCAAAGGTTAATGTTGATTGTGCAAAACAGATCGGAGAGGCCATTCTAAATGAAATGGATGGAAAAACTGTGCTTCAGTATTCTTTCAAGAGAAAGAACCAAGCTGTAACGTTTGATTCTAAGGCAGCAGTCAAGATAGGTAATGACGTGGTCCAAATAGACCCTCTACTCCTATTCCAAAGGCTAATCATCACCGGATCTCAAGCTAATGATCTTGCGAATGCCCTGGCCTATGAACTCTGTAACTACCCCCCTGCATTGTTTGAAGGGAAGGACAGACTCTTAGAAGCCGTGAAAGCGCAACTTGCTAAAGCCATCTGGACTGTTGTACCATCACAACCACCACCAAGTCAGAATTTCAAGTATGTTCTTGATGGAGGGGCTCTCCTGCATCGTATTGCTTGGCAAGTGGGTGACACATATGGCAAGATATTGGAGGATTATAGCAAATATGTGACAAAACACTATGGTCAGGCAGTGGTCATATTTGACGGGTATAAGGCAGGGCCTTCAACAAAAGACAGCACACATCAGTGCCGAGGGGGGTTTGAAGGGCAGAAAGTGATGTTCAATCCATACATGAAGTTGCAGTTTAAAAAGAATGAGTTCCTCTCAAATCAAGAAAACAAGGTATGGTTCCTTGACCTTTTGGGGGAAAGTCTAGTCAGGTGTGGCTGTGAAATAGCATTTGCTGCAGGGGACGCTGACTTACTTATTGTCCAAACAGCAGTGGACATCTCAGAAACATGCGAAGCAGTACTAGTGGGTGATGACACTGACCTGCTTGTTCTGCTAATTCATCTTGCTGGCAGAAACAAGCACAATATCTACTTTCGACCCGAACCAAAGAAAGGAGCAGGTGTCAAATGTATGGGGGTCAATGCCATCAGGGACACACTAGGGCAGAACATCTGTGAGAATATTCTTTTTGTGCATGCTTTCCTGGGGTGTGACACAACATCGAGGATATTCGGGGTTGGAAAAGCAGTTGCTTTGAAACTGGTCAATGACAACACAGAATTCTGTGAACAGGCTGAACTATTCGGAAATAGACAGTCATCAAAGGATCAGGTCATCAAAGCTGGAGAGAATGCCATGGTCACTTTATACAAAGGGAAGGAGAATGACCACCTTAATGCCATGAGATATCTACGGTTTCAGGAGCTGGTCACTACACGCAAAAAAGCCATCCACCCCAACATGTTGCCGCAACAGCTGCGGCAACAAAGTATCACAGCCTCCGAGTGTTCCATCAGATCCAACAATGGAAGGGTAACACATTGGATGCTGAAGAGTGGGGATGGAAGGTTTTGGATGGGCGCTTGACACCCGTGACCTCAGACTTGGATCCTGCCCCTCAGTCATTGCTGAGATTGGTCAGTTGCACCTGCACGTCAGGCTGTGGTACACTACGCTGTGGGTGCCGCCGACAGGGACTGGAATGTTCATCGGCTTGTTCGGGATGCAGAGGCATTTGCCAAAACATGTCAAATGATAACGTAGATGATAATGAGGACAGTGACAGTTAAATGTAACTTGCCAAACATGTTGACCATACATGATGTTCCTCATATAATGTTCAACTATATGCTATGTTGACTCGGCGGATGTTTGCATGTATTCCGTATATAAGAATGAAGCTTGAAACCATATATGGGTACTTAGGGCCACGTTACGGCCTAAATGGTGTTTTCATTTGAAAGATTGACCCTGAAAACATGGGTAAAGACACCAGATTTGTCCATTTCTGATGAATGGTTGAGGAGTTATGTAATTTTGTGAATTTTTTATATAGCGGTCAAGGCTACTGGATGGGTCATATGTTGAACCCTAAAAAAAAATACGTTCCACTCAAATAGTTTCTTATACTTTTAGTATGTCATTAAGATACCTTCAAGCAACAAAATACACCAGGTTTCATTTCTGTTGCAATTTGTGGTGGGTGTTTCTGCAGTTTGACTGGACTATACCTATTTGTTGTGAGATTTAAAAAGGGGGCAGTTGCTGTGTCTGTTGGTTCGGGGAACCACGTGATGGTGGGTGAATGGAGGAAGGGTGCGCATGCGCAGAAGAGGCAGAATGCCGAATGAAGAAAAGCCTCATGATTCTCGTTCCTGTTGCTGTTTACACTGAATCTATGGACACTACAGGATCAGTCTTTGATTGGACTGCCGATCATGACATCGCATTTCTTGCTACTAAGCATGTTCTTGCATCACCACCTGTCCTTGCGCACTTCGTTACCCACGATGATACAGACCGATGCGTCTCGTCTCAATGGACTAGGGTTTGCATTGCCCCAGCAACACGGCGATCTGTGGAAACTTGTTCAGTGTGGGTCTCGTTATCTGGGATGTCGAGTCTCGTTATGCGATGATTGAGCTCGAAGCTCTGGCTGTAGTTTGGGGCATGAAGAAATGCCTTCATTACCTACTGGGCCTACCCATATTTCAGCTTGTCATCGACCACAAACCGCTTGAACCCATATTGAACACCTACACTTTGGATGCTATCGAAAACCCACGTCTGCAACGACACGTGGAGAAATTGTCTCTCTACACGTTTACTGCAATGTGGAGGAAGGGATGCGAGCATGCCATCCCAGACGCTCTATCACGCCACCCAGTGGATATCCAATTGCCAGATGAGGAGGCGGATATACACGTTCAACATCACATACACCAAATCACCTTGGCGGCAGTAGCGAACGTCGATGATGGAAATCAAGATCATCTACGTGATCCTATACTCGATAAACTCCGTGCGGAAGCACGACACGATGAGGCATACTGCTTACCAGCTCAGGCAGTAAATACTGGCTTTTCAGCAAACCGTAGCGAGTGGGACCATCGCCTCAAGGCTTACTTTGGGATATGTGATCAGCTATCAAGTGACGATGACATCGTACTCTATGGTCAACGCATTGTCATACCTCGTGCAGCACGTACGGAGGTATTGAATCGACTATACGACTCACATCAGGGCATGGAACGTACAAAACACCGAGCTCGACAGACTGTGTATTGGCCAAATATCAACAACGATATTGCCAACGTGACTCGCTCGTGTCCTGTGTGTCAGGAGCGAATGGCCAGCCTTCAGAAGGAACCATTTATGAGCTATACACGACCACGGCGTGTGTTCGAGGAGGTATCTGCCGATTTGTTTTCCGATGCGGGAAAATCGTATCTGGTCTACGTTGACCGACTCTCTGGGTGGCCATGCATTTATTTTTTCACACGTGACCCCATGCCACGTGACCTCATCCGAGCTCTACGATTATTCTTTGTGGATCTGGGACTCTGGGTGTCCCAGTTCGTCACTGCAACACTCCACCGATCTGGGCTTTATGGCAGAGTGGCCAGACGGAAGCCTCTCCTCAGTGAAAGACACATGAAAGCCCGCTTGGAGTTTGCAAAAAAAGCACCTAAAGGACTCTCAGACTGTGAGAAACCAGATTCGGTGGTCTGATGAAACCAAGATTGAACTGTTTGGCTTCCGTCTGGCCACTCTGCCATAAAGCCCAGATCGGTGGAGTGTTG
Source organism: Myxine glutinosa (assembly GCF_964187855.1). Taxonomy (NCBI): domain Eukaryota; kingdom Metazoa; phylum Chordata; class Myxini; order Myxiniformes; family Myxinidae; genus Myxine; species Myxine glutinosa. The sequence continues at coordinate 121,609,194 of NC_136271.1, read as the reverse complement.
CAGTGATGGTTGTCGTTCTGGAAGTTTCTCCCATCTCCACACAGGATCTCTGGAGCTCAGCGAGTGACCATCGGGTTCTTGGTCACCTCTCTTACCAAGGCCCTTCTCCCCCGATTGCTCAGTTTGGCCGGGCGGCCAGCTCCAGGAAGAGTCCTGGTTGTTCCAAACTTCTTCCATTTAAGAACTATGGAGGCCACTGTGCTCTTGGGAGCCTTCAATGCAGCAGAATTTTTTTTGTAGGCTTCCCCAGATCTGTGCCTCGACACAGTCCTGTCTCTGAGCTCTGCAAGCAGTTCCTTCGACCTCATGACTTGGTTTTGCTCTGATATGCATTGTCAGCTGTGAGATCATATATAGACAGGTGTGTGCCTTTCCAAATCATGTCCAATCAATTGAATTTACCACAGGTGGACTCCAATCAAGGTGTAGAAACATCTCCCTCCCACAGATCTCTCGATGTCTCCATGTCTCTCGGTTCCTGCTCTCAAATGTTGTGTTTGTGTCCTTCCCCCTCTCTCCCCATCTTGTCTACCGCTCCCGATGTTATTTGTTTTATGTCGGTTTGTCGGTTATGTGTCGGTTTTTCGGTTTGTCTTTCTGTGTGATAAATGTTCGCTCTTTCACGAGCCTCGATCTTGTATACAAAAAAAAAAAAAAAAAAAAAAAAAGAGAAATGGGAGGCACCTGAGCTAAATTCCAAGTGTCATCGCAAAGGGTCTGAATACTTATGTAAATGTGATATTTCAGGTTTTCTTTTTAATAAATTTGCAAAACTTTCTAAAATCCTGTTTCCTCTTTGTCATTATGGGGTATTGAGTGTAGATTGGTGAGAGAAAAAATGAATTTAAACGATTTCAGCATAAGGCTGCAACATAACAAAATGTGAAAAAAGTGAAGGGGTCTGAATACTTTCTGAATGCACTGTATGTACTCATGCATGTTGATCGATTTTGGGGACTGTCACTTCTTGGAAACCTCCTCCATATGTCGTCGGTTTGAAGGGAAGGGGAGATGTTGGATACTGCAAAACCCTTTGGTATTACGCATGACAGAACGTCCATTAGGTCGCAGAATGAAGTTGCAATATGGTGACGCATGTTTGTCGCTGCAGCAGGTGTAACTTACGACTGGGACAGGAAGTTCAAAAGTGGAGTGTGCAGTGTGGCAGACGCTGCTCGCTCGGGCCGGCTTCACACAGCTGACAAACCAGAAATGGTTGCAGGAGTTGAATGTGTGCTAAAGGAAAACCGTCGCATTGCGCTGGATAGAGTGGTCTCCAAATTGAACATTAGCTATGGTTCAGCACACCATATTATTCACAATGTGCTGGGGTTCCGCAAAGTGTCTGCAAGGTGGGAGCCGAGACAACTCACACCCTAACTGAAAGAATGGCGAGTGGACGCATGTGAAGAACTTCTGCGACGTTACAAAAAAGAAGGCGACACTTCCTTACAACGCGTAGTGACTAGGGATGAAAGCTGTGTCCACTACTTTTAGCCAGAAACGAAGATGACAAACAAAGAGTGGTGCCATTCAACTTCACCGAAGCCCAAAAAATTCCGCACACAGACGTCCGCTGGAAAAGTGATGCTGACGCTCTTCTGGGATAGCCGAGGCCCACTTGTAGAGCATTACATGCTCAGAGGAACCACAGTCACCAGTGCATCATACTGCGACCTCCTTTAAAAAATCATCTGAAACCAGCAATCAGATCAAAACGTCGTGGACTACTCATTGCCGGTGTTTTGCTGCAGCATGACAATGCTCGGCCCCATACTGCCCACACTACAGCTGCAACAATGGAGGACCTGCATTTTGAGTGTCTTCCTCATCCACCCTACTCGCCAGACCTCGCCACTTCGGATTACTACATCTTTGGGCCACTAAAAGAGGCGCGTGGTGGAACCACTTTTCGATCCGACGAAGAGGTCCAAGAGGCGGTGCAGGAATGGCTACGCAAGCAGACAACATATTATTTTACAGCGTAGCCCATCGGGCAAAGCCGTCTAGAACTGTTTGTCTGTCTGTCTGTCTGTATGTATGTATGTATGTATGTATGTATGTCCCTGCAAACGTATACCAATCAGAGCTGAGGATATGGTCACATGACAGGGTGATGTGATTACGTCTGATGTCATTACGACGGTGCTGCGGCTGACTCTCCATGCACCGTCATTTTCATTTATATGCCGTACATGCTGAACATATCGTCGAACCTGTCATATATCACAATCGCCATGCTCTACCTTGACGTTTTTCATTCAGTGTGAAACACAAACAAACCGATTGTTAAAATGACCATCAAATATCGAAAGCATCGGTTACGTCTCTTCCAACAATACGGTATGTATAGGCCTTAGGCTTCATGCCTCACCTTTGGACCGCTTCAGACAAATTAAGCCCAGGTTTCTGAATACAGTTGTGTATCATTTCAGTTGTATCGTTTTCGTAATAATAATAATAATAATGGAGTAAATATAACCATAACACCTTAATCCCAATGGCGTGAATACACAGTTAATGGATTGAAGCGGCGTATGGTTCGTGAATCAATGACGTAACCGGTGTTCTGCACTAATATTAATAATCGCAGAAGTAAGGAATTGGCCTCGGTTTTTTAATAGTAATATCATTTTCGAAATATAAAGTTAATATTATAGTAAATCTAATCGAAACACGAATCCCTTCGTAGTGACTGCAAACGTACTGGAAGTTAAAAGATATCATCTATCTTCTATCTTCTATATATATATATATTGTAACGAATTTGAGAAAGTGTAAAGAATGTGAGAATTATGGTTTTGTTGTGTGGAAATGTCACCCTCCGTAATGTAAAGAAAGGTCGAAGCTCGTCCTCTTAGTTAATTCCATAAACCTACACGCAGGGCACCATATATCCTTTTAAATAGTTAGTCCCTTATTCTATGTAGTTTAAGACTGTGTTTCCCAATAGTTTGACTCTTCATTGCACCGAATTAAATAAGAGTAGGTCCCATCTGCAAAGTGTCAGGTTTGGATGGTTTTCGCCGCAAATGGACTCCATTGAGCACGCGGTCGGTACGGAGAAGAAAGGTGGGTCTCCACCTCGTCATAGAGGGGAGGAGTGAGTCGGCCCCGCTCATCCAACCCAGAACGAGGGGTTTGGCTTGAGAGGGCGGAGAGAGAACGCTTGGGGGAGGTTCGCAAAGGTTGAAGGGTGGGGCTTATATAACCCACGGGAGATGCCGACAGAAGAGTTGCGCTGGAGATGCGCAGGTGTGTCCAAGCCGCCGTGATACGTGCCGCGCTGCAGGAAATACGGACCGAGGCAACGGAAGGAGCGCGCGATGCAGCAGTGCGGAGAAAGGAACTTCGCCCGCGCAGTTTGGGACCGCGGGAGTTCGCACGACCGCGGCTCGGCTTCTTGACGGCGGTGCCTTCTGGCCCGACCGTGCCCAGTCCCCGCTGAACCTTCCTTGCCTCTCAAAGCCATCCATCTCCAAGCCATTCATTCCTGCCTGCATTTCCCCGTGTAAGTGTGAATGTTCGTCTGTCTTTCACGTTGTCCTGGGGTTTATTAATTAAGCTTGTATAGGTAAGCTAATGATTTCACTGTGTCTCCTGCTCCTTCCATTTCCCTGTATATAACCTTGACTGCTCTTTTTGCTTTGGCTTGTGTAAATAATTAATAAATCCTGTTATTCCTCCGTACTTCTTCTTATTCTTCATTCTCGTTCGGTCGCTTTAGTGGTTTCAATATTGAGTGTACGTGGCGCGATTCGGCCAACGTTCAGGATCGGGTTTAGTGAAGGATAATGACTCGAACTTCGGGTTGCTAAAAACCGCTCGGCAACTAGACCATCCAAACCGGGGTTCGAGCGGTACTTGCCTCCCTAGTCTGCGGAGGGACGGATAAAGGTATTCGGGATAAACCCTGGACCCATAACCCTGATCCGTTCCATCCGGTGGGATAGCGTTACAAGTGCCAGGAGCGGCAATGGCCAGGTAACGGACAAGGGGTTAACCCCCCCTTGCTAACGGGAGAGCCGTCGTTCCGTATCCGTAACAATTGGTGTCTGGGAGTGAGATTCGAGGCCCGAACCAAATTTTTTATAACATAAAAAAATTTGGTCGAAATTACGAGCGGCCGAAATTTTGTTTAACATCCCAAATTGAGTCGTGCCATGGACAATCAAGGCGATCGGATGCAGGTGGGTGAATCTGAAGAGGGGTTAGGGGTAACCCAGGACCACAGGGAAGAAATGGAGGAGAGCAATGAGGAGGTGGTTGAGGGAGTTTCAGGTGCACAAAATGGCGCCCTCGCGCACGTGGTTGGAGAGGCGCAAAATGGCGCCTCGCACAAGGGCGCGGTAGCCGAGCCCGCTGTACCAGCGGGCTTTAACATGCAGCCGTTTGACATGCAGCAGTTCATGGCACGGTTCAGCGAATCTATGGCAGAGTCGAAGTGCGACAACGAAAAAAGAAGCAGGGAAATGAAAGAAATGGAAGACAGAGCAAGGGCTGATAGTGAGCGATTGAGGGGCCAAATGAGGGACGAAGCGAGGCGTACTAGTGAGCAATTAAGAGATGGGTTAAACAATATGGGAAATAAATTTGAGGGGTTAGAAAATAAATTTGAGGGGTTAGACAAGAAATTTGAGGGGTTAGACAATAAATTTGAGGGGTTAGACAAGAAATTTGAGGGTAAATTTGAAGGGTCAGACAACGGGATAAAAGAGGTAAAGAATGGGTTAACGGGGCTAGAAGATAAGATGGAAGGCAAATTGCGGGAGATAGGGGAGCAATCCGCCCGGGAAATCAAACGGATGGGGAACCAGATAGAGGAGGTGAAAATCGGGTTAGAAGGTAAACTGGATGCTCAGAGGGATGAATTAGAACAGATGAGGGCGGCATCTACTAAAGAAATGGAGGACATGGGGGAGGAAATAAGACGAGGGGTGAGCGAGGAAGTCTCGGGGGTACGCGAGGAGGTAAAGCGAGGTGAGAAGCATATGGAGAAAGAGGTGAGAAATGGGACGGCCAAGTTACAAGGGGGCATAGAGGACCTGACACAGGGGGTGGAACAGCTGACAGTGGGACAAAGGGAGCTGAAGGATCAGGTACAAAAGAATACGGCTGTGATCGAGGGGTTGAAGGCGACACAGGAGATAAAGAGGGACGTAGCAGTAATAAAGAAGGAGTGTCAGACGGTACATGAGGGACTAACAACAAGGTTGGACGAGGTGACAGAGGCAATGGAGACGAAAGAACGGGGGCAAAGGAGCACTAGTTATGGGGTTTATGGCAGTGAAAACTAGCCCGGGAGGGTTTGGATAATGTGTAGGGACGATTGACCATAGGTAACTGTAAGTTTAAGTCGCGACTTTGAACAGGTAGTGGGGACATAGAGAGGGTAGTTGGATTATAATGACGAGGGAGCGCAATAATATAAGGGGCGACTGGGAAGCGCGAGTTTTAGCAGGGCACCAGGTAGTTCAGATGATGCCGTGTGAGTGTTGGAGGTGTACTCAGAAGTGTATTGTGAGAAGGTGATTGTGAGTTGTATTGAGCGTGGAAGTGTATGGAGCAGTGAGTGAGGAACAATTGTGATTGCACAGGTGTGCAACTGAACAGGTGTATGGAGCAGTGTATGAGTGAGAGATGGTGATGTGTGTGGTGTTGACCAAATGGTCCAGGAAGGAAGGAGGGTGCAGGTGGCACCAGGTGAGATTGCACAGGTGTGCAACTGCAGGTGTATGGAGAATGGTTGTGTGGAATACATGGAGTGTGGAATATATGGAGTATGGAATGGATGGTCGTGGAGTGAGTATGGTGGAAACTGTGGAGTGGAGTGGATGGTGCGAAGGTGTGGATAGGGGAAAGGAGGATGGACCCCATCACGAATACCCGGGGAGGGTAGTGTAAGCGTTAGGTAGAGGGTACAGGTAAATTGTGGTTGGATATTGGCATCTGTGGTGCGTGTGGAAGAATGATGGTTGGATGGGTGCATTAGTGTTGTGGAAATGGCTGGGCGTGTGGCCTGTTAGTATGTGTAGTTGGTTGAGCACTCCACCACTGTGAGGATGTCGGCCAGGTGAGGCCACAGGTGGGCTCTGGGAGCCGGTACAGTTGTGGATGGGGCCCGAGGATCCGGAGGACGGACCCGGGTAGCCCAGTGCCAGAGAGGGCACCGAGTGGGGAGAGCGCCAGAGGGCCTTCCCCAGTTAGATAGGTTAGGGTGGGGAGCTAGGTAAGCTCGGGTGGCAACTACAGTGGTGGAGGTGTGCAGGTGGGTAGACCTGCTGGGAGAGCTACACGACTCAGCCCGGAAATTGTGCAAGGGCAACGGGAGATGAATCGGGGGAGTGAGACCCCAAATTGAGAAGCACCACAGTTTGGTCAATGGGAATTGGTTTTTAGAACCCATAGTGTAAGTTGGCCAATGGATTGGCAGGGAAGACCCCGGGTAGTGTAAAGTGTGTTAATGTCAGTAAGAGGATAGTTCGGATGGAAATCTCCTCGCACCATCTTCATCCACTCACCTGAGGTGACGTACCTCCACACCATGCCAGGTTGTTTTTGTTATTCTTATTGTGCAGATGTTTGGAATGTGAGATGCATCATGACGTGGGTGTGACATTGTGCTTTGTTGTTCCATCTCTGCCTCCTTATGAGGATTGATGATGAATTGGGTGATGGCAAATTTTGGTTAGAGGGATTGTGGTGACGAATTTGGTATAGGGGAAATATGGGGGAGACGTAACAGTCGTGACGAATTTGTAAAGGTGTAGGTTTTTGTAAATATGGGGAGGGGCAAGGGGGGGTAGTGTAGGTCACATGTGGGGGGCGTACGGTAGGGACGAGCATTTCTCACTTCGCTCTCCGTACGCACCTCGTCCTGCATTACCTTGTTTGATGTATACCTTTGTGACCCTACCCCCTCACTCACCTGTCTTCTTCCCCCCCCCCCTTGTCTCCCACCCGAGGACTGTGCGCCACTGGGCGGGCGTCGAGGGGAGCGTGCGGAGGTCGCCTTGTGTGCCAGGACCCTCGCAACCAGCATGCATTGCATTGATGTACCACTTTATGGACCGCTGTTCTGCGGCCAAGTACCACTTGATGGACCCCAGGTTCTGGGGCAGGGCACCTCTGTTGGAGACCGGCCATAGTGGCCAGGTAATCTTGCTTGCGGACCTCGGTAAGGTGGCACCTATGCCCAACAGGTGGACCATCCTTAGTTGGCCCCTGTGGCCCTAAATTAAAAAAATGGACACTTTCTGCTTTTTAGTTCAAGTAGGCCGCATGAAGCAAGAAGACATCGGGAAGAACATCGGCCCAGCAGAGAAGGAGAAGACCACCACCAGTTGTTTTTTTGTGTTTATTACAAACTGTAATGACTGCACTGGTTGGTGCTTTTGGGTGCTTTAGTGTTATTGGTACTGGTGCATCGATGCAATGCGTGCTGTCTCCTCCCTCCCAACAGGAATTTCCTTCTTTTTGTTTCCCTAAAAAGAAAAGAAAAAAACACAGGTCCTGGGTTGCGTTGTAAATAAGGAATAACGTCACTGTAAATAATGCTCCCCACCGTAAATGTATAGTTTGAAAACAATTCCGCAATTCGGTTAGCTGTGGGCGCAAGTCTGTTAGATAGGGTGCAATGCAGCAGGGGGACATACTTAATTGTGTTTTAAATCTGTCGCACTCAGGGTCAGGTTAATTGTAGAGGGAACTACACCTACGTGTCACACTAAAAGTAAAGTTTTATAGGCCCGAGGACGGGCCTGAAGGAAGGAGGGTGCAGTGTAACGAATTTGAGAAAGTGTAAAGAATGTGAGAATTATGGTTTTGTTGTGTGGAAATGTCACCCTCCGTAATGTAAAGAAAGGTCGAAGCTCGTCCTCTTAGTTAATTCCATAAACCTACACGCAGGGCACCATATATCCTTTTAAATAGTTAGTCCCTTATTCTATGTAGTTTAAGACTGTGTTTCCCAATAGTTTGACTCTTCATTGCACCGAATTAAATAAGAGTAGGTCCCATCTGCAAAGTGTCAGGTTTGGATGGTTTTCGCCGCAAATGGACTCCATTGAGCACGCGGTCGGTACGGAGAAGAAAGGCGGGTCTCCACCTCGTCATAGAGGGGAGGAGTGAGTCAGCCCCGCTCATCCAACCCAGAACGAGGGGTTTGGCTTGAGAGGGCGGAGAGAGAACGCTTGGGGGAGGTTCGCAAAGGTTGAAGGGTGGGGCTTATATAACCTGCGGGAGACGCCGACAGAAGAGTTGCGCTGGAGATGAGCAGGTGTGTCCAAGCCGCCGTGATACGTGCCGCGCTGCAGGAAATACGGACCGAGGCAACTGAAGGAGCGCGCGACGCAGCAGTGCGGAGAAAGGAACTTCGCCCGCGCAGTTTGGGACCGCGGGAGTTCGCACGACAGCGGCTCGGCTTCTTGACGGCGGTGCCTTCTGGCCCGACCGTGCCCAGTCCCCGCTGAACCTTCCTTGCCTCTCAAAGCCATCCATCTCCAAGCCATTCATTCCTGCCTGCATTTTCCCGTGTAAGTGTGAATGTTCGTCTGTCTTTCACGTTGTCCTGGGGTTTATTAATTAAGCTTGTATAGGTAAGCTAATGATTTCACTGTGTCTCCTGCTCCTTCCATTTCCCTGTATATAACCTTGACTGCTCTTTTTGCTTTGGCTTGTGTAAATAATTAATAAATCCTGTTATTCCTCCGTACCTCTTCTTCTTCTTCATTCTCATTCGGTCGCTTTAGTGGTTTCAATATTGAGTGTACGTGGCGCGATTCGGCCAACGTTCAGGATCGGGTTTAGTAAAGGATAATGACTCGAACTTCGGGTTGCTAAAAACCGCTCGGCAACGAGACCATCCAAACCGGGGTTCGAGCGGTACTTGTCTCCCTAGTCTGCGGAGGGACGGATAAAGGTATTCGGGATAAACCCTGGACCCATAACCCTGATCCGTTCCATCCCGCGGGATAGCGTTACAAGTGCCAGGAGCGGCGACGGCCAGGTAACGGACAAGGGGTTAACCCCCCCTTGCTAACGGGAGAGCCGTCGTTCCGTATCCATAACAATATATACAGACTTGGCATTTAATATGGATTATATATTTTTTTCTTGACTTGGGTTTATTTTCTTAACTCAGCATATCAATCTGGTGAGTTTCTTTTACACTTTGGTGATTTATTTGTTAAAAGAACCATGTCACTGATTGTCTGTCGCAGCAAGAAGTCAACAACAGGATTATATCACAGGTGGCATGGCAAAATGTACGGACAGGTGCATTTGACGATTGCATTCACAGTCGGGTATACAAGGGTTGTTGCATTCTGTATTAGTGGAAAACAACTGCTGCACGTCTCCAAAAGGTATTGCCGCTTCCTCTGGAGATGGTCCGTCAACTCGACAATGCTGTTTGTCATGGGGTGGTGGCTTTACGAAATTACGGCATGAAAGAGCGTGCTATTGCTCGGCAGTATGGCATCACTCAAGGTCAGGTGTCAAAGATTCTGAAATGAAATGCTCAGAGGGGTGTCCCTACTCCAATACCGGGGCCAGGACATCCCCGCAGAACCACAAGGAGGGATGATCGCCAGCTGCACCGGTTAGTCCGCAATGGCCGTACCAAGTCAGCTAATCGGATTCGGGCTGAGTGGCAGCAACTGACAAATGTGCCTGTATCCAGAAGGCTAGTCAACCAACGACTGGTTCAAGCAGGCTATCGTGCCAGGCGTCCCCTGAGAAAGCCACGCCTGACCAGACAACACCGCCAGCACCGATTGCAGTGGGCCAGAGAGCACCATCAATGGCAGCCAGGACACTGGAATCACGTGATCTTCAGTGACGAGTCTAGATTTCTGGTCTATCGTCAAGATGGTCACGTCCGAGTGCGCAGACAAGTGCATGAAGCCTACAACAAAGATTGTATCGTGCCAAGAGTCCAAGCTGGAGGTGGTGGGGTTACCGTTTGGGCTGCTTTTCATGCAGGGGGCAAAACTGACCTGGTTGTTCTGAATGGAAACCTGAACCAGTTCAAGTACAGGGCCATTCTGGAAGAAACATTGCTTCCATTTGCTCGTGCAGCCTTTCGAGGAAACTTTGTCTTCCAAGATGACAATGCACGGCCTCATCGTGCTCGCATGATCCAACACTTTCTTGCTGACCGTGGTGTAGAGCATATGGAATGGCCTGCCATGCCCCCCGATATGAATCCGATAGAGAACTTGTGGGCAGAATTAACGCGTAAAATCGACCACTTGGACCAGCAGCCGACCTCTGTGTGTGAATTGCAGCAGGATATTGTCACTGCATGGCAAGCGATTCCTGTCCAAACCTTGGCAAATCTCGTGAACAGCATGCCTCAATGTGTACGTGCTCTCCTGAATGCTCGTGGGGGTTACACGAAGTACTGAACTGTAATTTTACTGTCCGTAATCCCAGTCGTAATTTAACTTTTGTTTTTGCTAAAAAAAAAATTTGGCTAATGTGCAAAATAAAGAGATACTTCTGGAAAACGTACAGAAGTTTAACACAGTACTGTCCATGAATTGAGTTCGATATCAGTTTACATCACTTTCAAGGATCAATTTATTTGTTTTGAAATGTCAAATGTGGTTTTTGTTTCTTTTAAAGGTCACATTAACAAAATCTAGAATAATTTCAACATAATTCCAATGAACTTTTGGTTCTAAGACATCTTGAAAAGTAAGTTCACCCCCACAAAAAAACAATTCCATATTAAATGCCAAGTCTGTATAAAAGAACGTTTTTGTTTGTTTGTTTGTTTGTTTGTTTGTCTGCACACGCTAATCTCGTGAACGGTGAAAGATAGGAGGAAACCTCTAAAACAAAAAAATGTCGGGATGGGCCCCGGGAAGGTTGTCGGCTAGGTGGTGAGGCCGGTCGAGGCCGCCTCGGCCAGGCTGGGCCCATTTCGCAATTAAAAGCTGAGCTGAATTATATTCGTCAATCTTCTACAGCCGCGAGTAAAAGCTGAATTATAGTAGTAAATTCATTCAAAAAGAACTTAAAATGTCGGGACGGGCCCCGGGAAGGTTATAGGCTAGGTGGTGAGGCCGGTCGAGGCCGCCTCGGCCAGGCTGGGCCCATTTCGCAATTAAAAGCTGAGCTGAATTATAGTAGTCAATCTTCTACGGCCACGAGTAAAAGCTGAATTATAGTAGTAAATTCATTCAAAAAGAACCAAAAATGTCGGGATGGGCCCCGGAAAGGTTAAGGACTAGGTGGCGAGGCTGGTCGAGGCCGCCTCGGCTGGGCTGGGCCAATTTCGCAATTAAAAGCTGAGCTGAATTATAGTAGTCAATCTTCTATGGCCGCGAGTAAAAGCTGAATTATAGTAGTAAATTCATTCAAAAAGAACTAAAAATGTCGGGACGGGCCCCGGGAAGGTTATAGGCTAGTTGGTGAGGCCGGTCGAGGCCGCCTCGGCCAGGCTGGGCCCATTTCGCAATTAAAAGCTGAGCTGCATTATAGTAGTCAATCTTCTTCGGCCGCGAGTAAAAGCTGAATTATAGTCGTAAATTCATTCAAAAAGAACCCGGGCAACGCCAGGTGCATTCGGCTAGTCTTCTATATATTAAAGTACCAGCAGTTTTGTGTCCATTACGTCATTATGTATATGATGTCATTACAACGGCTGACTTCACCGACTGACATTTTAATTTACTCGTTCACCCGCTCACGACGCGAGCTGCAGAAAGAGTCATTCCCCTTTGGGGTATATACATTACAGTAGATCTACGGTCTGGTCTCAAGAACATTGGGTGTGTGTTCATTTACCAAGTTTCTTGTGGAGAGATCGCCAAGTGGTTTCGTGATCAACTTGGTGATCAACGCCAAGTGGATCGCGCTACCTAGCTGCTTGGTAAATGAGCATACCTCCAACACTTGTGGGGTATCTAGATTACAGTAGATCTTCACTCAGTTCTGTAAGTAAAACTTACCTCACGAATGTCGGGATTCCTCCAAATTTCTTCGCTTAATGTAATGAACAGCATTAGCGACTGTTTGAAAAGCTCATCATATGTGTTTGTGTTTTTTTTATATTTTACAAGCCCGGCTACGCCGCTGTTAGACTTTTGGTCTTGTTTTTATAGAGGATTCCAGGCCTTAGTAAAGCGCTGGAAAAAATGCATTGGACACAATGGAGATTATGTTGAACAAGTACAAAAAGTTTTAATTAAAACAAAAGCCGCGTCGATGTTACACAATGCCTAGATGCAGCTGTGCCTATAACGTCGATGTTATAGGCACAGGACATTCCTATTGATTCGATTACTTGATGTTATTTTTGTGCAAAGTGAAAATATATCTCGGCAATTTCCCGTGTGTGGCGACGAATTTTTAATATATCTCGGCATTTTCCCGTCTGTTATTTCAGGCGGTGTATGACTGACCATGCCGCGATTTAAAAATATATATATCTCGGCAATTTCCCGTGTGTGGCGACACGTGAACGAAGCTATGCTCCTCTCTCCACATTATTGTGACGACGTATGAATTAAATATTTCATCGTGACGATTGTCATCAAATGGACGAATTTTTAATATATCTCGGCATTTTCCCGTCTGTTATTTCAGGCGGTGTATGACTGACCATGCCGCGATTTAAAAAAAATATATCTCAATGGACTTGAAGTTACAGGCCTTTGAGAATTCATTTCGTTCTATAAAGGGCAACTTTCATCGGATTTTCTTCCCGTTTTTTTTCAACCGAGTCTAAAACTATGTTAGCGACTGTGAAAAATGAAATGATATATCGAATTTGATTTGAAATAAAACTGTGTGAGAGAGGAAGACACCACGGGCCTACAAAACAGGCCTCAAAGCTATGCGAGTTAATAAAATGGTGGATATTTGTTTATATGAAGCCTCTCCCAAAATGGGTGGAGCTATGGTTCCCAGAATGGGTGGAGCTTTGAGGTTTTGTCTTCTCTGCAAGAACAAGAAGAACAAGAAGAAGAAGAACAAGAAGAACAACAGCAGAGGGCACTCTATTAGCAGCGTCTGCGACGCGGCTAATAAAAATAACAGTTGTTGCACACGAACATGCAATAAACAAGTTGTGAAAAATATTTTAAGGTTACTTATTGACTGCCCCTCATAATAAATCCCGTGGGAATTTTTTGATGGAAAAGTAGAATTTTTATGTCAATGAGACCCCAAATCCCAATAAACGATAACAAACACATGTTTGCGGCTTGCAACTTTGTTGTAGTGTCTTTAATCAGTTGATGAGATCGATATATCGTAACGCTTCATCAGACATTTCCAGCTCACTTCGAACGTAGCTCCAGGGAGCTTATGGGATGGCGCGTCGTCCATCAGTCAGTCAGTCCATTCGTCCGTCCATCCATCCATCTGTCAGTTCGTCCATCCGTTCGTCCGTCAGTCCATCCGTCCGTCAGTCTGTCAGTCCATTCGTCCGTCCGTCATTCGGTTCATCCATCAGTCCGTCCATCCATCTGTCAGTCCGTCCATCCGTCAGTCCGTCCATCCGTCAGCCAGTCGGTCCGTCCATCCATCAGTCAGTCTGTCTATCCATCAGTCAATCCATCCATCCATCCGTCAGTCAGTCAGTCCGTCCATCCGTCAGTAAGTCCGTCCATCTGTCAGTCAGTCTGTCCATCCATACGGAAACGCTTACAAACTCTTCTCCAAAACTGCTGATGGGATTGTGACCAAACTTGGCACTAATGATATTTGGTATGCTGTAAGACCTGCAACTCAAGTTTGTTCACGGCATTAAAACATCGGGGTCAAAGAGGGTCTACTGGGAGTCAAAATGGTTCCAGGTTTGACCCCACAACATAGGTATTATTTTGCAAGTATCTTGCTCTGCATGATGTTTTCTTGTGTGTTTGTTTGTTTGTGAACAAGATTTCTCAAATAGTTGTGGACGGATTCGGACGAAATTTGGCAGAGATGTAGTGTATGTGACAAGGACGAATTGTTTAGATTTTGGTGAAGATCCGGATTCGGATCCGGCTACTAGAATTTTTAAGTGATTCTTCACCATTGGGACATAGGGCCAAAAACGATATCTCGCAGGATATCTCAAAAAGTTATGGATGGATTTGGACGAAACTTGGTGGAGAGGTTGGGTGTGTGACAAGGAAGAAAGATACAATTTTGGTGAAGATCCGGATCCAGATCTGGCTAGTAGAATTTTAAAAGTGACAAGTCAGGAGACGACGATGGTTCACGAGCGAGCGGTATTCAATGACAAAGGACGGACTATAACCGAAACAGGCCCGGACTGGGGGGTCGGGGGCCCACGTGGCAGGTGTCGGCCCCCGACATGCGGTGTACATGCCTATTTACAAAGCGCCCCAATGCGCTGCATGCGCAGGCCTGTAAGAGCCAGCTGTATATAATTGTGTGTGGTGCTGGCCTGGAAATGTCAAAACGAAGGATACTGACCTTGAAATGAGATCGAAAATAATGTATAATCAGTTATGAGGTTAGTTAGCTCCACAATACCGAAAATTTGGTTCGATTCCGACAACTTTGAAAATTTGACCTTTGTGACCTTCAAAGGTCAAAGGTCCCAGATTCTGAAATTTGTTGGAAAACTTGTATTTCATGATGTATGTGATAATATAAGATCATGTATGACATTTCACCCTATCAGGAAGCGAACAATGTAATAAGACAATCAAAAATCGACTTTTCTAAATTTCGTGACCTTGTGACCTTGACCTTGGGGTGAAGATGAAAAATCGAGCTCCGTGGGGCTAGACACATGACATTGGCCTAACTAAATACCGAAACCCCTGTCAGATTCCACAAACTCCCTCGGAGAAGATGTAGCTTGAACTCGATTACCCCCTAAAAAGACATCTTTTTCGGGTGTCGCTCCGCCCACAATGGGCGCAATACGCCCACTCTAGGCAGGACACAACAAGATCATGATATCAACCTCCCACCCAAGTTTCATCAAGATCGGATATCATTGGGTAGTTATGCTGTGGACAGACAGACAGACACACACCCATGACGAATATAGTGGTCACTCTGTTTGATAACTCATGAACCAATTATTCACCATTGGGAGATAGGGCCAAAAACGATAAACAGCAGGATATCTCAAAAAGTTGTGGACCGATGATTTTGATTAAATGTGATTCTGTATTGTGATTTTGTGGTCTACTCTGGAATACAAAACGTGAACTATTCACGTGGCAGAGGTATGCTCTCTACTGAGTGCCGTTCTCGTTTCATATGTCATGCTACCAGACTAATAACTTTGGGAACCCCTGATCATAATCATGGTGTTCTGGGGCGTGTTCCATTAGCAAGCAACTCAGTTACCGCTCACCAAGCTGCTCGCTTGATTGAAAGCACTCAAGCAAGCACTCCAACAGAATGGAGTGCTCGGCATCGCTTAACAGCATTGTGGTCTCCATGGAAACAATGTTATCGTGGTACTCGAGCAAATGCTGGCTGGGCAGTCGGTTTCAGTTTTACTCTATCCTCACAGCGCACATTCTCGTCTGATCAGTTTTTATCTCTGCCTTCACTTTATTCACCTTTCCTTTTCATTCTCGTTCTCCCCTTCCACCTTTCATTTCTTTGTTCACTTCTTTCGTCCTCGCTCTTCATTTATCTTCCACACATTCAAAAGCCTCGTGTCCCTTCGCACCCTTGCATCGAGCCCTGTTCATCATGCTACGCTGTCTAACCAAACCATCGACCTCTGCTTCTCCTTGTGCACCTCCCGCGTTTCTCCCGGCCAAAACCACGATTGAGTTTGCGCTGCGAACGATTCCAACATAGAAGGCAGTGTGTAGGTGACTTTCTCTCCTACTGGGTTGACCCATTCCCCCTCTCTTTTTACCGGATGCATACGGCGCCAGCTACTGTAGAATTAAGTCATTATTAAGGTTTCGAGGGCTGGCATGTGGAGGATGAGTAATGGGAGTGTGATAGTGTTGTAGATAATTGCTTTGATTGACCTGATTCTCCTTTGTAAATACTTATTGTATGTTTGTTTGCCTGTTTATTTGCCACTAAAAGCCTGCTCTTAAGAAACTATCTGAACTTAATAGGAATAGGATATCTGAGGGTTAATCAGGCTTAATAAGCGCTAGAAACGTCCTCGGTTCCGCTCAGCCAACTAATTAAGATCGGTTACGTGATCGCTGGCATGGTACTCACTCGTACTTGAGCGTTTTTGTATGGTAACATGACTTTGGGTCTGGGACCCACCGGGGAGTTCTGAGGCGACTGGCGATTGTGGTGTTTTAAGATGTACAGTCCTCTTGGAGTTATCTGGAGGCGGCAACTGTCACACTGTTGTCAAGGAGTTGTATTGGACCAGAGGTGCAGGAAATCGCATTGGGCGAGCTTCGGTGGCAGAGGTAAAGACGGGAGTGACTTTCAACCCATCACTGAAATCCTATGCTACCTAAATCTGCCAATAACCTGCCATACACCACATATAGGAAGGACGACAGCAAGGCCTAACTATAGACTTGGTGTGATTTAAAAAAAATAAATTTGTATGCAACCTGTGGATGCTGATTGCATCACTGATGGAAGTGCGGTTATGCTGCTGATGCAGCCCCTGTTTGCAGTAACCTGGTACTCATTTTGCCGACATCGGAAGGGTAACAGGCTGAGTCAACCCACAAAATTTAACGGCACAACAGGGGCTCAAACTCAAGACACTAAGATCTTATGCCGGTCACGTACTATGAAGCCAACACCAGGCTTGGAGTCATCAAAATAACTTTCAGACATCTGTACCCGAAGACCCCCGTACTACTCTGCAAAACACTATAGTGAGGCCTAAACTGGAGTATTACGCAATAGTATGAAGCCCCCTTCTTCGAGATGAGATGAGGAGGCTTTGGAAAAAGTTCAAATAATTGCTGCACAATCAACCTTACGCTGATTGTCGGCAAACTGTTGGGGTTTGGTGAGAGATGCTATCATGGAACACATGATGACCTACAAACTACTTTCAGATTGTCAACAGATCATAAACCACCCAGCTATTATGTGCATTCGAGGAGATGACTCTTATACTAGAGGACGGAGGTCCAGTTGATAAATCTGTACCTGGATTTGAGGAAAGCATTTTATTTGGTACGGGACAAACGGCTTTTCGGGAAAATTGTGACCTATAGAATAGCAGGGAAACTCCTCAAATATATAACTGCATTTCTGATTGGAATACAACAGAGGGTTACCATAAATGGGGTGAGCTCAAAATAGACCTCATTGAAGAACGGCATGCCATAAGGGAGTGTTCCTCGGACTTCTGCTGTTTATCATTTTTATTAACGATCTGCCGGAAGTTGTGAGAACTGCATGTATATCCTGGTAGACGACACAAAGATGTTTGGATGTGTTTCCAACCGTGACCAGATTAAAGCCCTCTGATATTATTTGGATAGAGCACAGGAATGGTCCATCACCTGGCAACTCCCTTTCAATAAGGCTAAGTGCAAAGTCCTACATATCGGAAGGTCAAACACTCGAAATAACTACTGCATGAATGAAGTTGACCTTCAAGGTATCCAGTAGAAGAATGATTTATGTGTCATCATTGACAATGAACTCAACTTCCATCATCATGTCTCATCAGCAATCCTAAAAACATCAAATCTTGGGGATCATTAAATGGACGTTCTCACACATGACATTGGAAATGCTACCAATCCTCTACACAACTTTGGCTAGGCCCCACCTCCATTATGGAAACGTTCTGTGGCATCTGCGGTTTAAGACTGATAGGGACAGGATCAAGAAGGTACAGAGACGGTAACTTGTATAAATCCTGAGTTGTGTCACCTACCAAACGAGCAATGACTGGAGATACTGAACCTGCACCCATTGTGTTACAGACATCGAGGAATCTTTTGAAAAATCTTTGGTCAACCTTGAACAAATTGCAACAAAAAGTATCTCTGCTGTCTTGTACTCCTGAATATGTCCTCTATTTATATACAGTCGTGGCCAAAAATATTGGCACCCTTGCACTTTTTTCAAATAATGCACCATTTCTTCCTTAAAATTGTTGAAATTTAAAAATATTTTGGTATCCACATATGTATTTCTTTGGTTTGCAGTGGAACAAAACCAAAAAGCTGAAAAAATTACTAAATCTTAGCTTATTCCATGCAGAAATCCTAAAATGGCCCAGACAATATTATTGGCATCTTTTAGAAGTTGTTAGAAAAAATTAGATTTCAAGCAGGTGATTCTCCTTTGCTTTGGAATTGAACTCATGTGGTGAGTTGCAGGTGCCTGCAATATAAAAATCACTCATTCAACCAGTTTCAATAGAGAAAAGCAGTCATTCTGCTGTTTTGTGTCACTGTGTGAACCACAATGAGCATGGAGAAAAGAAAGAAAACCAGAAAATTGTCTGAGGAGGTCAGTCACAAGATTGTAACAAAGCATGGACAATCTCAAGGCTACAAGTCCATCTCCAGAGACCTTGATATGTTCCTGTGTCCACCGTACGCAATGTTATCAGGAAGTTTAAGGCCTATGACCCTGTAGCCAACCTCGCTGGACGTGGCCGCAAGAGAAAACTTCATCGAAGATTGCAGTGAAGGATTGTATAATGGTTGAGAAAGCACCTCCATCAACTGCCAAACAGATTCAAGCTGACCTTCAGACACAAGGTATGACAGTTTCAACTCGCACCATCCATCGCCAACTCAATGAAAGGGGATTCTATGGTAGGAGACCAAGGAGGACCCCACTGCTGAGAAAGCCCGACTGGAGTTTGCCAAAACACACCTGAACAAGCCAAAATCCTTCTGGGAGAATGTCCTGTGAACAGATGAGACCAAATTAGTGCTTTTTTGTCAAGCACATCATCTCTATGTTTACAGAAAACAAAATGAAGCCTTCAAAGAAAAGAACACCTTCCCTACAGGCAAACATGGAGGAGGTTCAGTGATGTTTTGGGGTTGCTGTGCTGTCTCTGGCACTGGGTGCCTTGAATGCGTGCATGGCATCATGAAATCAGGAGATTACGAAGGCATTTTGGAGTGCAATGTTCAACCCAGTGTCAGAAAGCTGGGTCTCCGTCAAAGGTCATGGGTCTTGCAGCAGGACAATGACCCCAAACACACTTCAAAAAGCACCCAGGAATGGTTCAAGACAAAACACTGGACTGTTCTGAAGTGGCCAGCAATGAGTCCAGATCAAATTCTATTGAACTCCTGTGGGGAAATCTGAAAACAGCAGTTGGGAGAAGGCACCCTTCACATCTGGGGGAACTGAAGCAGTTTTCACAAGAAGAGTGGGCCAAACTGCCAGTAGAGAGGTGTAGGAAGCTCATTCATGGCCAGAGGAAGTGCTTGACTGCAGTTATTTTGTCCAAAGGCTGTGCTACAAAATATTAAGTCGAGGGTGTCAATAATTTTGTCAATGCCATTTATTTTTATTTTCTGATTTAAAAGGATATATTAAGTTCTGTATCCAAAACAAAGGTTCTGTAATATTAACAGTGAAATAAATAATTGTGTAGACCAAATACTTTTGTCAATTTCAACTTGTTGTTCCGTTTGTGAAGGGGTCGGCAATGGATTACTTTCGGTCCAGGTAGGATTGTATAGGATCGTGTGCTCTGAATGTCATGATGAAGAAGAGGAACCCCCTGTACCTAAGTAGGGACCCGTTAGACCGGATGTCATGTGGGAGTGTATCTTTGTCCCAATGATGAGGGGTGGGGTTATGTTAATTAGTTAGGGATTAATGGTAAATTCCCTGTTTGTAAATGGCCTCTGTGATTGCTCCTTTGTTTGTTACAACACACACACCACACCCGCCATGCACTCCACACCTAAAAATAACACTAAATAAAAGTAGCAGGAAACAGGACATTCAACTACCGCTGATACCACCGACCGGGTGATCACAAAGGCCGGCAAGTGGTCGTGAGGCCACGCCCTGAAGAACCATTGGTCAGGACGGCCATAGAGAATTGGGATGGCACTCGCTGATAGAAGCTTGCGTGGACGTCATCGGATGATGTGAGAGCCCGGGGAACAAAAGACTTTGTACCGGCATTTTCTGCCTCTCCTTTTGGGCTGATGAAAAGCGGTTACAGTTCATCTTCTTCTTGGTTTTGGATTTCATTGCGAACAGTCACATTTTCCGGCTCTTGCATTGGGACAGGGACATTGGTGTCGTGCAGTCGGACATTTGTGCTTTTCGGTCTGGGCGATCGGTTCCGAGCGGCCACATTTTCCTTTCCCTGGCTCATTGGTGCTGATGGTGCGGTGGCTGTCCGCGCTGAGAGACCGCGGTGCAGTGTGGAGCAGACGGCGAGTGGACAGGTGCGGCCTGCTCGCTTCGTGCTTGGTGGCTGGAGGAACGAACTGCATGCCAAGACATTTTCCTGCGCACGATCTGCGCGCCAAGACATTTCCCGTGCACGGACTTCGTGCCAGGGCGTGTGTTTTTCCGCGCAGGGACACGGGACCTTCGACGGCCCCAGACGGTCATGGACGCCAGGCTGAGTGCTGGCAAATGCACCTCACAAACACTACGCTGTATTTTCACATTTCTTTTATCACCCCCTTGTGTTGTATACGAGTCTGGGAGGGGGCGCTCCATTTAGGAATTTTAGCTTCACTGTGCATTTTTTTTGTTACCAGCATTTCTTTCATTAAAGCCGGTATTTTTGCATCTTACTCCGTAAGAGCTTCGCTACCCTTCACTGCCTTATCCCCCACGGGTATTAACTCCACATTGTTGACTGAACACCTCGGAGTGTTAAGCTTGATTGACTACCTGTTACCTTGGAGGATCTTAATCCCCAGGAACACGACATTACTTTTAGAGAAAATTGTGAGTTATTTGAAAAAAGTGCAGGGGTGCCAATATTTTTGGTCACGACTGTATATATAAAACCGAAAAACGTAGTCCGTGAGTCCATGAAGCCGTGTGATTATATATCGATTCAATACGTACTGTTGGAATATAGCTTTAGACCCTTTAGACTGCACAAACACCTGAGACCTTTGGAGACCTTTAAGTCCCACAAGCCCTTTAAGTCCCCCGAATACCCTTAAGATCATGAAGAGCCTTAAAGACCCAAAAGACTAAAAGGACCCAAAATAACCCAAACACCCCAAAAAACTCCCAAATTCCCAAAACACCCTGAAGACCCAAAATATTCAAAATACCCTGAAGACCCAAAAGACCCTTGATGACCTAAAATGCCCTGAAGACCCAAAATACCCAAAAGAACCAAAATACCCCAAAGACCCAAAATGCTCCAAAGACCCTTGAAGACCCAAATACTCTTAATGACCAAGAGGACCCAAAAGGCCCTGAAGACCTAAAAGATCCTTAAAGACCCTGCACACCCAAAAGACCTAGAAGACCCAAAAGACACTTAAAGATCCCAAAGACCCATAAGACCAGTTTGGACCCTTGTCTATTTGGAGCTTCAGACTACTTGGACCTTTTTAGATTACAAATAAATAATATCACCAATATTATAAATGAAAAATCCCTCATAGAGCGACACATGGCAAAACAGAACAAAGTAGAATGGCACTTAGTAGAGCATCCTTTTGACCTCAAAAATAATTTGTGGTTGAATTCAGTGACCTGATATGCAAATCTTCTTCAAATTTTAAGTTAATTGGATGAAAATTTATAATTTTAGAATTTTGGCCTATGTTGACTTTTTGGCCTATGTTGACCTTTTGGCCTATGTTGACATCAAAAATAATTGTTGGTTTGTTTCAGTAAGCAGATATGCAAATCCTATTCAGATTTCAAGTCAATCTGATGAAAATTTAGGATTTTAGAAATTTGAAATGGTTGTTGACCTTTTTGCCTATGTTGACCTTTTAGCCTATGTTGACCTCAAAAACAGTTGGGGGTTGAATTCAGTGACCAGATATGCAAATCGTTTTCAAATTTTAATTTAATCGGATTAAAATTGACAATTTTAGAAGTTTGGCCTATGTTGGCCTTTTGGCCTATGTTGACCTCAAAAATAGTTGGTGGTTGGTTTCAGTAACCTGATATGCAAATCCTTTTCAAATTTCAAGTCAATCGGATGAAAATTTAGGATTTTAGAAATTTGTAATTAAGGGGTTGACCTTTGGTTTATGTTGACCTTGTCACCTATATGTTGATCTCAAAAATAGTTGGTGGTTGAATTCAGTTAGCTGATATGAAAACCCTATTCAAATTTCAAGTCAATCGGATAAAAAGAGGATTTTAGAGATTTGAAAAAGGTGGTTGACCTTTGGCCTGTTGACCTTTTGACCTCAAAAATATATAGCATTTTGTCGGACCACGAACTCACATTTGGTCGAAGTCTCGTGAAGAACGGTTTAAAATTGTGACCTGTAGGCAAGTATAAGTGAGCGGACAGACAAACAAACACACACACAAACACACAAACCAGAGTGATCAACATACTTGTCCCAAAAAAATTTTTGCCAAGTAATAAATTTGTGCCAAATTAATATTTGTATTACTAGGACGTGCCCGTACGTGGGTGCCCGTTCCTTGCCAAAAAAAAAAAAAAAAAAAAAATGTCTTCGCCCATGCATGCATGGGCGTGCCCATGGGCCCATGGGCGTGCCCGTAAGTGCGTGATGTGACCGTACAATGAATGTATCGTCCCGACGCCGCAGCTCGGATGGCGCTGCAGTTAATCGGGCCTGTATCGGCAGAGTTATTATAAACGTGTACTACAATCGATCGTACCTTACAACAATCAACACAGATTGCAACGTCAAATAAATGAATACGCTCTCAAATGTGCCGTCCGAGGCGTCTGCTCGCCACGTTCAGCATCAGTACGTCGTCACTATGACTATCCGTAAGTCCGGAAGTGATGTCCTCATTTGACTGTCCGGAAGGTCGCATATCGCAGTTACGATGAATCGCAAATTAGTTTTAATTAGTTTTAAAACATAGTTTAACGCCAACATAGCGCCAACATAGTTTGCCAACGTGAAATAAATGAATACGCTCTCAAATGTGCCGTCCGAGGCAGAGTCTGTTCGCCACGTTCGGCACACGTGATAGCTCGCTGCTCTCTGATTGGTTGAATCGTTTTTTGGACATAGCTCGGTAACTACTTCTCCGATTAATATGAAACCTTGAAAAGGCACATCCTCAGGTCCCCAGCAATATACCTGGCAAGTTTCAAGTATATCGGACCCGTGGTTGTCGAGAAACAGCGGTCACAGACACACACACATACACACACACATACACACACACATACACACACACATACACACAGAGATTACTGGAATTATAGATAGATGATTGGTGTAAATCATGACAACACAACAACTAAAGTTCAGTCAGGTCATTATCCTGAATTAAAACAAGCCCGTGCGTCTTGAGTGGCGTGTGGTGAGGCGAGCACAGCGAGCTGATCCACGCCGGGCACATATAAAAAGTCTTAATGGATTCTGGAAAGGAAAACCTGTGAAAAATACTGCAATACGACCCCACCCAAAAATATCATTTTTCTGAATCTCAGCCTTCTTTAAACATATCAAACTATTAAAGGCTATCTGAAGGGTTAATTGGACTTTAATAATGAAGTAGGAAGCAATACTGAGATACATACCAAGTACTGTATATACAGTCGTATTCTTGACACAATAACAAAAGTCAACAAGTAAGGAAGGATGCTTGCATAATTATATTATAATTGATGAAATAAAACATTGAAGATCATTTGCAATTATTGCAGGTTGCCATTGCACAAATTAATTAAATAATGAAATTACAAATATTGAACAACATCAACTGACAGGACTAGTAACTGTAAAACATAACACCAAATTACAAGCATAATACCGAGAACGTTCACAGTACTGAGAGCTTTTAGAATAAAACAAGGGAGTCTGCGGATAACTTCACAGTGAACATGTACATGTTATATTATGCAAGAGAAGCATAGATCTGCAATGGAGACGAGAAGTTGCCATTTTGCCAACATCTTTCCACCCTGGGTAACTTCTATCAATGTACAAATGCATTCAGAAGCCAATAAAGTCATAACCTTGACGTTTGTACAACCAGATCCTCTGCAGTTTCCACAAGCAGGAGTTTCCACAAGCTTGAACAACGCTACTGCATCAAATTTTGTGTAAAGCTTGGCGATTCCCAAGTGGAAACGATCCGCAAGATTCAACACCGTTCATTCCATTATGAAGGAGGATTTGGGCTTCAGGAGAATCTCAGCGAAGTTCGTACCAAAGCTGCTAATGATTGAGCAGAAGCAACTCCGTTTGGAGATCGCACAGGACATGCTGGAGACTGTGAACAGCGATCCCAGCTTCCTCAACACAGTGATCACTGGCGATGAGTCCTGGGTTTATTGGTACGACCCAGAAACCAAGTTGCAGTTTTGATGCAAGTTTGATGAAACACAAAATTTGATGCAGTAGCGTTGTTCAAGTTTTTCCATCATTTTGTCAAAAACGAAAATCCGACGGTGCTCACTTACATTTCCTCACTCATCGGCGGTCTGCCATCGAATGACAGCTTCTGCAGGTGTGAAAAAATTCACGCGTGTGCATTAGGATCGCCTACATACGTGCACCAATCAACGCCTCCCTAGCTTCTTCTTTTTTTTACGCACGAAAAATAAAGGTCGGATACTTTTTGAACACACTACGTTCATCTCAAGCTGCTGCAGTCGGTCTGGCAGTTGCACCTGATGACCCACAGCAGCTCGTCAGAAGCAGGAGCTAGGTCTGCCTGGAGAGCGACAAGGCCCTCGTCGCTCTCCCGCCATCCTCACTCTTTTGGAAGGAGTCCATCCCCAGATCCCTTCCACTCCTGAAACTGAAAGTACACACAGAGGCTGTGGTACTTCACTGCTGCTGATGTAGGTGGTAAGGCCTGTGGTTGAACGTGAGACGTGCTGGAAGCCACCTTCTCACAGAACCGCTTGTGCTGGAGAGAGTCCAGCTTTTCGCTGGGTTTCCCATTGTGGAGGATCACGAAGGCTCTCTCCTGCAGCTACAACATCATCAGTAGAAGCTGACTGTGCATAAAACACCTTAGCTTGCTCAAGGAAGTGACTGCTTGTCTTGAATTTATTGAGGGAAGTTCCTTTCCCAATCCCATAGAGGCGAGATGTGTCATCCAAGGACAGCATGGAGGAAGAGGATATGTCTGGACCAAGCTGTTCCTCACCAACTTGAAGTTCCAAAAGCGAGGGTTCTTTGTGTTCTTCATAGGCTCCGGGTGGAAAAACAGGTCATGAGCCTCTGGGCTTGCCTGGTCTGTGCAGGTGCAGGTGTCTTCATATGCTTTCCCGCAATCCAAAAACAAATACTGAATTCAGGACTTTCCCCTCGCAGGAGGCTTTTTTCCCCTTTCCTAAGACTTTTTATACAGTGCCCTCAATAGGTATTGGAACACTGAAGTCAAATTTGTTATTATTGATATATACCCAAAAAATTTAGATTTGAGTTCAAAAGATGAATATGAGGCGAGAGTACAGAAGGTCAGCTTTTATTACTTGGTATTTCGATTTAGATATGTTTTACCATTGTAGAACAAAAGCACCTTTATGTTCAGTCGCCCCATTTTAGGTAAGCATAAATAATGGCATATATTGTTAGGTGTGAGGGGGTAGGTAATGAAATACCTTAATCGAGATTAAGAAATACCTTAAGATCGAGAAATACCTTAATTCCCAATTATCAGCAATGTCATGGAATCCATAATTGCTTCGGATATGAAATCTTTCCTCTTCTCCAATGGCTTGATCTCTGATCATCAATTTGGATTCAGATCAGGCCACTCTACTCTGGACATGCTGCTTCTGCTGTCTAAACAATGGATGGAGGTCCTCAATGCCAAACAGGAAATTAGAGCTGTCTCCCTTGACATATCACGTGCCTTCGATACGGTCTAGCACCCCGCTCTGCTCACCAAACTCTCCTCCTTTGGTATCCATGGAAATCTCCACGCATGGTTGGCAGACTTCCTCTCTCGTCGTAATCAACGTGTGGCCCTGAATGGGTTTCTCTCATCTCCTCTTCCTGTTCAGGCTGGAGTTCCCCAAGGCAGTGTTCTGGGCCCTGTGCTTTTTCTGGTCTTCATCAATGATCTCTCTGACTCTCTTGAAAATCCTCTCTATCTCTTTGCTGATGACTCTACTCTCTGTCGCTCCATTCCTCATCCCTCAGATCGGCAGTCTGCAGCCTCCTCACTCTCTGCAGACCTGGACAAAATCACAGACTGGGCAAACAAGTCTTTCAATCCTGACAAATCTCACACTCTTACGATGTCTCTCCGAAAAGACCGACTGGACAACCCTCCCATCCACTTTCTGAATAATCCTCTCCAAGAAGTTCTGTCACTCAAGCTTTTGGGTCTCACTATCTGCCATGATCTTTCCTGGGAAAACCACATTTCAAAATCTGGCCTCCAAAGCCAGTCGCCGACTGGGCATCCTCCGTCGTGCGAAGTCCTTCCTTGGCACACCTGAGCTCCTCACCACATACAAGGCTTTCATCCGCAGCTCAATGGAATACTGCTCTCCCCTCTGGGCTGGTGCTCCTGCCTCACACCTAGCTCGTCTTCACGCTGTTGAGACCAAAGCGTTCAAAATCATTGGAATCTCCCGCGATGAAGCTAACTCCAAGGGCCTTTCACTCACTCACCGCAGGCAGGTTGGTGGTCTTTCCGTCTTCTACCGACTCCTCTCTGGCCATGCCCCCCCCCCCAGCTCTCTCTGGGCTCTGTCCCCCAAATATTCCTACAGGTCGCACAAGATCTGCCTGCAACCCTCTTATGGTTAAACTGCCAAAATCAAGACTCTCTGCTCATCTTCACTCCTTCATTCCTCTTTTCTCCCACCTCTGGAACAAACTCCCTCACTCTCTTCAATCCCACTCCACCCTCCAGGTCTTTAAAACAGCTGTTCACCACCATCTCTTATCTTCCTTCCCCCATCCAAAACCTTGATCTTTTCTACCCCCACTAATTTCACCCCAAATCCACTTTTTTGAAATACCAACTTCTGTCCTGGAAGTCCTTGGGGTCCTTGTGTTTTATACTTCTCCCACCTCCCCCCTTCCCACGCCTCCTCCCCCCCAAGCCCTCTCCCTCCCACACATCTCCCTGCTCTCAAATGTTGTGTTTGTGTGCTTCCCCTTCTCTCCCCATCTTGTCTTCCGCTCCCTCTTTTTATATATTTTGTTTGTCTGTTTGATTTGTTTGTGAAATAAATGTTAGCTCTTTCACGAGCCTCGATGCAGTATCCAAAAAAAAAATAAAAAAATTAAAAATAGAATTGTATCGAGAAGCTTGCCCCGAATGTCATGAAGAAGAACCTTCATGTACCTAAGTTAAGGCCGAATGTCCGTGTAAGCATTTATGTGTCTCCATGTGAGGGGTGGAGCTATGCTAATTAGGTAGGGCATAAGGATAAATTCCCAGTGTGCAATGGCCCTTGTGATTTTTCCCTTTGTTATTATAACATTCACTCGGCCGACCATGCAATCGGCACATAATTACAACCACCATAATCGCCGACAGTACCCGGACATTACTACCCCACCCAGCCAAGCATTCTCGATGGACGTCAAGAATGGCCGTGAGGCCACGACCCGAAGGACGATTGGTTGGGGTGATTGAATCGCACGTGGTGATTGAAGCAAGCATGACGTCAGAGGGGACCTTCGAGAACGGAGGAAGAAAAAGCAAAGCGACTGCCATTTTCTCTCTCTCTCTCTATGTTGGGCTTCATTGTGAGCGGTCACAATTTTCGCTCTCTCTGTTCCGGCGTTCGTGGCGAGCGGTCGCATTTTCCCTCTCTCTCGTGCTGGCTTCGTGCAAGCGGTCATGCTATTGTTCTCTCTCTCCCTGGGCCTTTGGTGCAAGTGGTCACGCCATTGTTATCTCTCTCTCTCTCTCTCTTGTCCATCAGAGGAGGAGGGATTTTGGCTGCCTCACGCGGACCGGCTGGCTGCGGCATGACCGCGCCATCGGGCATTTTCCGCGCAGGGCCACGGACCCATTCGATGACCATTAGGGTTCGAGGGCCATTTGAGGACGTACCGAGTACCGGCCAACGCACCACACCACACTTTATTTTATTTCTTTCTCCCTGTGTCTGTATTTTTGTCTGAATGGAGAGTACCTCATTTAGGAATTATAGTTTTTAACCACACCATTTTTTACCACCATTTCTTTATTGCCTGCATTATTTTCATTAAATCCTTATTTGTTGCATTTTCAAGTTCTTGTCTTGTACCTTTATTTGTTCGTGGTTTCGGATAAACCTTCATCGCGCCCGTCCATTCAAATAAGACCTAGGGACCACCGTTTACCTCGCGTGCCATAAAGAGATAGCACAGCCATATTTTGGGGTATACGCCTCGGAGTTAAAGCTCGTTTTGGCCATCCGTCACCGTGAGGTCTTCACTACAGGGTCGACGCGACAATATAACAGGTATTTTTTGTTGCCCAGATGTTTCTTGTTGCATTGATTGTTCACACATAAAAGAGCTGTAAATATTTAGTCTTGGTTTTAGCCTTTGCTTTTTCCCTTGGGAGTCTGCCTTTTGAGTCAATTGGCATAAACCAACATGAAGACCAGATAACTATCTACGAAAGAAAGGCAAGCAATTTGGAAGCTGAAAAAACAGTGGAATTCTACTAGAACCACAGCACCAAAACTGGGCAGAGCAAATACAACAATCTGGAATATCTTGAAAAAGAAAGAAACCACTAGTGTACTCAGCAATAGAAAATGGCCAGGTCGGCCAAGGAAAACAATTCAGTTGATGACAGAAAAATCATCCGAGCTGTGAAGAAGAAAACCTAAAACAACTATCAGTGACATCACCAACAACCTCTAGAATGCAGGGGTGAAAGTATCGCAATCAACCATTGGCAGAACATTTTGACAGCAGAATTACAAAGACTACACCACAAGATGCAAACTTCAAGAAGCACAAAAATAAAACCAAATTCGAATTTTCCAAGTACAGAGGTGAGCCAGTCGAGTTCTGGAACAAAGTTTTATGGACAGATGAGACCAAGATAAACCCTTACCAAAGTGATGAAAAGGTTAAAGTGTGAAAAAAGGAAGGAACTACATATGATCCAGAGCACACTACCTCATCTGTGAGGAATGGTGGAGGTAGTGTCATGGCTTGGGCTTGCACAGCTGCATTTGGAACTGGCTCACTCATTTTTATTGATGATGGAACTAATGATGTCAGCAGCAGAATGAATTTAGAAGTGTACAGAAACATTTTGTCTGCCTATGTACAAGAAAATGTCTCCAAACCCATTGGGTGGCGCTTCACCATGCAGCAAGACAACCCAACACAAACTGCCAACACAACCAAGAAGTTCCTCAGGGGAAAAACAGTGGAAGGTTTTAGACTGGCCAAGTCAATCTCCTGATTTAAATCCAATAGAGCCTGCATTTCACCTGCTGAAGAGGAGACTAAAGTCAGAAAACCCCCAAAACAAACAACAACTGAAAATGGCTGCAGTAAAGACTTTGGAAAGCATCTCAAAGGAAGATACCAAGAGTTTGGTGATGTCAATGGGGCACAGGCTCAATGATGCTGTTATTGCATGCAAGGTCTTTGCAACCAAACACTAACTATAATACTACTTCAATTTACTTTTAACAAGAAGAAAAAGCCATAAAATGTCATCGCCCCCGTAGTTTTAGTAATTGTGCTGTACGGAGTTAAAGGCAATCAGTCGGCATCTTTGGGTGGAATGCAAAACAAAATCTTCTGCATATGTATACTCTCATGTATTGTGTTTGTACCAAGTTTGAACAAAATTGGTCTATGCATGTCCGAGAAATGGTTGACACATTTAAGGAACAAAATGGCCGCTAGTCAGCCAACTTGGATCTGATCTTGAAAAGTAATGATGTGCATATGTAACCTGTCATTCATTATCTGTATACCAAGTTTGAACAAGATCGGTAAATGCATGTCCGAGAAAAGGTTGAGGGCATGGTAAATATTGAGTTTTTTACAACTCAAATGGCCGACAGTGTACCAGTCGGCCATCTTTGATCAGGTCGCAAAAGAAAGCGAGATGCACATATATGCCATCATATGCTATGCTTGTGCTAAGCTTGAACAAAATTGGGCCATGCAGGTTCAATAAATGGTTGGGGACATTTTAAAGTAACAAAGTGGCCACCAGTTGGCCATCTTTGATCTGATCTCGAAAATAAACGACGTGCATATGTAAGCCACCATTCATTATCTGTGTGCCAAGTTTGAACAACATCGGTAAATGCATGTCTGAGAAATGTTTGAGGACGTGTTCAACATCGGGTTTTTAACAACTAAAATGGCCGCCAGTCGGCCATCTTTAATTGCATCGCAAAACAGAATGATGTACATATGTATATCATCATGCATTGTTGTTGTGCCAAGTATAAATAAAATTGGTCCATACATCTCCGAGATATGGTTATGGACGGACGGACGGACAGACAAGATCCAATCCATAAACCCCCGTTTCGGACTAAGTCCAATGGGGGCTAATGAGTCTGTTCCAATACTTATGCTTCCCTAAAATTGGGGGATTCTTAACTAAAATGGGGGGACTGAACATAAAAAGTGCTATTGTTCTAAAATGGTAAAACATATATCCATAGAAATAACAATAAATAAAAGCTGATCTTCTGTACGCTTGCCTCGTATTCATATTTTGATGTCAAATCCAAATTTCCTGAGTATATAGCAATAACAACAAATTTGACGTCACTGTTCCAATACTTTGGAGGGCACTGTATATCATAGAAGACACCTTCCTAGGTATGACGCAGGTGAGAAAGCTCTTGTTGCAATTTGTTTGAGGTAATGGTACATAATGTCTGTACTATTACTGCATGGGAAGCTCAGGGTTCCAGTCAATCACTTTTTCACACTCACAGCAACCACAACAAGAGTCCACCACCTAAAATTGTATAACAGACTACACCACCTAAAATCCAGACTGAAAGTTAGAAACAAGTTCTTCAGCCAGAGTGTCATAAATGCATGGAATGGACTTCCACAAAAAGTTGTTGAGGCTCTAAGTGTTATTCCTTTTAAAAATAGTCTATATCTGTACTGATGGAACCAGAGATTTTAGACTGATAGTCCTCAATGGCGTATGCGCAGTGCAGCAGCCGTTAAGTTGTATTCAATCCAGATGTGTAGGACTACACCTATTTTCCAGTATCCTGATATGATGTGATTTGATTGTGTGAAAGACTGTTTATCCAGGTTAGGCAAGTAAAACACAGAGTTTAACCCGAAAAAGGCACATTATGGCACAGCAGGTCAAGATATGACAGAAAGGGTGCGGCAGAGGGGTGTGTGTCCCACTGCGACCATATATTTAAAAGCATGACTATAATTGTGCTTTTACACAACTAGTACACCTGCTCACTCTGGGAGTGGCAGGGGGGAGTCATGTTATTATCCTTATTATTATTGCCAATTATTATTACTATTACTTATGTTAGATTAGGCCATTGAAAGGATCAGAACATGCATGATATTATAACATGTTAGATCAGGTGAATGAAAGGATCAGAACATGCCACACCATTATAAATACCCGATGGTAACATTTACTTCAGTGAGGATGTCAGGGCGGGGGAGGGGGCAATATCGCAATCCACAAATCCCTTTGAGGAGTGGGGATATCGTTTCATAATATCATTAATATTATGCTATTATTCTAAGTGTTGTTATTACGTTTGTAATGAGATGCAGCTTTGGAAAAACCAAAACGCTACGAAAACGCCTTGGAAGAACTCCACGGAAGCGGCAGGAAGGGTCATGTTATTAACATCGATCGATTTTGGGTACTTGGGGTACTGCAGTAGATCTACGATCAGGAGCAATCGTCGACGTGATAAGCATGGACTAATGTCCGGCTTTCTCCAAATTTATTTCAGTTCTTTGTGAAACAGCATAATCGACCATTTAAAAACGTTATCAAACGTGATTGTAGTTTACAATAATTTTACTTCCTGTAGAGGCCTTTGCTCCCACGGAAACGCCATTATAAGCTATTTATACACGTTATCACTGCAGGAAAAACCCCTTGGGGAAGTAGGGAATTATTAGTATTAATATTGTTTTGTAAACACACAGACACACACACACACAGAGATTACTGGAATTATAGATAGATGACATCATTAAAGGTTAAAGGTTTGCCCCCCATAATTAGTCCACAAGCAACACGTACGCCCACTTAGAGTATTAGTTATGTCATAGTATGTGTAAGAGTAGGCCATTCCCTAGTAACATCTGCGTTGTGTAAAGAAATGAGCTTAGGTCCTTTCATCTTTGCACCACCCCCCTCCCCCCCCCCACAATTACATCAGTGGGCATAATCGATCCCGCACCCCATTTGGCATCCCTCAAGTTTGTTACGCTTTGGCTACCCGCAATTTGTTACGCTTTGGCTGCCAGCAGCGTTCGCTGCCCTTTGTTGGCTCGAAACTAGCCAAGTGACACGAGGTAGGCCTGAAAAGAGGGAGGAGCGCGAGGTCGGGGTGTGGCAGAGTCGAGGAGCACATCAGAGGTGGTGACGGTAAGGGCTCCCAGCCAACCAGGGCTCGGAGGGCATGGCGTGATAGGGCATGGTGAAGAACATCTGGTAAGTTCCAGAGAGTTCGCTGGGCAGGGCTATATAAGCCTTGGAAAAAGCCCTTAAACAGGACTCGCGAGAGGAGGACTGATGCAAGAGGACTGCCCTTAAAAGGACTGTATTGAAAGAACCTTTGCAAGAGGATTTGCACGAGGACTTGGGGAATTGAAGAGCGCATTGTGAGCGCCTATTGAACTATTACGTACGCAGCCACGCGAGTGAGCGCGGCCATAGCCGCCAGTGTAACCGCCTGAGCCAGCCCTACCGTTCGCCCCGTGTTATCCCGTGCGCGCCAACGACACGCGGAGAGCTCCTGCCGTCTTTATTCCTCTTCGTGGTGCGAGTTGGGGACCGGAGAGCGAGCTGCCTGGACGCCATCCCTGGACGTGCTGATTTTCGTCTGCAAACCCCGTGTGAGTGTGTCTGAGTGTGAACTGGCCCGTTTGTCCAGGGGATAAGTATAAGACTGTTTAAGGACTGCACTGTGTCTTCTTCTTCTGCTGATCATTGTACATTGTGTAAATAAATTCTGTTCTTCCTTTCTTCAAAATTTGGCCGTTTCTGTGATTTCCATCATTGGGTAAGCGTGGCACGATTAAGAACCGCTTGGATCGGGTTTAGTCATTGATAACGGCTCGGGTCACGGGTCCGCTACCGCTCGGCGTATCCACCAACACCCGTGATTCGGGCGGGGCTTGTTTCCTCGTTTCTGGGCAGCGCGAGTAATTAGGTAATAGCAAATTCTTAGTCCTAAAACCCTATTTCGCGCTGTCCGGGAAAGACGTCATAGGGCCCGGGTCCCGTCGGCTAGTCAAAGACAAGGGGACTAATCCCCCCTTGGTAAGGGGAAAAGGCCGGTGCTGAGATCCGCAACAATATAATGCTATTATCATTCGTTTTGTTATTAGAAGCGGCCTTGGAAAAACGCCACGATAAAGCGAATTTAACATTTCTATACACCTCAACACGCAACCCCATTGACGGCAATGATGGGGAAAGGCCACTCGGGGGAAAAAACCCCTTGGGGAGGGGGGCAAATGAATGCGCTTCAACCTTCATTGTGTAACCCTTAGTCATCCTGTCAAGTTTGGTTGAGATTGGATAAGTAACGATGGAATGTATCGCGGTCAAAAAATCATCAGTCAGACACCAAATTGCTTATTTTAGTATGACACTTAGTGTAATATATAACATTATAAACCATAATGGACTTTGTGGAACTATTTTACTAAATGGAAAGAAATACCATCTGAGGTCTATATGTAGCAAACCTGCATCTGTAGCACTTAGTGAGTGGATCAGTCAGACTTCATGAAAACGTAATCAAAGCAATTCTCGAAAGTTCCACCTGATGTGCTGTTATTGAAATGTGACTACTGTAGAGGCAATTGTATAAAGATGGGTGTAAGCAGATCATTTGGTAATGAACATCGTGTCCCTCCCTGAGCCGTTTAATGTCACATTTTACACTCAAATAAGTCGAATCTGATTAAAAAATAAACTGCAATTCCCATGGTCTTCAAGCAGGTCTTTGATGATCGACCAGGTGCATGTGAATTTCCCCATGTTATTACTGCAACTTTAGCATATGGTTCATAAAATGTAGTTTCCACACTCGAGATAAAACTAAAGGTTTGTTTTTCTTTCAAATATATAGTTTCCTTTTCTAAATGGAGTGAAAGGTTACTTCGATGATGAAAAACTGTTTAGGCCTACAATCTGATTTTAATCCTCCTTTGATGGTGATACAAAACAAAACTAGAATGACACTCTTCGACGTCATGACTTCAACTGATATGCCTCCGCCCACATTATTACATAAATATACATATTTGTCCCAAGTTTGATTTAAATCCATTCAGCTGGTGTCAAGTGTCACATTTTTACCTGACATAACCTTTGACCTCTTGATGCCATAATCCAATCAGTTCATCTTTGCATCATATATATCATATACCACTTCCAAATTTGTTCAAAATCCCACCACTTGTTCACAAGCTGGCATGGCAACAAAAATTGTACTTAACATGACCTCTGACCTTTGACCTCTTGACTCCAAAATTGAATCAGTTCATCTTTGCATCATATATATCCATACCAAGTTTGTTCAAAATCCCATCACTGGTTCACGAGTTGGCGCGGCAACATAATTTTTACTTAACATGCCCTCTGACCTTTGACCCCGTGACCCCAAAATCTAATCAATTCATCATTATCTCATTATAAATACCTGCACCAAGTTTGACTTAGATCCCTTCAGCCGTTCTTAAGTTATCGTGGTAATGAAATAATTGTAACTTAACATGATCTCTGATCTTTGACCTCTTGACTCCAAAATTGAATCAGTTTATCTTTGCATCACAATATAGAATTATACCAAGTTTGGTAAAAATCCCATGACTGGTTCACTAGTTAGCTCGGTAACAGAATTTGTATCTGACGGGACATCTGACTTTTGACCTCTTGACCCCAAAATCGAATCAGTTAATCTTTACATCATTATACAAACTTGTACCAAGTTTGAATTAGATCCCTTCAGTTGTTCTCAAGTTATAAACCTAATTACAGACTTTGACCATTGACCTCGTAACCCCATAATCAAACAAGAAATAGCAATTAGAGATTGCAGACCCTTTCCAGAATGTGTTTTTAGCTTTTGTGTTAAAACAAATATGGCGGCCGAACCACGTGACTGAAGACGTCATCATTATATTTTTTTTCTCCACCAATTTATCCTTAGATTGTGCTCAAGAAATTTCATCTTGATCGGGTGAAGTTTTGTACTTGTCGAATTATGACATCATAATGGAGGCACCTATGACATCATCATTAACATATTTATTCCCCATGGAGAGTTCTTTACAATGAGCTGTCTCAACTTTTTCTATTCTGTGCTTTCGGAGATATAGAGGTGCAAAGTTTTTCGTTTTTTACAAGATGGCGGTCGAACCATGTGACCTATGACGTCATAATTATCATTAAAAATTATACAGGCGGAGTTGCACCTATGGTGAAAATTTCCTGTCAATCGGACCAACGGTTGCAGATAAAATCATATTTATTCTGTGCAGACAAACAAACAGACAGAAAACAAATGAAAAATCGGTCAGAGACCGAGGACTTGCCGGAATGTACTTTATTCATAATAAATATGTGTGTAAAGTATGGCGATGCTATGTGCAACCATGTAGATGTAGTACTGCGCACAATCAGACAGACAAACAGACAGACAGAAAATATGGCGGCCGAACCACGTGACCGATGACGTCATCATTATTTGATTTCTAAACTAATTTATTCCTAGATTATGCTCAAGAAATTTCATCTTGATCAGATGAAATTTTGTACTTGTCGAATTATGACATTATAATGGAGGCACCTATGACATCATCATTAACATATTTTATTCCCCATGGAGAGTTCTTTACAATGAGCCATGTCTCCGTTTTTTATATTCAGCACTTTCGGAGATATAGAGGTGCAAAGTTTTTCGGTTTTTCCAAGATGGCGGCCAAACCACGTGACCGATGACGCAATCATTAATTTTTTTTTCTCCACCAGTTTTTGCCGACATGGCGCTCAAGAAATTGCATCTTGATTGGATGAAGTTTTGTACATGTCGAATTATGATGTCATAATGGAGGCCTTGGGCCGAGAGAGTTAAAAATTGGGCACAGTCTATTCCAGGGCAAGGCAAATATGTGTGTAAAGTTTGGCGATGCATGTGCAACGATGTAGACGTAGTACTGCGCACAAACAGACAGACAGACAAACCAACCAACCAACATACTTGCCGGAATCTATTCCAGCAAGTAACAAACGGACTCAAATGCAATACCCTCTCCTCTGGCGAGGGTAATAAGTTCATTTTTGCATCATAATACATACTTGAAACAAATGTGGTCATAATCCCATGACTGGTTCCCAATTTATCGTGGTTATAGGATTGTTACCGAACATGCCCTCTGACCTTTGGCCCCAAAATCTAATCAGTTAATTTTTACATCATTGTGTATATCTGTACCAAGTTTGAATTAGATCACTTCAGCTGTTCTCAATTTATATACCTATTACAGACTTTGACCTCTTGACCCCAAAATCTAAACAATTCAACTTTACATCATTCTACATAATTGTACCAAATTTGGTCAGAATCCCATCACTGGTTCACAAGTTATCGCGGTAACGTTCACAATAGTAAGGGAAACATATGAAAATCTGTTAACTAAATTGTTACCAAAAAATTTCTTCACCAATATGTTTGTAAAGGTGTATAATAACATGTGTTAAAATGTTGAAGTTCATCTCCCATGGGAAACCCAGAAAAAAAGCTGTTGAATTCGGGTACCAAAAAATTATTTTCGAGAATTTTTATTTTTTTTAATCGGCCCTTAAGTAACTTATGAGGGGTCAAATAAGGGTTTTTCATGATTCTGAGTTGATTGTTAACATTTATATTTCACCACAGACACTCCTTTGTGGAAAAATAATTTCTAAATATATCTCATTTTCTACTTTGCAGGACATGGAGTCGAGCAATATGGATGAAGACGTTACTCCACCTGTGCTCAATTGCTTCATCTGTGCACGCTCGGATACACCAGCTGAAAGGCTCATACAGGCAACTCCAAAGGGATACTCAACTTTATTGAAACAAGCAGAAACTGTCGAAAATGTTACTGTTGTGGAACGTATGAAGGAGGCTCAAAAGGAAGGAAAACTGAGGTACCACCAGAAGTGTAAAAATGATCTGTACAACAACTTTGTTGCAACCACCAAGAAGTCAGCTCAAGCATCAAAGGCAGAGAAAGAGTCATCAAAGTTGAAGAGAAGACGCACTACTTGTGAGTTCAGTTCATCAACTGGCTGCAGTTCTAGAAGATCACAGTCAGTTGACCTCCTGTATAAGGATGTATGCATTCTTTGCAACCAACCAGCCCAGCTCTACAAAAATAATCCAGCACAAGCTAGAAAGAAATACAGAGTGCCAGATAATTTGACTGCAGATACACTGAAGGCAAGCTTGCTGAAGACAGCACGGAGTCGCGGGGATGACTGGGGCACTGAAGTCACTGGACGCCTGGAAGGGATCAACGACTTGGTAGCAGAAGAAACACTGTACCATTTGCGATGCAAACTTATGTTTGCGAGAGGTGACAGTTTGTCCAAGACTGATGAGGAAGGAAAAAGGAAGAGAGGACAGAGGAGTATTGATGAGGAGCGAGAGGCAGTTTTTTTTGAATTCTGCGAATGGTTAGACTCAGAATTAGAGCATGGGGTAATGAACATGGATCAAGTCCATGAAAAGCTGCAGGAGTTTGATCAGTCACCAGAGAAGAGCCTTTCTTATTCAAAGCATTGGCTAAAGATAAAACTTCTAGAGAAATACGAAGACACCTTGTATTTCACAACACAGGAAAGAAGGGCAGATGTACTCTGTCTCAAAGATGGCACTGACAATATTCTGCGAGTGCAATCATGCTAATCTTGACCATGGAGATGAGAAGACTCAGATCATAAAGACGGCACTCAAGTTCATATCCAATGATATTGCCTTGATTGATTTAGGTCCAAAGTCATACCCCACCACACACAGTATGACTGACATCGATAGTCAGCTGACACTTGTTCCTGCAAGCCTTCAGATGTTCTTGAGACCGATTGTCAAGACAGACGAAAGAGTTGCCGTTTGGGGGCAGAATTTTATTAAGGCCTGTCGACCTCGGTCTGGAGTATTGCCACACCAAATGGGGCTTGCCATACAACTTGATCATAGATTTGGGTCAAAATGGATGCTCAACAAGTTCCACCGGCTGGGATACACTGAGTCTTACACGGAGACACAAAACTACAAATACTGCTTCCTTAATAGTAGGAGTGGAGATGATGTTTCAGATACTTCTGGCACTCTTGACACCATTGTGGAGGAAACCGATGAACAGATCAATGATGAGGTTGCAGTTGATGCTGCGCTTGAGGATCAATCAGTGATGACAGCCAAAGTGCCAGCCAGTGAAAGTGAATTGTCAAGTAATGATCAGGTGGTCTTTATGGAGGTTGGGGAAACAAACAATGCAGTCACTCAGTTTGTTGGAGACAATATAGATTTAAACATTGTCTCTATTCACGGAAACACTCCCTTTCACTCAATGGGTTGGATCGAAGTCACCTCTCCGGCACCACCTTTGCCAGATCCACAGACAACAGCAGCTTTCCCCCGGGTGAAGTTGAAGGCACTCGACAAAGTTAAGATCCTGAGAGGAACTGAAGTAAAGATTATTCCATTTACGAACAGGAAACAGATAGGAACGAACGCGATCATGTTTCTCCCCCTCGCTGAGCTTTCCTCCTCCCTGGCTCATGATCAGCCACTCCTCACTCCAGGTGACACACTCTGGGCAGCGGGGTGGGTGATCAAAGCCAACGATCCTGAGTTCCCACACTCCAACTGGAATGGCTGGATGAAGAGAATCCATGCTAATGATGCAAAGCAGAGCACACAGATCGAGTTCCTCCCAGTTATTGAAGGAGACCCTAATGACCTCAACACCATCTTCACCACTCTGAAAGAGTGCATACGGCGCGCTGGGGTCGCTATAGTGACCTTTGATCTTCCGATTTGGCTGAAGGCTGTGAATATAATAAAGCAGGCAAATCTACCCGTCATTCCAAGGTTGGGTGGTTTTCACCTGCTGAAGTCTTATCTTGGATCAATGGGTAACATCATGGAAGATTCTGGACTACTAGATGTGATCCAGTTGATCTATCCTGGAAGTACGACAGCCAACCACATCATGGATGGAGGATGTTTTGACAAGGCAATCCGTGTTCACCTCCTCATCGATGCAGCCATCTATCAACACATCATGAAACCTGCCTTCACTGAGGAGGAGCGTGGTGACATGAAGACCTTCATGGAGAAGGTGGCTGATGGGAAGATGGGAGCCAGACACTCAGACCCAGTAGTGCCAGTGTTTGAGCAAAGGTTTGAAGAAACCTTCAAACGACTCGCAAAAGGAGGAAGAACACCTGCACTCTGGGTGGAGTACCACCACATGGTAGATGTGATCAAGGTCTTTGTGAAAGCTCAAGGAGAAATAACTCTTGAGTATTATATATGTATGTGAAATAAAAGCTACTTTGTGTGTAAATGTAAAAGTGAAAATATAAATGTTAACAATCAACTCAGAATCATGAAAAACCCTTATTTGACCCCTCATAAGTTACTTAAGGGCCGATTTAAAAAAATAAAAATTCTCGAAAATAATTTTTCGGTACCCGAATTCAACAGATTTTTTTCTGGGTTTCCCACGGGAGTTGAACTTCAACATTTTAACACATGTTATTACACACCTTTACAAACATATTGGTGAATAAATTTTTTGGTAACAATTTAGTTAACAGATTTGTGAAATATCTCATAAAATGCCCTTACTACAAGTTATCTTTTGTTTTCTTTGTGTAGCCCCCACCTCGAGTGGCCTTCTGGCTTTGTGGCAGGCAATATACCATAAAAAAGGCTTTTTATCTAATATGACCTCTGACCTTTGACCTCAAAATAGAATCAGTTTATCTTTACCTCATTATACATTTACCTGCCCAAAATTTGACTAAGATCCCTTCAGCTGTTCTCAAGTTAAAACCTATCACGGACGGACAGCCGGACGGACAACAGAGGCATAAAAACTACAACATAATACGACTCCCCAACAGGATATAGATCAACTTGTAACTTTATTTTGCAATTTATTAAACTCTAACTTCCTGCCAGTCTTCATGTGTATATAATGAGCATTTCTGAGGTTTCACTTTATTGCGACACCTCTTGTTTCCCCTTTTCCTTTCGTGTTTCTGGTAAAAAAAAATGAATGCCTCGAATGACGTGTTTTAACATGGCAGTCAACCAGTAAAACATAGTTATTAAAACATCGACAATGGCAAACGTGACACTAGCTAAGAAAAGCCAGACAGAGCATTCCAGTTTCTCTGGAAAACCCTCCCACTTCAACATTTTCTTTTCCGGCACATCCTCGAAGAACAGCAAATCATCTTCCTGGTCCAATTCTAGAGATCAGTTGTGGGGTGAGTGACAAACAAAGACAAAATAAATATAAAATGAACACGTGATACTGCTGAATACGCTGCTCAAACTATCGTATTTGTCATATAAATATGTAACAGTATGTTGATGAATCGATCCATAACAGCAGGTGAGTCCTCAAAACGTGTTTATTTCGCAAAATCAGCCAAAAAGGTACGGCACACATAACTCAAGACCCATCCCCTTATAATACAGGATGTTTTGAAATTAACAATGCACTTTATAAAATGCTTAAGTTTGATGTTTGTTGATCTTAAAATTAAAATGTACTAGCAACGGTACCCGCCCTACGGCGGGGCTTGAATTGGGAGGCCCAAATGAAAAGGAAAAAATATCAGAAATTGAAGGCTTTTTTATTTTTAACGATTTATATAAACATATCACACGCAAATCATCAAAATATAAACAGTATTTGTAGAATTTCAATAAAAGCCACATCACTGTTCATATCGGCAAATATTATTCCATCGTGTTTGGAAAAACTGGAAAATTGGGAAAACAATACAGCCTATTTTACTCCAGGTGGTCCCAGGATTACCCACCCAAAATTTCGTTGCGATCGGTTCAGCCGTTTTTGCGGTACCTGGGAACGGACGGACAGACAGACAGACGGACATTTGGTGAATTATAGTGAGATGCTTGTTTACTTGCAAGTATCATTGACTCGCTCAAGTAATATATTCACCATGCCTTTGTTGTATTTGACAATAAATACTCTTCTCTGAAAGACTTGTCTTTTTGCACAAGAGATGTGAAGTTTCTACTGCACTACTTCTTGGGAAACACCATGTATATATACCATATTTTTTGGCGTATAAGTCGATACTTGTTTTGCTTAAAGTCACTGCCTCGATTTATACTCAGAATTGACTAATCTATGTTTTAAGACATCGAATTGCATCAGTGAAAAAAAAAATTGCAGTGTTGTATTTTCTGAAATAAATTGTATAATTGTTAATTTAAAACACACCATAGCAAGTGTGTCATGGACACGTCCCTAGAAAGTGCAACGTTAAGTAGACGAGATATTCCCATGTGCGCAATATTATAATAGGGGGAGAGGGGTGTGTTACCAAGGCACATTTTCGGTCACCCTAACATACTGCAGCTTTAACCTCACTTAACTACATATTGGAGACGATTATTAAACAGATCAATAAAGAACAAAGTAAACAAGTACAGATACAACACCAGTCAAAAGTTTTAGAACACCTCAATTTTTCCAGTTTTTATTGAAATTTAAGCAATTCAATTCCAGTGAACAACCTGAAATGGTACAAAGGTAAGCAGTAAACTGCTCGAGGTAAAAAAAAAAAGTTTAGGTTAGCAAAAACGGGAAAACAATGTAAATTGCACAGTTATATTGTTAAAAAAAGGCCTACTTCAGGGAACAAGTAATGGTTTAATGGGTTAACAACTTACAGCTGTTCTGCAGCAATGTAAGTAAATTAAGCCTTGAAAGTTGATGCAAACAATTCCTACAAGTGTCCCAACCTCTGCTGATTACTTGATTACAAACCCCCTGTCTGTATAAAAGCACTATTGGAACAGACTGTTATTACACCCTCCGAAGCATTATTTGAACAATATTGCACTGCAGGAAGTAGTATATTGGAAAATGGAGGAAACTCTGACAGGAAGAGGTCTGGAAGACCCAAAGCTACAACAGAATCAGAAGACAAGTTTCTGAGAGTCAACAGCTTGCATGATAGGCGGCTCACAGGACAACAGCTTCAAGCACAGCTTAACACTGGTCGAAGTAAGCAAGTCTCAGTTTCAACTGTGAAGAGAAGACTTCGAGCTGAAGGTTTGACAGGTCGAGTGGCAGTAAGAAAGCCATTGCTAAGATGGCAAAATGAGAAAAAGAGGCTTGCCTGGGCCATGAAGCACCGCCAGTGGACTACTGAAGACTGGAAGAAGATTTTATGGACCGATGAATCAAAATTTGAAATCTTTGGTTCATCACGCAGGGTTTTTGTACGCCGTCGAGTAGGCGAAAGGATGGTTCCTCAGTGTGTAACATCAACTGTCAAACATGGAGGAGGAAGCATGATGGTCTGGGGCTCTTTTGCTGGATCCAGATTCGGCGACTTGCACAGAGTGACTGGCACGCTGAACCAAAAGGGCGACAACAACATTTTGCAGCGCCATGCAATACCCTCTGGTATACGCCCAGTTGGACAGGGGTTCATCCTACAGCAAGATAATGACCCTAAACACACATCCAGGCTATGTCAAGACTACCTTCGAGGAAAAGCACAAGATGGTAGACTTCAAATCATGGAATGGCCAGCACAGTCTCCAGACTTAAACCCCATCGAGCTGGTTTGGGATGAACTGGACAGAAGGGTGAAAGCAAAGCAACCTACAAGTGCAACACATTTGTGGGAACTTCTGCAACAGTGTTGGGCAGAACTTTCCGAACAATATTTGATTTCCATTGTAGAAAGAATGCCACGAGTGTGTTCGGCGGTTATATCTACAAAAGGTGGCTACTTTGCTGGGTCAAAAAATTAAATTAAATTTTGTTAAGCAAAATGATTCCATGATTTCTTTTTTATCTCCAATTGTTTATTTGTTCTATGCTTAAT
Organism: Myxine glutinosa; assembly: GCF_964187855.1. Taxonomy (NCBI): domain Eukaryota; kingdom Metazoa; phylum Chordata; class Myxini; order Myxiniformes; family Myxinidae; genus Myxine; species Myxine glutinosa. The sequence goes on along the minus strand of NC_136271.1, from coordinate 121,565,868 downwards.
TTCAGAGTACATCGAGACATTAAACTATGTAAATTTCAATAAAAACTGGAAAAATTGAGGTGTTCTAAAACTTTTGACCAGTAGTGTACATTCACAGTACCACCGCCCCCATGCCAAATAAATGAATATCCTCCAGCGCCCGGCGATACCGCCGTGCAGCACATAAAGACGGTATTGGGAGGGAGAGTTTTATAATAATTGATTGATTAATTGCATATGTTACGTGCTCCTCCCCAGACCCCAGTCACGGTGTACCTCCGAGCCCCGAGAGGAGTCACGGCAGAAAGATGTGTTATTCTGTCAAAGATCAATGGTGAAACCACACCAATTGTTACCAACAAACAAATATTGTATTAAGGTCACACAAGAATAACAACACAACAACAATAGTAATCAATTGTACAACCAATATATATCTCTTATGATGGTACCATCAGGTTCGTACAATATAACTCACTGTGCTCCAAGTGAGCGAAAAGAAGAACATTCCCAATGTCTCTAATCCCCGGCTTCAAGCCAAAGTTGGTTCCGGTTTCAAGCCAAAGTCGATCCGCTCCAGCGATCGTCAAAACGATGTCCAATCGAGACCAGAATCCCGTTGGATTGGCAGTTACAGTCCCGCTGCCAAAGCTGCGCAAAGGCGACCGGGAAATCACACCATCGGGTATGGACGTTCCACGGCTCACAGTCGGCGAACCGCAAATTAACCTTCAAAATCCACGTTACACACACACACACCAGATAAACGTCTGAATGTGGTGAAAATGGTTTGAAGCGAAGTGCAAAACCTTGAACGATGCGCAAAGCGCGCGAGTCAAAATGGCCGACAGCCCATTCTCGAGGCGTAACGGCACGACGATGATTCTCCTCGGAATCGACCGCCAAAACCTGACACGCAGGTTGATCTGTCACAGCGATAACAACTCTGTCGCAAGAATCTATTTCCCGGGAAACCCGAAGTTCGCTAGTGACCTCCGTTCGTCAACGTTTGCTCCAGACCTCGAAGCAGCTAGGCTTCTTCCCCGACTCACTCGCTCCGCCTTCTTCTCCTCCTCTTCCTCTTCGTCGTCGTCCGGTTCCGGTTTCATTTAAAACATTGACTTTTTTACCTTTTGAAAATAGTAACCTCTATCTCCCTTAAACGACAACAATAATAGTACATGGAATCAAAAATGTTTACAGTAGATGAAAACCACAACAACGGAAGTGACGAATCCGTAACACTCCCCCCCCCCCCCCCCCCCTCAAGAAAGAAAGTTTGAACATAGTGAAAACTTTCTTTGCAGGCAAAAACTCTTTTAACAAACAAAAGTAAAACTCACACCCAAATCATCAATTCCCGTGAGCAACGACAATTAATATTACCCAAAATAAAGCAACAAAACTTCCAAACAACCTACAGAAATTTCCAAAGTTAGTTCACTCTGGACAAAGCATCAGCAATGACATTGTTCCTGCCCTTTACATGCTCAATTTCCAAGTTGAACTCCTGCAAAGCCAAACTCCATCTCATCAACCTCTGATTTTTATTTTTCATTTTTTGAATGACGGTTAAGGAGTTGTGATCAAAAATCCAAAGCAAAGCAAATCAATAGCACTTTTTGAAGGAGGCCGAGCTGAGAGCCAGGTTTCATGGTGGTTAGGTGGTGAGGCCTGGAAGTATTCACTGCATGGACGCATTTAGGAACATGGAGTTCACGAGTTAATCCGTGTAGGAATCTTGGCTCGGCTGCTCCTGAGCACTCAGTGCTTCCAACTCTTCTCTTGATCATAAAAATCATAATCACAGTTGTAGAGTCGGGTGCTGTAGTCCCGTGAGTAGCGGTCCCCATCTCGGCTACCACCGTAATAGTCATCCCGTCGAGAGTTGCCAAAACTGCGCTGCTGCTGATGGGAGCCTCCGTAGTAATCACGACTGCGGCCGCCACCAAAACTACTACTCCCACCCCAGGAGCCATAGCCACCCCTGAAACTACCTCCACGTTTTCCTCCTCTGTAGCCCACTCGACGCCCATGGTCTGCCTTCTCTACTGTTATGGTCCGACCATCCAAATCCTTGCCATTCAAATCCTTTTCTGCATCTTTGGCGTCCTTTGTGTTTTCAAACGTGACAAAGCCAAACCCTCTCGACTTTTGCGTCTCCCTGTCTTTTATCAGCAGCACTTCCAAGAGTGGTCCATATTTGCCAAAGATAGAGTCCAGAACATCTTCACTTGTATCAAAGTTCAGTCCACCTACAAAGAGCTTGCCAACATTGCCTCCATCCATGACTTGTGTGTGCTGACACTTAGTTTCAGACTTTCAGGGTACTCGACAAGAAGTGCCTGTGCAAAGCGTGATGTCAGTACCTTCTCCTTCTCTTCAGAGCACTTCCTACCCAAAGCACGAGCCGCGGCACAGGATGGAAAGATACCCGGAATCTCCTGCTCTAACTGTGCGGTGTTATTTTCCATACTGGGCTTTTCAACAAACATCGGATTACCAGAAACTTGACCACCGACCAAATCATTTCCGATAACAAAAGAAATTCCCTTTACAGGAAGAGTGGCTTGAAAACCTACGGTGACCGGTCCTGACACCAAATCAGACTTCAAATGGATGACATGAAGTGGAGCTTCAACATAGCCACCAACCCCCTGTAAAAGAACACTAACACCAGTTGCCGTCTTCTCTGACAATGGCAAAATGCCTTCAAGCATCAAAGATTGATGTGCTCCTGTGTCCCTCAATACCCTAACAGGTCTCCGATTCGTTAGGTCTCCATCCAGTGACACAAACCCCTCTGAGATAAAAGGTTTGTAACCCTCTTGAACAAGGTCGTTCTGTGATGCCGTAACTTTGGCATGGGAACCTTCACAAGGCACTGTCCTCCATGGACGATTTCTCGCATTTGCCAATGCATTCGGAGTTGTACTAGTCTGACTCCGCTCCTGATTTTTCCTTTTCAGGGCGTAACATTGAGACATCAAATGCCCATGTTTCTTGCAAAAAGCGCAAGTAGGCCCGGAGGAAAAACTCGTGGTCTGCCTCGGGCCCCCCGGAAGATAAGTCTGTCTTGGAACTGTAGTCTTCTGATCCCTAAAAATCGCGGAATCAGATTTGTCCCCATAGTCATCTCTAGGCCGCCTCCATGAATATTTGTTCTCCGCACCTGATTTACCATAACTCCCCTCGCCAACTCTAGGCGGGAAGTTAGGTTTGTGGAACCCCATCCTGTGTGTCAAGGCATCGTGATCTGCCACGGTTGCTGCCTCATACAACTCTGGTACTTTCTTTTCATCCAGATGTACTTCAATGTCCGTGTGGACACACTGCTTGAATTCCTCCACCAAGATCAATTGTCGTAGCAGGTTGAAGTCTTTCCCAATCCCCTTCGAGTCACACCACCAATCAAACATGGTTTCCTTCATTCTGGCAAACTCCACATGGGTCTCACTCTCCCTCATCCTGGCATTCCTGAATTTTTGCCGGTAAGCTTCAGGGACCAATTCATAGGCTTTGAGAATGGTTTTCTTCACTATCTCATAATCTGCACATTGGTCAATCGGTAAAGCCGAATAGATATCTTGAGCTTTACCCATCAGAACAATTTGCACTAACATAGTCTAGGACCCCACAGGCCATTTTAGCATTTGAGCCACTTTTTCAAAGTGTAAAAAAAACTTGGCAACCTCCTTTTCATTGAATGGTGGAACTAGCCTCACATGCCAACCAACATCCCAAGTGTTCTGACTAGTTGTCGAACTGGCCAGCATGGGTACTACTTCTCTCCGTTCTCCCATTAATTCCAGCTCCTTGAGTTTAAGTTCCTTCTGATACTCCATGTCACGTTCCTTTAACTCCCTCTTGGCTCTCCTTTCCTCTGCTCTTCTTTCTTCTTCAGCTCTCCTTTCCTCTGCTCTTCTCTCCTCGAGTTCTCGTTCCTGTTCCACTCTTCTTTCCTCAAGTTCCCTTTCAGCTCTCCTTTCCTCGGCTCTTCTCTCCTCGAGTTCTCGTTCCTGTTCTGCTCTTTCCTTTTCTGCTTTCCTTTCCTCTGCTTTTAACCTTTCCTGGCTCTGTAGTTGCATCTCCATTTTCCAGAGCTCCACATTTTCTTTTTCCTCGGGTAACCAATCCAAGGCTACCTCTTTCCATGTTCCTTGTCTCACCAGAGATTCTACCACCAATGTCTGCATCTCTGCTTTCTTCATATGAACTCGGACCTCCAAGTTAAAATATTTGGCCAATATCAAGAGTTCCGATCTTTTTAACGCTTGGAACTGTGCCTCATTAGGGGACGCCGCAAACTTTTCTGCATCAAACACCATGGTGACTATCAGTTAACACCTGTTAACCTTCACACAAAAAATTTCAATTTTTTTTTTTGAAAAATTTGGGAATGTTAGAAAAATTCCAAATTTGGGAATTTTGGGAATGTTAGGGAATTCTATCCCAGATGAGGATGTTAGGGAATTCTATCCTGGATGAGGATGTTAGGGAATTCTATCCCGGAAGAGATTTTTGTCAGCAAAGACGAACCCCCAATTTCTCCAATTTGGGCCCCAATCCCGGACGAGATTTAGGGAATTTAATCAGCAAAAACGAGCCCCCAAATTCTCAGACGAGCCCCCAATTTCTATTTAGGCCAATTTTTGACGAGCCCCCAATTTCTGTTACGTGCTTCTCCCCAGACCCCGGTCACGGTGTACCTCCGAGCCCCGAGAGGAGTCACGGCAGAAAGATGTGTTGTTCTGTGTCAAAGATCAATGGTGAAACCACACCAATTGTTACCAACAAACAAATATTGTATTAAGGTCACACAAGAATAACAACACAACAACAATAGTAATCAATTGTACAACCAATATATATCTCCTATGACGGTACCATCAGGTTCGTACAATATAACTCACTGTGCTCCAAGTGAGCAAAAAGAAGAACATTCCCAATGTCTCTAATCCCCGGCTTCAAGCCAAAGTTGGTTCCGGTTTCAAGCCAAAGTCGATCCGCTCCAGCGATCGTCAGAACGATGTCCAATCGAGACCAGAATCCCGTTGGGTTGGCAGTTACAGTCCCGCTGCAAAAGCTGCGCAAAGGCGCCCTCAAGGCGACCGGGAAATCACACCCTCAGTATGGACATTCCACGGCTCACAGTCGGCGAACCGCAAATTAACCTTCAAAATCCACGTTACACACACACACACCAGATAAACGTCTGAATGTGGTGAAAATGGTTTGAAGCGAAGTGAAAAACCTTGAACGATGCGCAAAGCGAGTGAGTCAAAATGGCCGACGGCCCGTTCTCGAGGCGTAACGGCACGACGATGATTCTCCTCGGAATCAACCGCCAAAACCTGACACACAGGTTGATCTGTCACAGCGAGAACAACTCTGTCGCAAGAATCCATTTCCCGGGAAACCCGAAGTTCGCTAGTGACCTCCGTTCGTCAACGTTTGCTCCAGACCTCGAAGCAGCTAGGCTTCTTCCCCGACTCACTCGCTCCGCCTTCTTCTCCTCCTCTTCCTCTTCGTCGTCGTCCGGTTCCGGTTTCATTTAAAACATTGACTTTTTTACATTTTGAAAATAGTAACCTCTATCTCCCTTAAACGACAACAATAACAGTACAAGGAATCAAAAATGTTTACAGTGGATGAAAACCACAACAACGGAAGTGACGAATCCGTAACACAATTAAAATCAACAAATAGTAATCGTAAAATAATTTCTTAACCAATTGGCTAATAGCACTTTTTGAAAATTAAATAAAGCATTAATCGAGAATTTTATTTTTTATTGATTAATCAATAAATTATAAATCAAATAATTGATTAATCAATAAATCAAAAATATCCTTTATAGCCACATCACTTGGTCACTGTCATGTCCAAATATCAGCTTCCTAGCTCAAATGGTGCCTGAGATATTGCCCAGATGAGAAAGAAAATAAATGTGATTAATAATGAAAATAAATAAATAATAATGGTAAAATAATTAAATTAGTAATCAATTTGGCTAATATAATACCTTTTCCACCATCGTTTCATCCGAATCTGTAACTAAAAAAATAAAAATTAAGGCATTAGTCAAATAATTAAATAATTAATCGATTAATCAATTAATCAATAACTCAAAAATACGATTTTTGTCAAAGCACGTGCTCACTACTGTGCTGAAATTTCAGTTTCCTAGCTCAAAGGATGGCTGAGATATCGCCCGGACAAACAAGAAAGAAAAAAGAAAACAAGGTTTTTGTTTTTGAACATTTTTTTTCTTTGATCCAATATGGCTGCCAGACCACCTGAGTGAAAACTGAGTAAAACTAGATGGTATTACCCTGCGCAGTCAGCTTGTTGCGAACCAACTCTTCTGTTTTTGAACATTTTTTTTCTTTGATCCAATATGGCTACCAGACCACGTAAGCGATGACATCATAAATTTATATTCTCTAATAAAATTGTTGCATAGATCACGCTCAATACATTTCAAACTGATCAGACTAAGCGTTGTCCCTGTCGAATTATGACATCATAATTATGGAACCAATGACGTTATTTTTAACAAACATATTCCCCATATGGAGTTCTTTACAATGAGCCATATTTCAATTTTTTCCATGCAGCGGTTTTGGAGATATAGAGGTGCAACATTTTTCGGTTTTTCCAAGATGGCGCCTGTACCACATGACCGATGACTTCATGATTATCATTAAAATATCCAAAAGGGGGAGGCGTTCCCTTGGTGAAAATTTCGTGTCCATCAGACCAACAGTTGCTGAAAAAATAATAAGAATGATCGGATGAATAAGTGTTGTATTTGTCGAGTTATGACGTCATAACAAAGGCACCGATGACATCATCATTAACACATCTTATTCCCCATGGGGAGTAGTTGACAATGAGCCAGGTCTCAATTTTTTTCCATGGAGTGATTTCAGAGATATAGAGGTGCGAAGTTTTTCCAAGATGGTGCCTGTACCACATGATCATGACGTCATAATGATCATTAAAATATTCGACAGGAGGAGGCCCTCTTATGGTGAAAATGTCCTGTCAATCGGACCAACGGTTGCCGAGAAAATTTATTTTTAAAATGCAGACACGTACGGCACACGGCACAAGTATGTACCTGAATGCTTAACCCCGCTTTTCGCTTCGCGAGCTCAGGGTAATAATTTCTTAATCAATTGGCTAATAGCATACCTCAACCAACCACCAGTGTTTCATTTGAAGCTGTAACTTTTTGAAAATTAATTACATAAGTAATTGATCGAAAAATAATTAATTCATTGAATAATCAATAAATAATAAATCGATTAATTAATTCATCAATAAATCAAAAATACCATTTACAGCCAAATCACTTGGTCATTGTCATGTGCAAATATCAGCTTCCTAGCTCAAAATGTGCCTGAGATATTGCCCAAGTGACAAAGGAAATAAATACAGTCACGTGAAAAAGTAAGTACACCCCATGTAAAGTTGACTTTTTCAACATATTTCAACATACAGCTATTTGATCTTCATTTCAACAATATTGATAGATAAAGGTGATGTAATATAACAAATATCATGAAACATTTACATTTTGTAGTCCATTGTATATTGTATAATTTAAATAAACATAAATGCAAATTTCACGTGTGGAAAAAGTAAGTATACCCCGACATTTATCACTACTTCAAATACCTAAAATTAGAATCAGGTGCACCAGCTCGGGTGCAAATGATTAGAACATCGTCAGAGAGGATCTTGGAGGAACCTGTCTAATTTAAACCTCAGACATTTAGTTTGGTTTGCTCTTTGTTTGTTTAGTTCTGGTGTTGGGCTAGCGGCTAGGGTGCCAGCTTAGGATACCTAGGATCCTGGGTTCGAATCCTGGTCGATCGCTGAATTAACGCCAGGGGGGTTGACTCAGCCTGTCATCCTTCCGAGGTCGGCTAATTGAGTACCAGTTCACTGGTAATTCCCTGTGTGTCGTAAAAAGGTGACAAACAGGGTTGGCGGCAGGAAGGGCATCCGGCCGTAAAACATTGCTTCAAAAAGGGGACCAAAAAACAACAACAACCACGGTCCCTGAAAAAGGCCAAACCCCGCTTGCGGGGAAAAATGGCCTCTGAAGGTGGTTTTTTTTTTGGTTTTTTTTTGTTGTTGAAGTGTGCAGCGTCACCATGCCTAGATCAAAAGAGCTCTCTGAGGCCTTCAGAAAGAAGGTTATAGATGCCAACGAGTCTGGGAAGGGATTTAAAAACATCTCCAAACAATTTGAAATCAATCAGTCGACTGTCCGGAAGATCATCTACAAGTGGAGAAGATTCCCAACAACTGCCAACTTGTTCAGGCCAGGCCGCCCCAGCAAGTTCAGCCCGAGAGTAGACCGCAAGATGCTGAAAGAAGTCTCTAAGAACCCCAGAATGTCATCACGGGACCTACAGGTAGCTCTTGCCACTGTTGATGTCAAAGTGCACGAGTCTACCATTAGAAAGAGGCTGCACAAATTTGATCTACGTGGGAGGTGTGCCAGGAGGAAACCTTTGCTGTCCAGAAAGAACATCAGGGCAAGACTAAAGTTTGCCAATGAACACCTAGGCAAAGACCAGCACTTCTGGAACAATGTGCTCTGGACAGATGAGTCAAAGGTAGAGCTATTTGGCCACAATACCAGAAGACATGTTTGGCGAAAACCAAAGACAGCATTTGACCACAAGAACCTGATACCAACTGTAAAGCATGGTGGTGGAAATATTATGGTTTGGGGCAGCTTTGCTGCATCAGGGCCTGGGCAGCTCACCATCATAGAATCCACTATGAATTCTTCATTGTACCGGAGGGTGCTTGAGGATAATGTGAGGCCATCTGTCGGAAAGTTGAAGCTCAACCGAAGGTGGACCTTGCAACATGACAATGACCCTAAACACACCAGTAAATCCACCAAGGAATGGCTGAAAAGAAAGAAATGGAGGGTTCTGGAATGGCCAAGTCAAAGCCCGGATCTAAATCCCATCGAGATGTTGTGGGGGGATTTGAAACGAGCTGTGCATGCAAGAAACCCCTCGAACATTGCACAGCTGAAAGAATTCTGCATGGAGGAGTGGGCAAAAATTTCTCCCAGTCGATGTCAGAGACTGGTAGACAGTTATAAGAACCGCCTACTTGAGGTTGTTTCTGCCAAAGGGGGCAATACCACCTATTAGAGCCAAGGGTGTACTTACTTTTTCCACATGCGAAATTTGCATTTATGTTTATTTAAATGATACAATGGACTACAAAATGTAAATGTTTCATGATATTTGTTATATTATATCACCTTTATCTATCAATATTGTTGAAATGAAGATCAAATAGCTGTATGTTGAAATATGTTGAAAAAGTCAAAACTTTACATGGGGTGTACTTACTTTTTCACGTGACTGTAAGTACTTAATTGATCGATAATAATTAAGTAACTAATCAATTAATTGATTAATCAAAAAACAAAAAATATCGTTTTTGTCAAAGCACTTGCTATTTCAGATTCCTAGCTCAAAGGATGGCTGAGATATCGCCAGACAAACAAACAAGAAACAACAGGCATTTTAAGGCCATTTTCCCTGCAAGAGCGGGGGTTAGCCTTGCAGTCCCCATGACAATCTTCTCCATCTTGCCCTATTTTCTGCATCTCTCCTTGTTAACCCCCTTGCCCGCATTTCTTCTTCCACCATCTTTAGCCAAGTCTTTCTCGGTCTTCCCCGTCCTCTACTTCCTTCTACATTCATTTCCATCACTTCTCAACCAGTCACTTTCATCCTTCCTCAACACATGACCAAACCATCTCAACCTGTTCCTCTTCACAGCATCAATCACAGGCTCTATTCCCATCATCTTTTGCAATTCATCATTTGTCTTCCTCTCTCTCAACGATACTCCGCACATCCACTGAACCATTCGCATTTCCACCCTTTTCACCCTTTCCACAACAAGGGAATGATAAAAGAAAATAAATTGTTAGTTGGCCGGCACTCAGCTTGCTCAACAAGATCGTTGAATACAGAGCGGCCAAGTCCAACGCTTCCCACGCCTGAGCGCCCAATATGGCGCCGAGCCGAAGAAGGTGATGCGCACAGAGCCATTGAGCGAGCTGTGAAGACGGCCCTCTTTTTGCTCTATCTATCTCCATCTGAAGCGCCAAGAGCCCTGCAAACCGCCGCCTTATTACTCCTCTTCACGATCGCAAAAGTGCCATAAAAGCTCCGAAAAGTTCTCTTCACAAGCGCACCCGAGACAAGAGCGACCGCCAGGGACAAAAGCCAGTCCGAGAGAGAGATGTCTCTTTCGCGTCCACAGTACATGACACTACTATACAATCTGATATACTACTATACCACAGTCCACATGATACTACTACCTCCACTATGGTAATTCATCATCTACCCCCACAAACGTCACAATAGTTATACAACAACAACACACAACAGGCATTTTAAGGCAATTTTCCCTGCTAGAGCAGGGGTTAGCGAAAAATAGTTATACAGTACAAGTTAATACAGGGTGTTCCAAAAAGATCCGGACAATTTTGGTTATTCATATATTTAGAACCACAAACGATACAACGATACCCTTTGGTTTTTATGATACAGAAACACAAAGTTTTGTGCACATCATCAATGCACTTCAAAGTGAGCTCTGTTTGTCACGCGCAAGACATCAAGGCGATACACGAGTTCATGCTATGTTCAGCTCAGCATGTTTGTGTCCACCAGTGTGCATGCAGCTGTGATCCGAGACCGAAAATCCTGCAGGTTTGCCACCTTGGTGTTGTCAACAACATCTTTGACAAATCCTCACAGAAAAAAAAATCAAGGAAGGTTATGTCTGTTGATCGTGGGGGCCAGGCAGTTGGTCTGTCTCGGCCAATAGAGCATCCTATAAATTTTTCATTCAGGACGGCTTGAACGACTAAGGCCTAATGACGGGCAGCACCATCCTGTTGAAAAATGATATCGGGTTGCAGGTTTTCAATCTGTGGGAAGGCAAATCCTTCCAACATGTTCATACAAATTGTTGAGGTCATTGTATCCTGCGCAAAGAAAAACGGACCCACCAAGTGGTCATGGAGAAGGCCACACCACACATTGACCTTTAGACTGTCGTGTATGTGTTCAATGACCACGTGGGAGTTTTCAGAGCCCCAGATCCTTAGGCTCCTGTCACACATAGGCGGATATTTTGGCGACTACTTGCGACTGCCGGCGATCAAGATTTTTCGGCGACTACTGGCGATTTTGGGCGGTCAAATATGGTCAGGCGGCAGTATGGCAACTGCAGGCGGCCACATTGCGACTGCATTGCGATGAAGCACTGACCTCGCCCCGAGTGGGATGGCGACTGTTGAAGATCGACTACGACTGCATTGCGGATGCACGGCGACAGCGTGGCGACAGTCTGGCGGCTAGATTACGACTGATGGCGGATCGCGGCGACTGCATTGGGCCCGGATGGCGGTTTACTCTGACGTCCGCAAGACTGCAATAAGACCGCCGGCGATTGGAGATGATTCACACATGATGATTGTGTGATCACACACAATCATTCACACATGATTCACACATCAAGAGACGATGTCTACACCGAACCTGCCACCAGCTGACGATGATGATGACTCTGGCAGTCAGGATTATTGACACATTAGTGATTACTTGTGGATATTTGTGCTATTGGATACTTGTGCTATGAACATTGTGATTCATTATTGGATACTTGTGCTATGAACAAATTTGTATTTAATATGAACAAATAAATTTGTTTGTATTAAATATAAATTTCAAAAATCACTGTTTCGACCTCGCTACAGGCACTCATCAGACGGCTAAAGCTACCGTTACAGTGTTTCTATTTTGCTTTTTTTTTTTTTTTAATCTTTATTTCTCTTTTACATTTCACTTTATTCATTTCAAAGATGTATGACATGAAGCATAAAGATGTTTGATGTACAATAAGAAAGTTAATAAAGATGTATCATTGTAATGTAATAATCAAACTTTTCTGCAGGGAAGAGAATGGAAATAAAGTCCAACAAATTATTTCCACTGGTCCCAAGTCCCATAAATAAAGTTTCCAAAGGGCCAAAGTCCCAAAAATAAAGTTCCCAAAAGTCCCAAGTCCAAACAATAAAGCCATATCCTTGTCGGCACCACAGGACCTCACTCCACGGAGACCCTCACACCATCCTGTCTTGCCATGGAATGGAGCCGGCAGGGGAGTTGTAGTAGGTCTTGAGGTAGTTCCTCTGGTCCTTGGCTACACGGGTGTGCACGTTCCCTCTAACCCCCCGTTCTTCCATGTCGGCCAGCTGCGTACCTTCCCTCCAGGAGCCTGGGATGACGTTGTGGTCATTGTCTTCATGGTCCATCACCTCGTTCTGCTGAGCTGGATAATGCAGACGCATAAGGTTGTGGAGACAAACGGTGGCCAGGATGATACTATCGATTGTCTCTGGTGTCTGGGCCATGGTTGTGAGTAGACAGCGGAACCGGTTGGATAGGATCCCAAAAGCGTTTTCCACGATGCGCCTTGCTCTAGACAAGCGGTAGTTGAAGATCCTTTCCTGGTGGTCCAAGTTCCTCCTGCCATATGGCTTCATCATCCAGGTCTTCAACGCAAAGGCCTCATCGCCGATGATGAAGTACGGCACGTCTCGGGCATCATGAGGCAGAGGGTCTGGTTCTGGCAAGCCGATGGCATGATCTTCAACAGCCAACTTCAGATCGCACTGATTCCAGATCTGGGCATCTGATGACGATCCGTTCGCTCCCATGTTCACCCAGATGAACTGGAAGTTGGCATCAACCAGCCCCATCAGGATTATGGAGTAGAACTTCTTGTAGTTGAAAAAAACGGACCCAGACTTCTTCGGTGCTTTAATGCGGATGTGTTTGCCATCGAGTGCTCCTAGGGCATGGTGCATCTGCCACCTCAGTCCAAATTGCTCAGCTACTGTCTTCCACTCTTCTGGTGTAGAGGGAGTGTTGACGACCTCCTCCAGGTATTCATCGACGATGGCCTGGCAGACATCCCGTACAATGAGGGCGATGGTGTTGTGGACCACTCGGAAGTTGTACTGCAGGGACATGTAGCTATCCCCTGACGCAAGGTACCTCAGGGTGATTGCCAGTCTCAGACCTGGTTCTATTGGTTCACGCCAAAATGTGAGCTGCTTAGCGATTCGAGGACCGAGACGCTCTAGCAGCTCGTCAAACAGGGCTGGCTCCATCCTGGTGAAGTTCTTGTAGCCCTGCACGTCTTCGCCCCTGAGCTCTACCATGAGCTGCTCATACTGCCCTAGAGCTGGTCGTCGCAGGAGCCACGGCCTCACCCAATGTCTTCTCTCCCTACGTTGTCCTCTTTCTTGATGCTGCTCCTCAGCATGAGCCAGCAGTAGGTCATTCGCAGCAATATCTTGGTCGAGTGCTGCCAAGTCATTCAGAAGGACCAGCTTCATCCTATGTTCATCATCCATGATAGATGTTGGTAGAGAGACCCTTGGTAGACCTTGACCATAGAACATACTGCAGTGAGCTGAAATGTCCACCCCTATTTATACCTGCCCAGAAAATCGTGGTATGTCGTAATGCAGTCGCCAGGCAGTCGTAGCTCTGTCGCCAATGGCCGTAACTCGGCCGCCACTAGTCCTACTGCTGTCGTCGTCAGTCTCCCATAGCCGCAGGGGAGACGTGACAGTTCTTCTGTACTCGATATGCAGCCGCAACAGTGTCGGCCCGTAGTCGGGAAGATGCCGCAGGAAGGCAGTATGGCATTCGCATCTCTGCCGTGCTAGCTGGTGGGGCGATGCTGGGGCGATTGCGGAAGACTATGAGCGACTGGGTTGCGGCCGCTTTATGGTCTTATTACGGATACCGATGACAGCATGGCAGTTCCATCACGACAGCATGGCGGATTCTTTTTGAGGACGACTGAGCGCACCGTTTTTAAACATTTAAAAAAATATTTGGCCCCTTTGCGGTTCTTGCCGACTGCAGCAGACCTGGAGAGGATAACCACGACTACAGAAGACCGTCCATTACGGTTTCATTACGATTGTCGGCGGGTGGTGGCGATTTTTTCAGTCGCCAGTAGTCGCCGACAAATCCGCCTATGTGTGACAGGGGCTTTACATTGGGCCTGTTGACCTTCCCAGTTGACCTGTCTGTGAACATGACCTTTCTCAGGTCAATCTTGATCATCTTCTATGCGACTGAGCATTTCCAAGGCTTGCATTTGGGTCTGTCATTGGTTTGAGTTCCTGAAGAATCTGCACATTATAGGTATAAAGCTTCAGTGTTTTATGCAAAATCCTGTGTACAGTGGTGGTGCTTGGTAGTCCGAGTTCTCTGGATACGGGTTGGATTAATTTTCTGGGACTTGTTGAAATGATTCACGCACTCGTTCAACATCTGCTGCACTTGTGCTTCGTCGACCAGTACTTTTCTGTTTCTGACAACTTCCAGTCTCCTTAAACCTCTAGTACCACTCACTTATACTAGTCCGCGATGGCGGATTCCTTCCATACCTTGTACGGAAATTACCCTGAACTTGCATGTCGGATCTCGTCTCGATGAACCATTTTATGCATTGAGCTTTCTCCTGTGGAGTCACCATATTCTTTTATATTGTTACGTCGGTGAAGTAGTGATATGTAGAGTCAGGTAGATATGTGTAGGTAACATACTCCGACCGTCGTGAAGAAGAAGAACCACCACCATGTAATAAGTAGAGGCCCTGTTTAGCCCGGATGTCAGATTAAGGTGCATCTTCGTCCCCATTACGAGGAATGGGGCATGCTAACTGGTTATAGGGATTATGTTAATTCCCCTGTTCGTCAAACCTCAGTGATCTATCATTTATCCTTTATGGCAACACACCATGGACACAAGTTAGAATTGCCATTAAACTACACCAAATAACAATAAAAACCAACCAGAAGCCAGACATCAAGCACTAGGGCTAACAATCCCGCCTGGCAGACACACATCGCTCAGGCAGGCCGAGAGACACGCCCAGGACAGTGATTGGGCGGGGGTTGGCCAACGGGAAGGTAGGGGTAGGGAGGTACTCGCTGATTGGTGAAGGAAGGACAAGGAGGAAGTAGCGCGCTGATTGGCACGATTCGACTGATGATGTCAGAAGCGGACTGCGTGTGGATTGATGGAGAGCTGAGCATACGGTGGTGGCCTGCGGGCATTGGTGGAGAGGCACAGATGACCGATAAAAGAACGCGCTGACCGAAATCTTACCCCCCTCGGTATCGGACTTTGGTGAAAGACAGGTGAGCGCTGACGATTCTCCCCCCTGTCTTGACGCTCTGGACCTCAGTTCTGGCAGAAGCGGTTGTGGGCCGGCAAAAATCCTCGTTTCATGTGGGTATCCTCGTTCCCCTGTTCGTCTGACATGAGGAGGAAGAGCCGCAGACGGAGAGCTGCAGTTTTGGCAGGCAGAAGAATCGACGCGTGGACGAACACTCGGGCCTGTGCGCTTGAGGCCTGGTTCCGTGCACGGACTTCGCTCCAAAGCGTGTTCGCGCGCAGGGACATCCGGGGCCGTTCGTAGACTGACAAGATCCCACCAGTGATCGGAGCGAAGTTACACACCACAAAATTATTTTCAGTATCCTTCCCTTTCGTCTGTTTCCAAGTCTGTTTGTCGGGGATGTCCCATTTAGGAACATTATTTATTATCACGCGTTTTATTTTGTATTACCAGCATTCCGTTTAATAAACCCCTTCGTTATTTTCTGTACATTTTAAACCGTGTTCCCGTTTGAGTTAATTCTTTGCAGGCTTTGTGACTGCCGGCAATCGCAACAGGTAAGCTTCACCTTCCCCTCCCATTTCTTCCCCCGCATATATAAAATCCGCATTTGGGCATCGCCTCAAAGTTAAAGCTCGCTATTGGCTATTCGTGATCTCTGTGGTGTTCACCAAAGGAATCACACGACAATATTAAACCACCAGACCCAAAAATAAAGAAAACTTTATCAGTTTCTGTATTATACAAAAGTAAGGGTATCATTGCATCATTTGCGGTACTAAATATATTAACAACCAAAGTTGTCCAGGCCTTTTTGAAACAACATGTATGTCACGTATACCATGTATAAATCTCAATCGTGCATGTGTATGTGGAAATCAAGATTCACGTACAGTCACGTGAAAAAGTAAGTACACCCCATGTAAAGTTTTGACTTTTTCAACATATTTCAACATACAGCTATTTGATCTTCATTTCAACAACATTGATAGATAACGGTGATATTTTAGGAGTCGCGGAAGGCGAGAGAACGAGGCCATTCGTAGGGTTTGAAGATGGTTTATTGTAACAGCAAGATCCAGCACACTAAACTCGAACGGAAGTCAGCATGCTTATATAAAGCCAAAAGCCCTCTTCGGAGGGCGTGGCTCCGGCAACCGCGCGTGCGTCACGTCCGCACAACCACAAGTCCAACAGGCCCGTGCACGTGTATTATGCCCAAATAAGGTAATCACATAAGGTAACCGCCACATGCGGTTACCTGCACATAAGGTAACCGCCACAATATAATATAACAAATATCATGAAACATTTACATTTTGTAGTCCATTGTATAATTTAAATAAACATCAATGCAAATTTCGCATATGGAAAAAGTAAGTACACCCCTACATTTATCACTACTTCAAATACCTAAAATTATAATCAGGTGCTCCAGCTCAGGTGCAAATGATTAGAACATCGTTAGAGAGGATCTTGGAAGAACCTGTCTTATTTAAACCTCAGACATTTAGTTTGGTTTGCTCTTTGTTGTTGAAGTGTGCGGCGTCACCATGCCTAGATCAAAAGAGCTCTCTGAGGCCTTCAGTAAGAAGGTTATAGATGCCTACGAGTCTGGGAAGGGATTTAAAAAGATCTCCAAACAATTTGAAATCAATCATTCGACTGTCCGGAAGATCATCTACAAGTGGAGAAGATTCCCAACAACTGCCAACTTGTTCAGGCCAGGCCGCCCCAGCAAGTTCAGCCCGAGAGTAGACCGCAAGATGCTGAAAGAAGTCTCTAAGAACCCCAGAATGTCATCACGGGACCAACAGGTTGCTCTTGCCACTGTTGATGTCAAAGTGCACGATTGGAAAGAAAGAGGCTGCACAAATTTGATCTACATGGGAGGTGTGCCAGGAGGAAACCTTTGCTGTCTAGAAAGAACACCAGGGCAAGACTAAAGTTTGCCAATGAACACCGAGGCAAAGACCAGCACTTCTGGAACAATGTGCTCTGGACAGATGAGTCAGGCTATTTGGCCACAGTCCCAGAAGACACGTTTGGCGAAAACCAAAGACAGCATTTGACCACAAGAACCTGATACCAACTGTAAAGCATGGTGGTGGAAATATTATGGTTTGGGGCAGCTTTGCTGCATCAGGGCCTGGGCAGCTCACCATCATAGAATCCACTATGAATTCTTCATTGTTCCAGAGGGTGCTTGAGGATAATGTGAGGCCATCTGTCGGAAAGTTGAAACTCAACCGAAGGTGGACCTTGCAGCATGACAATGACCCTAAACGTACCAGTAAATCCACCAAGGAATGGCTGAAAAGAAAGAAATGGAGGGTTCTGGAATGGCCAAGTCAAAGCCCGGATCTAAATCCCATCGAGATGTTGTGGGGGGATTTGAAACGAGCTGAGCATGCAAGAAACCCCTCAAACATCGCACAGCTGAAAGAATTCTGCATGGAGGAGTGGGCAAAAATTTCTCCCAGTCGATGTCAGAGACTGGTAGACAGTTATAAGAAATGCCTACTTGAGGTTGTTTCTGCCAAAGGGGGCAATACCACCTATTAGAGCCAAGGGTGTACTTACTTTTTCCACATGCAAAATTTGCATTTGTGTTTATTTCAAGTATAAAATGGACTACAAAATGTAAATGTTTCATGACATTTGTTATATTATATCACCTTCATCTATCAATATTGTTGAAATGAAGATCAAACAGCTGTATGTTGAATTATGTTGAAAAAGTCAAAACTTTACATGGGTGTACTTACTTTTTCACGTGACTGTATGTGTGCGTGTTTGTGTGTGTGCACGGGCCAATGCCACCAATCATCATCTCCACTCGCGAATATCTAAGACTAAACGGAGCCTTCCTTATCTGTCTCCTTATCTGTGTTCCGTTTCCCCCTTCTCTGTCCCCAAAGTGCCCCCCCGGGGGAAGCCCAGTCTCGGTCTCTCCCTATCTATTTAACCCATCTCGGTCTCATCCCTCCCTAACGGGATAGAGTCGGGTAAAACCCAGGAAGCCACAAAGCAAGTGCAGAACGCCAGGCCGCATGCCAAACGCATGTCGAATGGCGCAACTACAGCCACCCCTTTCCCCCACCAAAGCTAAACGGAGTTCACAGAAAACCCTCCCTCTTTTTGGGCATTGTATAGGCAACGAAGAGCTGCATTGCATGCTCCCGGAAGTTTATGTTTTAGCAATGTAAAAGTAGGGCATGGAGATTGTGAATACAACAGGTTCAACGATGTGTTTGGCCTGAACCCTGAACTGTATGAAAATCAAAATGTGGTGGGTGGAGTCAGACTTCCTACTAATGACGTCGTTGTGGGTGGAGTCCAGCCAGTCGTCCAACCAATGGGCAGAAAGAGAGAAACAGACGGACAGAAAACTGCCGCTACTTTAATATATAGAAGGTGATTAAAGCTGTGCCCTGACCTGACTACACTACGGTTGACCCTCAAATAACACGTGTTCTGATAACACGTTTTCGCTACAGCACACATTTAGTTAATTGCAACTTTCAGCGCAAAATTAAAAAAAAAAATTCAAACAAAATTCACAATTCATAAAAGTCATAACTTTTAAGGACTGTTACCTCTGTCGAACCTTCTCCAGACTTATCAGGGAATGTGATGCAGATGCTGAGCTCAGCATCAAGACATTCTGGCGCCAGTTTAACATCAAGATGGCAATTGATATCACCGACGCTGCCTCGGATGGAGTCACTTATCGGTGCATCAATGGGGCATGAGGAAACTCTGGCCTTAGGCAGTGATTGACTTCATAGGTTTCACGGAGGCCGAAGTCAGCAAAGAAAGGCAACAGATTGTGGACATGGCTGAGCAAGTGGGATTTGAAGAGGTTGACAAAGATGATGTTGAGGATTTGCTTCTCTCCCACAGGAAAGAGCTCAGCAATGAAGATCTTCTGGCTCTGAAGGAGGAGCGCATCAGAGAAGAATCAGAACCAAGTCCTGAGGGGGTAGTGCCTTTTAAAACCCTCACGACAAAGGTCATAGCTAAAGGTTTCAAGTTGGCCGATGAAGCCATGGCCATCTTTGATGAACATGATCCCAACTGCATGAGACGTTCCAAGGTGCGGAGGGAGATGGAGAATGTCCTCAAATGTTACAAGGAGGTCCATGAACAGAAAATGAAAGCAGCCACTCAAGTCTCCATTATGAAGTTCTTCAAAAACTAAGCCTGCCACAAGCAATATGCACTGTGTGCAACCCCAATCATGGTAACACTTGTTAAAAAGGAATTCATTTTAATGTTTACCTCTGCCACCAAAGGTGGATGGAGGTTATGTTTTCACCCCTGTCTGTCTGTTTGTTTGTGAACAAGATGTCTCAAAAAGTTGTGGACGGATTCGGACAAAATTTGGCAGCGATGTAGCGTATGTGACAAGGACGAAATGATTAGATTTTGGTGAAGATCCGGATTCCGCTACTAGTCAGGTTCACTATGTTTTTTCGTTCAAAATTTTGGTAGATTAGCAAAACTATACATTTTTGGAATATTCAGAGCATGAGGAATCCAAAAATTAATGTTTACATTTGCGTAGACACCTTTGCGAAAATGACACTCAGGACAGTGATGAAGGTCTGTAAAAGCATATTCCTGAACGGTATAGACCTCGTAGATCCTGTGTATAGGACTTATAGTTCAATCTGATACTACCTATAACTACCTATAACTTCAAAGGACTTGCAATATCATGTATTATGTAATACAGTTATATCACAAATATAAAGACAATGGTTTTCAATTACCTTTGTTTGTTGCTTTTCTATAATCCTGAGCACTATTTTGAGGCCTTTATTGGATTCCTTGACCCAGAAAACATAGGATTAGCATATTTAATTAAGTCTCCAGGTTGACTAGAAGCCGAGATCGCGCAAAATATGTATTTTATGGCGGCCATTTTCAAAATCAAAAATGGCGGCCATGCAGGTGTCTGTGCAAATGCCAACATTGATTTTCAGATTCTCCATGCTCTGACGATTCCAAAAATGTACAGGTTTGCTAATCCCAAAATTTTGAAAGAAATTATATTGTTGCGAATATGGAATTGGCCTCCATATCCGCTTGTAAATATTCCCCTATTTTCTCCAATACTCCCCAACTTTCCCCGATCCCCCATTCCCTAGTCCCATTGCATGTAAATAACAATCAGTAGAGCCGACCTTCCCCTTATTCCCCCATTAAATGTCGTGCCCAGGTCCACCGCACCACACGTAGACAACTTTCGGACATCTTCCTAGTTATTCTTATTCTATGTCAGTTAAGGCCTCGTCTCCATTAATTATGACTCTTCGTTGCACCAGAATGTGATTATATGGCATCAGTAGTGAGTTTAGGACCTTTCCCATACCTCCTTCCATCTTCTTCCCCAACAATTACAACAACAACAGAGGAGATGGCGGCGGAGCGGGGGAGGATGCGTCCTCACACCGGCTCGATTAGCGCCATAGACCATGCGCTCCACGGGGTTACCACGAAGGGGCTCCTTGTCAGCTCCTCGTCAAGGGCGGAGCCTGGTAAACCCCCCGCACGCACCCAATGAGAAGCAACGTGCCGATTCCACGAGGCGGAGCTAACGAGCCGAGGGCGTGTCACTCCCCGCCGGATATACGCGGCCCCGCGCCGGATGTGACGTGAGATGCGCACCCAGCTTGGAGAAGGAAAGCCACCTGCGAGCGTTGAGTCAGATGCGCACCCAGCTTGGAGAAGGAAAGCCACCTGCGAGCGTTGAGTCAGATGCGCACCCAGCTTGGAGAAGGAAAGCCACCTGCGAGCGCTGAGTCAGATGCGCACCCAGCTTGGAGAAGGAAAGCCACCTGCGAGCGCTGAGTCAGATGCGCCTCAGCTTGGAGAGAGAAGCCACCGCCACCCCCAGCGCGACGATACCTCCCCGCATCTTTGGACCGGACCGGACCGTACTGGACCCTGCTTTGAGCCAAGAGTGCACCTTGAGCCATCGATACCCGCTGTCCTTTTCATCAACCCCCGTGTGAGTCAGCCTTGTCCCGTTTGTCTGTCGTCTGTCCGGGGTTAATATAAGAGTGTGTCTAAGTGCTTGTCTTTCTATGCTGTCCCTCTTGTAGTTGTAATCTAACCTTCCGCCTTAATATAACCTCCTCCGGAGGTCTTGAGAACTGAACCCCTGGTGTCGTATTGTGTTATTGTAATCCAGCCGGGTGTCTTCTTTTTCTTATTGAGCCAGCATCGCGCGGCTTCGTCAACGTTCGAGTACAATCGGGTAATTTGTGCGGACACGACGGCCATTCCGCTCGGCCCACCTTAACATCAAAGTCGTGTCTGTAACAATTGGTTGTCAGGAGTTGGATTCGAACCTGGGACTAAATTTATTTAGCCCAAATTTTGGAACACCAATTGTACTATTAGAGTAACAATTGGTGTCGAGGAGTGAGATTCGGACCCGGGACTAAATTAGTTAGGCCCAAATTTTGGGAGGGAAAATCGAGCCGGAGCGCGGTTACTGCGCTCGACGAAATTATAACAGCAAAATTTGGATTGGTGTTACGAAACTCGAATTTTGAAAGTCGCGCTATGGCGGATCAAGACGGCTGGGGTCCGGTAGGGGAGAGTGAAGCAGGGTCGGTCCAGGACCAAATTGAGGGACGCGAGGAGAGCGAAGCAGTGAGGGCGGCAGGGTCGCAAAATAGCGTTGTCACGCACGAGGTGGCCACGGCGTCCACGCCCGCGGCAGCGCCCCTGGTGGATTCGAACCTTTTCCTCCTGCAAATGAGGGCCCTTATGGAACAAATGGTGGGAATGAGGGCTGATAGTGAGCGGTTGGGAAACCAAATGGGGGTAATGGGGAACCGGATGGATGCTCAGAGTGAGCAATTGGGGGTAATGGGGAACCGGATGGATGCTCAGGGTGAGCGATTGGAGGGCCAAATGGGGGTAATGAGGGACGAAGCGAGGGGTACCAGTGAGGGATTAGACAATAATTTTAAGGGATTAGACAATAATTTTAAGGGATTAGACATGAAATTTGGGAAATTAGACGATAGATTAGGGGAAATACAGGAGGGGTTAACGGGGGTAGAAAACAGAATGGCCGCTCAAGAGAATCAAATGGAAGGGATGCAAAAAGGGTTAGAGGGGTTAGAAAACACCATGGAAGGCAAATTGAGGGACATGAGGGACCAAGCGGAAAGGGAAGTTAACCAAATGGGGCAGCAGATAGAGGGGGTCAGAATGGGGGTAGAAACCAAACTGGATGCTCACAGGGAGGAAATGGAGCAGATGAGGGTGGCATCTGGGCAGGAGATGCAAGTGATGGGAGAAGAGATCAGAAGAGGAGTGAGTGAGGAGGTCGGAGGAGTGCGCGAGGAGGTGAGGCACTGTAAGGAGCACATGGAGAAGGAGGTGAGAAAGGGGACTGTAAAGTTACAAGGGGGCATAGAGGACCTGACGCAGGAGGTGGAACAGCTGACGGAGGGACAAAAAGGACTAACGGAGCAGGTTCAAAGGAACACTGCAGTATTAGGAGGTTTAAAAGCGACACAAAACGACATAAAAAACGACTTAATAGCGACAAAGAGGGAATGTCAGATAGTACGTGAGGGACTGACAACGAGGCTGGACGAGGTGATAGAGGTTATGGAGACGAAGGACCGGCAGGTGAGGACGCACCTGGAAACGGTCAAGGTAGCCTTAGAGGATGAGCTTGAGGAGACGTACCGGGGAATAAAAGAGGTGAAGCACAAATTAGAAGAAGTGGAAGAAGGGGTGAGCGAAATTAAGAAGCGACGGAGAGGGGATAACAAAGAGATAAAAGAGGAGATAAAAGAATTGGTCCAAAGTCTGTGTTTGGATCGTGATGTGCTCGTTAACCGGATGAGGGATTCGCAGGTGATGGAGGAGAAGCGAAGAGGAAGAGGACCCGGTGTAAGTGGTGACCAATATGGTCGTGCGTATGATGCGCCAGGGGATTTAAAAAGCTTGGGGGTCGAGATAGACCCGGGTGTTCGTGAGAGGCCGTTGGTGAAGTGTGCGACAGGTCTGGTGTGCGAAAATGGAGGTGTGCAAGAAAGTCCGACTCTGGGGTGTGTGAGGAAAAAGTGCGTGCCAAGGAGTGAGTGTGCTGGCGAGAGTGAGTCGGTCGTAGCGCGTGTGCGAGGGAGCACGTGGAAGCGCGGGGTGGTGAGTGTTACAGAGGGTGTGACGGGAGAGTGTGCGCAAGAGTGTGCGCGAGAAAGGTGTGTGACGGACAGGTGCATGAGGAAAGAGTGCGCTGTCAGAAGTAAGGAAGAGTGTCCACCTGTGGTGAGTGTTACAGAGGGTGTAACGGGAGAGTGTGCGCGAGAAAGGTGTGTGACGGACAGGTGCATGAGGAAAGAGTGCGCTGTCAGAAGTAAGGAAGAGTGTCCACCTGTGGTGAGTGTTACAGAGGGTGTAACGGGAGAGTGTGCGCGAGAAAGGTGTGTGACGGACAGGTGCATGGGGAAAGAGTGTGCTGTCAAGAGTAAGGGTGAGTGCGTTGTCACGAGTGGAGGTGAAAGTAGTGAGAGTGACATGGAGCGTGAGTTAGTTGTGACAGGTGAGCGAGGATGTACACCTGGGATGGAAGGATGCACACCTGGAATGGTAGAGCGTGAGTGGGAATGCACGCTGGAGTTGGTGGTGAGGCACGTGGTTGGGTGTGCGAATGAGAGCACACCTGTGATTGTCACAGAGGAGGTGACCGAGGAGGGGGCGCGAAGAGGTGTATTGGTGAGGTGTGCGAGCGACGAATGTGTGCCAAAGTGTTCGGTGGTCAGGTGTGTGACCAAGGCTGTGAGTGGAATGAGTGTACCTGGGTGTGTAAGGAAAGGTACGAGGAGCATGGGCACAGCTGGATGTGTGAGCAAGGAACGGGCTGTGGGGTGTAAGCGTCCAGGTGAAGCATCGACGTTACACAGGTTAGAGGTTAGGTCGACTTTTAGCCGAAGCGGGCCCTCGGTGCGTGCCGGGCCTCGCTTTGAACGGCCGCGTCCAGGCTCCACTAGGTGGAGCGGGCAGCTGGATAGGAAGGGTCGTCATGGCGACCACGTTTTGTGGAGACGTGCCGGCAGGTCGAGATCGGGACAGTGGATGGCTCCACGCCGAAGTGGTGCGTGGGATCTCGGCCCGGGTAAGCCCCCGTCCCTGCACCGAGTGCCGGACGCATCCAGCCGCTGGCACAAAACAACCAGCATCCATTGCTTGGCTTCACGAAGCCGGGCTTTGGACAGGGATTGGCGCACCGAGAGGTATTAGTGAGTAGACTGGGTGATGAGGTTAGTGTTTTGGACCCAAAATTAGAGAAAAACAAAATTTGATGATTGGCAAGGGATTGGCAGTAGTGATTGGCAGATGATGGGCAGTGATTGACAAATTTTTAATTTGTTGAAATTCGATGTGCAAAATTGGTAGTGAGAGACCCCCGATGTGGTGGGATGGCAAATCCACCATCCTTCCCATGTGGGGGGCAAAGGAGCAATAGATTATGGGGTGTATGGCAGTGAAAACTAGCCCGGGTGGGTTAGGTTATATTGATAGGGCCCTAGAGATTGACATTAGGTAACGTTAAGTTTAGTTAGTGACTGATACCTGTAGTAGGGACGCAGGTAGATTAGTGTGGATGATAATGACGTGGGAGCGCAATAGTTTAAAGGGACGACTGGGAAGCGCAAGTTTCAGAAGGGAGTAGTTAGCTGAGATGATGCTGTGTGTGTGAGAATTGAACAGGTGTGATTGCACAGGTGTGCAACTGGAGAGGTGTGTGGAGCAGTGTATGAGTAGTGAGTGTCGTGGATCAGCGCGAATGCGCTTGGGGAGAGAAGGGTGCAGGTGGCACCAGGTGTGAGAGCACAGGTGTGCAAGTACAGGTGTGTGGAGAGAGTTGGAGTGAGTGGTACGGAGTGGTGTGCATGGTGCGAAGGTGTGGATGGGGGAAGAGTGGACCCCTTTCACGAGTACCCGGGGCGGGTAGTGTAAGTGTTAGGTAGAGGGTGCAGGTAAATTGTGGTTGGATATTGGCATTTGTGGTGCGGTTGCAGAATGGTGTTGTGAATGGGTGCATTAGTGTTGTGGAAATGGCTGGGCGTGTAGCCTGTTAGTGTGTGTAGTTGGTTGGGCACTCCACCACTGTGAGGATGTCGGCCAGGTGAGGCCGCAGGTGGGCTCTGGGAGCCGGTAGTTGTGAGTGGGTGCCTGAGGATCCCGGGTGTGGATCGGGCAGCCCAGTGCCAGAGAGGGCACGGAGTGGGGAGAGAGCCAGAGGGCCTTCCCCAGGTAGTTAGGTTAGGGTAAGGAGCAGGTAAGCTCGGAGGCAACTGCAGTGGTGGAGGTGTGCAGGTGGGTAGACCCACTGGGAGAGGTACACGCCGCAGCCCAGAAATTGTGCGAGGGCACCGGGAGATGAATCGGGGGAGTGAGACCCCAAATTGAAAAGCACCACAGGTTGGCCAATGGGAATTGGTTTTTAGAACCCATAGAGTAAGAGGGCCAATGGTTTGGCCGGAGAAAGACCCCGGGTAGTGTAAAGTTGTTAAAGTCATTTAGGAAATAGTTAGGATTGAAGAACCTGTCGCACCATACGCAGCCACTTACCTGTGGTGATGATGATGACTCCACACCTGTGTTTTCTTTGTTCTGTGTGCAGGAAATGAGATTGCTGTGGATTTGTGAGACGCATCACGACGTGGATGAGACATTGGGGTGATTCCATCTCTCCCTCCTTAGGAGGGACTGATGATGAATTGGTGATGGCAAATTTTGATGTGCAGTTGGAGATGGCAAATTTTGATGAGAGTTGAAAATGGCAAATTTGATTGGTTAGGAGGGAGAGAAGACGAATTTGGTTTATGGGAGGAACGGGGAAGACAGTAGGGATGTTTGTCGATTTGTAAAGTAGATGTTTATGGGTAGTGTTGTGTTTTGTGGATGCAGTAAGGGGTAAGGGAGGGGCCATGTAGGTTACCTGGTGGGGGGGGGCGTACGATAGGAACGTACCTGTCTCACCTGGTTCCCATGTGCCCCCAGTGTGCATCACCTTACATTGCGTGCACTTTTGCGCCCTTACCACCTTACTCACTTGTTTCTTCTTTTGTCTCCCACCTCCGAGGATCTGGCTTTGGGGTAGAGAGAGAGGAGAGAGAGGTGCTGGCTGCGCAGTTGTGGGCCTGCACTTTCGCTGTTTGCTGCCGGGATCGATACACCATATGGACCGCAATGTTTGTGGCCACCCACAATGGACCGCAGTTCGTTTGCGGCCAAGCACCACCCGGGGATGGACCTATGGGTCAACGTGGCACCTATGCCATACAGGTGAACCACTTTTAGTTACCACCAAGTGCACCACAAGAAGAGCAAGAGACACCTGCAGGGTTAGGGGTTGTCGAATTTATTTTTATTCCAATGAACAATGGTGACTGCACCGATTGGTGGTGGGGTGGTGCTGTTGATGCTCGGGAAGGGTGCTCTGCACGTTATTAAAGGCCGTCGGCCACAGAGCACTCGTGGGTTGGTGTATCGATGTTGGCAAGCGCGCTCTCTCTATGCATAACATCTGCATGTGTTCCTCCAAAAACAGGTCCTGGATCGTAGTGTAAATAGCAGCGTAGTCTTGTAAATAATGCTCCCTACCGGCTGTATGTTTAGTTTGCGAATTCTTTCCGGATTCGGTTATCCTGTGGGTGTGTTTCTGTGAGGAGAAGGGTGCAACGTCGCAGGGGGACATATTTACTCATTTGTGAATATCTGTAAAACTGTCGCACTCAGGGTAGAGTTAATAGTAGAGGGAACTACATTGCGTGCCACACTAAAGTAGGTAAAAATTTATCGGGTCGGGACGCCCCGAGGGTAGAGAAGGGTGCAATGTTGCGAATATGGAATTGGCCTCCATATCCGCTTGTAAATATTCCCCTATTTTCTCCAATACTCCCCAACTTTCCCCGATCCCCCATTCCCTAGTCCCATTGCATGTAAATAACAATCAGTAGAGCCGACCTTCCCCTTATTCCCCCATTAAATGTCGTGCCCAGGTCCACCGCACCACACGTAGACAACTTTCGGACATCTTCCTAGTTATTCTTATTCTATGTCAGTTAAGGCCTCGTCTCCATTAATTATGACTCTTCGTTGCACCAGAATGTGATTATATGGCATCAGTAGTGAGTTTAGGACCTTTCCCATACCTCCTTCCATCTTCTTCCCCAACAATTACAACAACAACAGAGGAGATGGCGGCGGAGCGGGGGAGGATGCGTCCTCACACCGGCTCGATTAGCGCCATAGACCATGCGCTCCACGGGGTTACCACGAAGGGGCTCCTTGTCAGCTCCTCGTCAAGGGCGGAGCCTGGTAAACCCCCCGCACGCACCCAATGAGAAGCAACGTGCCGATTCCACGAGGCGGAGCTAACGAGCCGAGGGCGTGTCACTCCCCGCCGGATATACGCGGCCCCGCGCCGGATGTGACGTGAGATGCGCACCCAGCTTGGAGAAGGAAAGCCACCTGCGAGCGTTGAGTCAGATGCGCACCCAGCTTGGAGAAGGAAAGCCACCTGCGAGCGTTGAGTCAGATGCGCACCCAGCTTGGAGAAGGAAAGCCACCTGCGAGCGCTGAGTCAGATGCGCACCCAGCTTGGAGAAGGAAAGCCACCTGCGAGCGCTGAGTCAGATGCGCCTCAGCTTGGAGAGAGAAGCCACCGCCACCCCCAGCGCGACGATACCTCCCCGCATCTTTGGACCGGACCGGACCGTACTGGACCCTGCTTTGAGCCAAGAGTGCACCTTGAGCCATCGATACCCGCTGTCCTTTTCATCAACCCCCGTGTGAGTCAGCCTTGTCCCGTTTGTCTGTCGTCTGTCCGGGGTTAATATAAGAGTGTGTCTAAGTGCTTGTCTTTCTATGCTGTCCCTCTTGTAGTTGTAATCTAACCTTCCGCCTTAATATAACCTCCTCCGGAGGTCTTGAGAACTGAACCCCTGGTGTCGTATTGTGTTATTGTAATCCAGCCGGGTGTCTTCTTTTTCTTATTGAGCCAGCATCGCGCGGCTTCGTCAACGTTCGAGTACAATCGGGTAATTTGTGCGGACACGACGGCCATTCCGCTCGGCCCACCTTAACATCAAAGTCGTGTCTGTAACAATATTTATTAACATGGTGAACCTGACGATCTTCATCACTGTCCTGAGTGTCATTTTCGCAAAGGTGTCTACGCAAATGTAAACATTAATTTATGGATTCCTCATGCTCTGAATATTCCAAAAATGTATAGTTTTGCTAATCTACCAAAAATTTGAACGAAATTATATTTGTTAACATAGTGAACCTGACTATACTAGAATTTTTAAAGTGATTCTTCACCATTGGGAGATCGGGCCAAAAACGATACACAACAGGATATCTCAAAAAGTTGTGGACGGATTTGGACGAAACTTGGTGGAACGGTTGGGTGTCTGACAAGGAGAAACAGATTCGATTTTGGTGAAGATCTGAATATTGATTCGGACACGAGAATTATTTAATTTTAAAGTGATTCTTCACCATCGTTTTATGTTTTATTTATGCATTATTTACTGCTTTTTTGCGGTTTTTATATACTATATAGGTCTTCAACCTTTAAAATGTTGAAATATTTCCCGTTGGGAACATAACCCCAATGTTTACATGTTAAATATTGCCCTTATAACACGTTTTTGGATAACACAGCGTTTCGCGGGAACGCATCCCCCGCGTTATACGAGGGTCACCTGTACTTACCGTTGACGGCCCATATCACCGGACGTTGGGGTTTATTACTGATCACCCTGTTCATCCCCGGTGTTGTTGCATCTTTTGGCGAACCCCACAAGTGGGGCTCATCTGGCGAGATGCTGTTATCAGGTAAGATCTCCTAGGGAATAAAAATTGGGATGAAATATCAATCGACCAAAAAGGACATTTGGTCCCACCCAGGGTGTAACTTCACCACCCTCCAATATGTCCACCTGCAGCACCTCACACGGTAACATCCCACTCCCACCTTCCCAACCCGTTTACCCTACACGTACCTGTCCATCCTCAGTTCTTTGCTCCCTGTAACGTTCCATTTCAAGTTGCTCCACCCGTCTGACCCACATTGCCTCATGCTTCACCCCTCTAATGAGAGTGAGAAGTACCACGACTTTCATCCTCCACATAATGGTTAATGGCGGTTGCAAAGTCTAATATCGGTCACTCTATTTGACGTCACAATTTTCCGGTATCCATGTGATTATTAATTACAGATACAGTATTTCATTATTTGTCTGCGAATTTTAACAAAACACGTTTACCCACAAAATACATATTTAATGGCATAATCTAAAATTTATTTTACTAGTCTAGTAGGAAGACTAGGTCCCCCTGCACCCCCCGGAGATATACTTCTAATCAGTGTTTCTAGATTGGAAAAAATGTGTAGAAAATGACTAGCTATGGCCCCAAGCTGAAAAAATGTCCCACATACCATTTTCATGCAAATTACTGCTGCAAATTTTATGCAAAATTATGCAAATTTTATGCAAATTTTTGATGAGGAGTAGAGTTGAGGGGTCTTTGAGGGCTTCATCGAGGTGCTCTCGGTTGCAAGACTGGGTCATTCTGAGAAGCACAGCAGGGTCAGAGATCATGATGTTCTCCTCCTCAGTGAATCTCTCCATCAACAGCCTCTCCATTGCCTCACACACTGTTTTGAGGCAAAAGAGGGACTTTGCGTAGGCCTTTCCACTGAGAACACCTTTGAGAGATCCACTTGTTACTAGTTGTGCCTCAAAGAGAATCTCTGCATATCCAGAACCACGCATCTTGTGTCCAGTGAGCATCCCGATGTAGTTCATGGATGTGTGGAAGGGTCCAATCGTTACTACATGACTAGCAAATTCATTTGGCCAGCGCCAGATGATGGGAAGGGCTTTCATGCAGACACCCAGATCAAATGTATTCAGGACCCATCTCTGACCCACCTCAGCAGTTGCTGCCTCGGAACGCTTCAGTAGCTCACGAACAACTGCGTTGTCTGTGATCGGTTGGTGGATAGGCGTGCAGTAGTCGACTGTTGATTTGCTGGGTGGGGGAGAACCAGTTGCAGAGGTGAAACCCCCTAGCCCAGGCACAGGCTGCAGGCCATTGCCATGCCATGCAGGCACCAGGCACAGACCGATCACAGACAACGCAGTTGTTCGTGAGCTACTGAAGCGTTCCGAGGCAGCAACTGCTGAGGTGGGTCAGAGATGGGTCCTGAATACATTTGATCTGGGTGTCTGCATGAAAGCCCTTCCCATCATCTGGCGCTGGCCAAATGAATTTGCTAGTCATGTAGTAACGATTGGACCCTTCCACACATCCATGAACTACATCGGGATGCTCACTGGACACAAGATGCGTGGTTCTGGATATGCAGAGATTCTCTTTGAGGCACAACTAGTAACAAGTGGATCTCTCAAAGGTGTTCTCAGTGGAAAGGCCTACGCAAAGTCCCTCTTTTGCCTCAAAACAGTGTGTGAGGCAATGGAGAGGCTGTTGATGGAGAGATTCACTGAGGAGGAGAACATCATGATCTCTGACCCTGCTGTGCTTCTCAGAATGACCCAGTCTTGCAACCGAGAGCACCTCGATGAAGCCCTCAAAGACCCCTCAACTCTACTCCTCATCAAAAATTTGCATAAAATTTGCATAATTTTGCATAAAATTTGCAGCAGTAATTTGCATAAAAATGGTATGTGGGACATTTTTTCAGCTTGGGGCCATAGCTAGTCATTTTCTACACATTATTTCCAATCTAGAAACACTGATTAGAAGTATATCTCCGGGGGGTGCAGGGGGACCTAGTCTTCCTACTAGACTATACGTCTTTCTCTCCCGGCTCACGATTGATTCACTTGTAACAGGAAGTTCGATGACAACAACTTCCTGTCTGTATTTGGAAGTTTTGAGGGCGATCTACTTTCACGTCAGCATTTAACCTTTACATAAAGTTTTACTCTTTGAAGGCATTCTACCATTTTAATGCCATATAACGGCCGGATTATACACAGAATAGAAAAAAGTATTCACCCCCAACCACAAATACACTCGACGGATTTCTGAGAAATGTGAATGTTCGGTGCATTTTTGGGTAAAAGTTGGGAACCTCACTCTTTAACATAATTAGGGTATGCTGAATTCGATTAACCCGGTTCCCAAGCCGAATTTTGAGTTTTTGACCTTCTAATTAGCATAAACAAAATGGCCGCCAAATTGCCATTTTTGGACAATTTCTTTGAAGAAGCATTTATATATCATGCATATAGACCGATCCGATAAGGATCAGATAAGATAAGACCGATCCGATAAGGACGATCGGGCCCCTCGCCGAAAGGCGGCGATCTTGCGTCCGCCATTACTGGGAGGCGCCCCGATCCAAGGTCGGCGGATAATTCGTTCGGGTAATCGTTCTCAAGTGTTTCTCTATACGTGTTTGACGTCTTGTCGTCATGGGATGGGAAAGACTAAAGAAGGATCAGGAAAGCATTGTGCTGTTGTTGGTTGCAAAACAACAGCAAAAAACTCATAAAGTGGAAACGATCAGAGTGTGGAATTCACATGCCAGCGACTCGCCAAGATTGCCAGTGTCGACAGCCGTACCAAATACATCGCTTTCCAAACGGATCTTCAAACACATCCACTGAAAACTTGAAGCAGTGGCTGAAACATATCAATCGTATCATATCAATATCAATATCATATCAAAGATATTGTTACGGATCGCGGTTAGATGTTATTTCGACCGAGCGGTGGTGTATTACCGCGACCTAACAGTTATTCCCCGACTAGACCCCGATTCCACCCAGACGTTGACCAAATCGCGCTATGCTAAATCAATGATGGAAAGGACACAACGACTGGGATAGATGAAACGACGCAAGGGGTACAGTTCTCAAGACCTCCGGAGGAGGATATAATTATAGTGGTGGAGAAAAGGGGTAGATTACAAGGTAGTGAGGTAAAGGCACAGAAGAGATAGGCACTTAATTACAGTCTTATCTTATCCCAGACAGACCACAGACAAACGGAACAAGGCTGACTTACACAGGGATTGATGGCAGGAAGGGACAGGTAGTCGATAGCACAAGGTGCACCTTGGCTCGGGGACAGGATCAAGCACGGTCCAAGAGATGCAGGGAGGCCTCACAGCGCTCGGAGGTGGCGTCTTTCTTTCTCCAAGCTCAGCGCGCATCTGACGTCACCTCCCTCTTCCTGCGCATGGTCAGCGGGGAGTGACACGCCCTCGGCTGGTTGGCTCCGCCCCAGATGGGACCGGTCCGCCGCTTCCATTGGGTGCGGGGGTTACCGGGCTCCGCCCTTGACGAGGAGCTGACAGGGAGCCCCTATTTGGTAACCCCGTCGAGCACATGTTCGATGGCGGCTCGCTGGGAAGGCCTCATGCCCTCCCAACACCCCTTACCAACCAAGCCGGAGTGAGGACGCGCACTCCCTGTGCACGCCGCCGCCGTTGCTGTTGTTGTTGTTGTTGTTGTTGCTGAACCGTGAGGAAGAGCTGCGGGGAGGTATTGGGAGGTCCTAAACTTCCTAACGGTGCCATACAATCACATTCTGGTGCAACGAAGGGTCAGAATTAATGGAAACGAGTCCTTAACTGACATAGACTAAGAATAACTAGCAAGATGTCCTATAGTTGTCTTACATGAGATGCGGTGAACCTGGGCACGACATTTAATGGGGGAAATAGGGGGAGGTCGGGTCTACAGAGTGTTGTTTACAGAAAATGGGACTAGGGAATGGGGGATTGGGGATAGTTGGGAAGTATTGAGGAAATAGGGGAATATTTACAAGCGGATATGGATGGATGCAAATCCCATATCCGCAACATTGCACCCTTCTCTACCTCGGGGCGTCCCAACCCGATAAATTTTTACCGACTTTAGTGTGGCACTCAGATGTAGTTCCCGCTACTATTAACTCAACCCTGAGTGCGACAGTTTTGCAGATGTTCACAAATGAGTAAATATGTCCCCCTGCGACGTTGCACCCTTCTCCTAACAGAAACACACCCACAGGATAACCGAATCGTGGAAAGCATCCTCAAACTAAACATAAAGCCGGTAGGGAGCATCATTTATACAAGACTGATATTTACACTACGATCCAGGACCTGTTCTTTGAGGAACACATGCAGATGTTATGCATAGAGAGAGAGAGCACGCATGCCAGCATCGATACACCAACCCACGAGTGCCCTGTGGCCCTACGGCCTTTAATAATGTGCAGAGCACCCCGTCCAAGCACCAAAAGCACCACCCCATTATGCAGAGTCAGCACCATCTGGTGCACCAATAAAGTGTTCAATAATAAATGCACAATCAAGTGTCCATGGTCACCGGCGGTGTCGCAGCCGGCCGATGTTCTGCCGCTGGTCTTGCCTTCATGGAGTGCACTTGGCCTTCTGGCTTCTTTAGAAATAAAGAAAGGCGCCAACCGCGTCCATTTCTAAATTGTGGCCGTCAGGGGGGCCAACTAAAAGTGGTTCACCTGTATGGCATAGGTGCCACGTTGACCCAGAGGTCCATCCACGGGTGGTGCCTGACCGCAAAAGAACTGCGGTCCATTGTGGGCGGCCACAAAAATTGCGATCCATATGGTGTATCGATCCAGGCAGCAAGCAGCGGAAGTACAGGCCCACAACTGCGGAGCCAGCACCTCTCTCTCCTCTCTCTCTGCCCCAAAGCCAGATCCTCGGAGGTGGGAGACAAAAGAAGACAAGTGAGTAAGGTGGTAAGGGCGCAAAAGTGCACGCAATTCAAGGTAATGCACACTGGGGGCACATGGGAACCAGGTGAGACAGGTACGTTCCTACCGTACGCCCCCCCCCCCCCCCACCAGGTAACCTACATTGCCCCTCCCTTACCCCTTACTGTATCCACAAAACACAACACTACCCATAAACATCTACTTTACACATCAACAAACGTCCCTACTGTCTTCCCCGTTCCTCCCATCAACCAAATTCGTCTTCTCTCCCTCCTAACCAATCAAATTTGCCATTTGCAACTGTCATCAAAATTTGCCATCTACAACTCAACATCAAAATTTGCCATCACCAATTCATCATCAGTCCCTCCTAAGGAGGGAGAGATGGAATCACCCCAATGTCTCATCCACGTCGTGATGCGTCTCACAAATCCACACAGCAATTCTCCTTTCCTGCAACACAGAACAAAGGAACACAGGTGTGGAGTCATCATCATCACCTCAGGTAAGTGGCTGCGTATGGTGCGACAGGTTCATCAATCCTAACTATTTCCTAAATGACTTTAACAACTTTACATTACCCGGGGTCTTTCCCTGCCAATCCATTGGCCAACTTACACTATGGGTTCTAAAAACCAATTCCCATTGACCAAACTGTGGTGCTTCTCAAGTTGGGGTCTCACTCCCCCGACTCATCACTCACTCGGTGCCCCCGCACAATTTCGGTGGCTGGGTCGTGTGACGCTCCCAGCTGGTCCGCCCACCTGCACACCTCCACCACTGTTGTTGCCTACCGAGCTCACCTGCTCCTCACCCTAACCTAACTAACTGGGGAAGGCCCTCTCGCACTCTCACCCCCTCAGTGCCCTCTCTGGCATGGGCTGCCCGATCCACACCCGGGATCCTCAGGCACTCACTGACACTAACGGCTCCCAGAGCCCACCTGCGGCCTCACCTGGCCGACATCTAACAGTGGCGGAGTGCCCAACCATTCACACTCATACTAACAGGCCACACGACCAGCCAATTTCACCACACCAATGCACCCATCCACAATACCATTCTGCATCCGCACCACAAATGCCAATATCCAACCACAATTTACCTATACCTTCTAACTATTCTTTAAACTACCCTCCCCGGGTACTCGTGAAAAGGGGTCCACTCTTCCCCCATCCACACCTTCGCACCATGCACACCACTCCGTACCACTTACTCCAACTCTCTCCACACCACTCATTCTCCGCTCCATATATTCCACACACCTGTGCTTGCACACCTGTGCTCTCATACTTGGTGCCGCCTGCACCCTTCTCTCCCCCAAGCGCATTCGCGCTAATCCACAACACTCACTACTCACCATGACACTCATCTGCAATGCTCTCTCATTCATCACTTGTACACTCACACACACCTTGGAGCATTGCCTCACCGATGCCTCATTTGAAGCTGCTCACCAGCACTTCCATTCACACTGCATCATCTACTCTGTCTACTCCCTTCTAAAACTCGCGCTCCTCCGTCTTCCCTTACACTCAGCGCTCCCCCGTCATTATCAAACACTAAGCTACTACGTCCCCACTACAGGTATCAGTCACTATCTAAACCTTAACGTTACCTAATGTCATCTTCTAGGGCCCTACACACAATATCCTAACCCACCCGGGCTAGTTTCCACTGCCATACACCCCCTAATCTATAGCGCATTTGC
Source organism: Myxine glutinosa (assembly GCF_964187855.1). NCBI lineage: Eukaryota > Metazoa > Chordata > Myxini > Myxiniformes > Myxinidae > Myxine > Myxine glutinosa. The sequence continues at coordinate 121,530,122 of NC_136271.1, read as the reverse complement.
CCCCTTCATGGGAAGGGTGGCAGGGATGCCACCCTTACCCACCGTCATACGGCGCGAGTGGGACCTTGTGGGACCACCTCGTATGTGAGTCGTTGCCCGCCTGCCGGACCCCGTGCGTCGCCCCTTGCGGGGTCAGCGCGGGGCCGAACCGGCTGGGCCCCCACAGTACATTACCCCCAAGGGGCTCCCGTGCCTCCCCTGTCCCTCTAAAAACTACCCCTGTTGGTGTCGATGCATGGGTCACACTTCCGCAACCCGCTACCCATTCCATACCACCACAACCTTGCTCACTCACACCTCGCACCTCTCCCATCACCGGACCCTCTCGCTCGCACCCTCGTTCCATACCCTCCGGACCAGCCATACACCTCACTCTTGGCCTCTTACGAACATCCGGGTCCATCTCGACCCCCAAGCTTATTAAATCACCTGGCGCATCATACGCACGACCATATTGGTCACCACTTACACCGGGTCCTCTTTCTCTTCGCTTCTCCTCCATCACCTGCGAATCCCTCATCCGGTTAATGAGCACATCATCACGATCCGAACACAGACTTTGGACCAATTCTTTTACTTCCTCCTTTATCTCTTTCTTATCCTCTCTCCGTCGCTTCTTAATTTCGCTCACCCCTTCTTCCACTTCTTCTAATTTCTGCTTCACCTCCTTCATCTCCTCGTGCGCCCCCTTAAGTTCTTCCTCTAACTCCACCTTATTTTTTTCTATGTGCTCCCGCACCTCTCGCTCTTTAACCTCCATCACCTCTACCACCTTGTTCATTTTCCTCGTCAGGTCCTCATGTACCGTCTGACACTCTTTTTTAATTACCCCTACTTCCTTTTTCATCTCCTTCTGTGTCGATTTTAAACCCTCTATTACCGCTGTGTTCTTCTTTACCTGGCCCCCAACTCCTTTTGTCCCACTGTCAGTTGTTCTACTCCCAGCGTCAACTCCTCTATACCACCTTGCAATTTTACAGTCCCCTTTCTCACCTCCTTCTCCATGCGCTCCTTACAGTGCCTCACCTCCTCGCGCACTCCTCCGACCTCCTCACTCACACCTCTTCTGATCTCCTCTCCCATCACTTGCATCTCCTGCCCAGATGCCACCCTCATCTGCTCCATTTCCTCCCTGTGAGCATCCAATTTAGTTTCTACCCCCATTCTGACCCCCTCTATCTGCTGCCCCATTTTTTAAACTTCCCTTTCCGCTTGGTCCCTCATGTCCCTCAATTTGCCTTCCATACTGTTTTCTAACCCCTCTAACCCCCTTTTCATCCCTTCCATTTGATTCTCTTGAGCGGCCATTCTGTTTTCTACCCCCGTTAACCCCTCCTGTATTTCCCCTAATCTATTGTCTAATCCCTCTATTCTACTCCCTAACCCTCCGATCTGGGCCCCCATCCTTTGTTCTAACCGTTCCCCCATTTCTCCCATTTTGCCCCCCATTCTGCCCTCCAATCGCTCACTATCAGCCCTCATTTGCTCACTCTGAGCATCCATCCGGTTCCCCATTACCCCCATCATTCTGCTTTCCATTTCTTCGCTATTCTTGTCCATAAGGGCCTTCATTTGTATAAAAAAAAGGTTCACATCCACCAACGGCGCTGCTACGGTCGTGGGCGCGGTCGCCGTAGCCATGTGCGAGGCGCCATTTTGCGCGCCCGTAACCTCGTGCGTGAGGACGCCATTTTGCGAACCTGCCGCCCTCACTGCTTCGCTCTCCTCATGTCCCTCAATTTGGTCCTGGATCGACCCTGCCTCACTCTCCTCTACCGGAACCCAGCCGTCTTGATCTGCCATAGCGCGACTTTCAAAATTCGGGTTTTTTTGTAAAACAAAATCAAATTTCGGTGTCTTTATAATTTTGACCAAATTTTTTCCTAGATGTTTTTTTAAAAATTTGGTTCGGGCCTCGAATCTCACTCCTCGACACCAATTGTTACGGATCGCGGTTAGATGTTATTTCGACCGAGCGGTGGTGTATTACCGCGACCTAACAGTTATTCCCCGACTAGACCCCGATTCCACCCAGACGTTGACCAAATCGCGCTATGCTAAATCAATGATGGAAAGGACACAACGACTGGGATAGATGAAACGACGCAAGGGGTACAGTTCTCAAGACCTCCGGAGGAGGATATAATTACAGTGGTGGAGAAAGGGGTAGATTACAAGGTAGTGAGGTAAAGGCACAGAAGAGATAGGCACTTAATTACAGTCTTATCTTATCCCAGACAGACCACAGACAAACGGAACAAGGCTGACTTACACAGGGATTGATGGCAGGAAGGGACAGGTAGTCGATAGCACAAGGTGCACCTTGGCTCGGGGACAGGATCAAGCACAGTCCAAGAGATGCAGGGAGGCCTCACAGCGCTCGGAGGTGGCGTCTTTCTTTCTCCAAGCTCAGCGCGCATCTGACGTCACCTCCCTCTTCCTGCGCATGCTCAGCGGGGAGTGACACGCCCTCGGCTGGTTGGCTCCGCCCCAGATGGGACCGGTCCGCCGCTTCCATTGGGTGCGGGGGTTACCGGGCTCCGCCCTTGACGAGGAGCTGACAGGGAGCCCCTATTTGGTAATCCCGTCGAGCACATGTTCGATGGCGGCTCGCTGGGAAGGCCTCATGCCCTCCCAACACCCCCTACCAACCAAGCCGGAGTGAGGACGCGCACTCCCTGTGCACGCCGCCGCCGTTGCTGTTGTTGTTGTTGTTGTTGTTGCTGAACCGTGAGGAAGAGCTGCGGGGAGGTATTGGGAGGTCCTAAACTTCCTAACGGTGCCATACAATCACATTCTGGTGCAACGAAGGGTCAGAATTAATGGAAATGAGTCCTTAACTGACATAGACTAAGAATAACTAGCAAGATGTCCTATAGTTGTCTTACATGAGATGCGGTGAACCTGGGCACGACATTTAATGGGGGAAATAGGGGGAGGTCGGGTCTACAGAGTGTTGTTTACAGAAAATGGGACTAGGGAATGGGGGATTGGGGATAGTTGGGAAGTATTGAGGAAATAGGGGAATATTTACAAGCGGATATGGATGGATGCAAATCCCATATCCGCAACAATATCAATCATATCGCTGTCACACCTTGACGTTTTAGCCAGCGTATGCCGACGTATGAAAAATTTGGCTATGTTAAGAGCACGCTGAAGCACGCTGGCAAACGTCGTAGTACGCCGAGCTCGTCGACAAATTTCGTGCATGCACAAAATTTGTCGACGTATGCCAGCGTATGACTCACACCAGCACTCAATTTTGATACGTCGGCATACGCTGGCTAAATCGTCAAGGTGTGACAGCCCAAATGCAAACAGCCGAGTAAGTTTCGTAAAAATAACTTTTTTTTTTAATACTCACTATCATGACTAAATGTGTGCAAAAAAAGAAAGAATAAATGCCAACCAACGCGGCCAGTACCGTAATTTTGTTTTAACTATCAACAAGATAATAAAGCGCGGTGTTACGCGCGCTACTTGTAAGCAAGGAGGAAGCGGACAATGCGGTAATTTGTAAGAGTCTTTATTCAAGAGCTCACTAACACTGAGCTGCTCAGGGCTGCGCGCCCCGTGTATATCGTGAGGCCACGCCTCTCTCCCTGGCGTGGCCCACCTCCACTTGGTGTGCGGGGTGATGTCACCACGTCAGTGCTTTCGTGTCCGCCACAATAATTTCATTTTGAAAGGCAAGGATTTTTCTTATTAAAAATATCAGTAGACGCTAGATGAAGAATGAACACAATTTGCCATTAATGATAATGATATATCCCATGCCCATAGTTTGATACCATCTAAGTGGTAAATCAGGCGCAAGGCAGGGGGTTACATGTGTATCAAACGAGCATGCACCCACTCCTCCCACAAAATATAAGAAATAAATCAAATAAAGCCAAGCCCCTTGCATCTAAACTATTCTGCTTGTGTCTTTTCTGTTATTACCCAGGTGTGCTCAGTTCACTTCTGTGATGAAAGATCAACTTCAGACCATCCATATCCATCTTTGAACATGGGATACAAAAGAGATGTAAGTTTTGAAGAAAAAAAATTGTATGAAAAAAATGTAAATCATAATTGAAGTTCTATTGTGGTTCTTTCTTACCATAATGACTAACAATCCTTCCATGACACTTCATTTTATATTCAATTGTATATCCATTTTCACAGAAGCAGATGACACCATGAAGACCTGCTCCACCGCAGCGTGTCTCCACTCTCACTCTGCATGCAGAAATGGCTAAAGCTGATATTGAAGAACATGAAGAAATTGCAATGGATCACCTTGTTCATACATCTGTCCAGACAAACGAGCCAGAGAAGAACGGTGCAAGCATTCAGTGGTATGATGCCACAATTTGCGATCACAATTATACCAATAAAAATACTGTAATTAGTACTCAATCAAAGTCTGTTCAGACAGATCACTGCCCTGAAATATCAGTACCCTGTTTAGATGATTGTGGAGTCCAATTTTATACTGGATTAAGTACAAAGGTATTTTGGGCTTTTGTGAACTCTTTGCTGATGTGCTTGCCTACACTACCGAAATTCAGACTCGCTATACATGACCAGGTGTTGCTGGTTTTTATGAGATTCAGATTGGGTCTCATGTTCACAGACCTTGGGACAAGATTCAAACTCTCCAGATAAACTGCTTGTGATATCTTTGCAACATGGCTGCCAGTCGTCGCAAAGTACATGAAAGACAATCTCATCTTCTGGCCACCGCGTGACACTTTATCAAGAATACGTCCAAAGTGTTTTGCAACATCTCACTCAAGGGCTGCTTGTATTATTGACTGTACAGAAATATTCGTTCAGCGGCCAGTTAATCTAAAGAAGTGCGCACAAACATATTCAAATTACAAACACCATAACACATGTTGTGAAAATAAACCAAGTCCACAACTTTGTACCATAGGTAGGTTTAATCTCAATCAGATCTTTAGCATCATCCTGCAAAATACAATCATGCAATAGATATCAGGATCTTGGCATCATATAGGGAGGATCGATTATATTAGTCAATGCAAGCAAGCCTAGAATACATGTGCGAGTACGTACCGTTCAGGACTACATGTCATAGTAAAATGTCACAGGAGTGGCTCCGCGTCGTGGACGTCCGAGGTCTAAGAGACGCCCCTCTGCGGTTTAAGTGGGCATCACTCCTGGGTTCAACTTTGATATACATTTTCGCTACATTCTCCCCACCGTTAGAACTACACTGCCGCTAGGCAGGAATCAAGCATGCGTCAGCATTAATTGATTGGGGACGTCATTCCGTGTCAGTCGGTCCATCTGTAGCGGTCAGGGTAGCGAATTACTCTGCCAGCACGGGTCCGGAAACTACCGGGTACGGCCTCCCCAAGCCCAGAGTCCCCTGCATCGGAGTAGCCGCTGGAGGCAGGTGTTGGAGGGGGCACCTCAGGGCCTTCATGCAGGGGTGTATTTGACGAAGGAAGGGACGGCAGATGTTCCATAGAGGAAGCTTCGGGGGAGTCCATAGACTCGTAGATCGGTTCGTCGATATCCCCATAAGGGTCGATGACCCCACATGGGGCGAGATGGCGTACGGAGACAGTTGACTCACGTCCATCTGCCGTCATCACACGAGCATGCTCGGGATTAGCCTGGAGTACCTGCACCTTATCCACTAAGGGGTCGTACTTGCTTGTGCGAACCGCACGTTTGAGATAGGCCGGCCCCGGCTCAGCGAGCCAACTGGGTACAGATCGGATACTACCCGAGCTTCTAGGGTGGTGGAACAGTCTCTCGTGAGGAGTCTGGTTGGTGGCCGTACATAGTAGAGCCCTGATGAGTTCAGCGCCGCAGGTAGCGACCAAGCCCATTTATCGAGGCCACGGCCGAGGGTCCTGAGACTTAGCATGATGGCCCTCCATATAATCCCATTGAAGCGTTCGACCTGCCCATTCGCCTGGGGCCTGTACGGTGTGGTGTAACTCGAAGCGACATTATTGTGAAGCAAGTAACCCCTCACGTCCTGGGACAGGAACACCGCACCCCGATCGGTATGCACGTAGGCCGGATACCCGAACATAGAAAACAAATTCTGCAGGCACCGTATGACCGTGGCAGCCGTCATATCCACGCACGTGTAAGCAAAAGGGAATCGCGAGTACTCATCAACGATAGTGAGCAGCTAACGAGTTACTCGACACTGGCAGCGGCCCTTTGAAATCCATTGCCAATCTCTCCCACGGTCTAGTAGCCCTAACCAGTGTCCCCATGGGAGGGTTGTAAAAACGCGGTTTGAGTTCCGCACATATAGCGCAGTCGCGGCAGATCCGGCGGATGTCCTCAATCGAGTACGGCAGATTACCACTACGCACAAAATGAGCGAAACGCGTCACCCCAGGATGACACATAGTGCCGTGCAAAGCGCGCAGACCCTCCAGAGTTACGATACCCGCGCACGTAGCCGGCCTCGATAAGGCGTCGGCGACCAGGTTATCCTTCCCCGGGCGATATTTGATGGTGTAGCAGAAGTCGGCGAGTTCGATACGCCAGCGTGTGATTTTCTCATTCTTAATGCGTTGAGCATGTAGGGTGTCGTACATGAATGCTACGCTTTGTTGGTCCGTGATGATTTGGAAGCATCGCCTGAGTAAGTACGGTCGCCATCGCCGAAGCGACTCAACGATGGCGTACGCTTCCTTTTCGACAGACGAATGCCTCCGCTCAGCGGAGGTGAGAGTCCGCAAAAAGAAAGCCACCAGGCGCCCCCCCCCCCCCCCCCCCCCCAGGGAGAGTGTCGCCGCTATCGCATGATCCGAGGCATCACTTTCTAAGACGAAAGATTCGCTCTCGTCGATCATCGCCACAGCGGCGCCAGCGATGTCGGCCTTAAGGCCCCCGAAGGCTGCCAAGGCAGCTGGGCCCATGGGGAACGCGTCGCAGGCCACAAGGGGGCGGAGCTTCACGGAGAAATTTTGCACCCACTTCGAATAGTGGGCGAACAGCCCGAGAGCGCGCTTCAGCGAAGCTCGATCGCTAGGCGGAGCCATATCGAGCAAAGGTCGCAGACGCTCCTTATCTGGAGAGACAGAGCCATGGGTCACGGTGTACCCCAGAAGATCTATCATGCGTAGAGGGTAACGACACTTAGCCTCATTCATGGTTAGGCGATACCTCTGCGTGACCTCGAGGAAGCGCTTCAGATTAGCATCATGATGCCCCTGGTCATACCCACAAACCGTAAGATTGTCCAGATACACAAAGACATCTGTCAAGTTCTCCTTAGTAACGAGGTCGTCCATAGCCCTCTGAAAACAGGAGACCCCGTTCGTTACCCCAAAAGGTAATCGGGTGAACTGGTATAACCTTTGACCCGATTCAAAGGCGGTATAGATGCGATCAGCCCTAGAGATGGGGATCTGATGATACGCACTACGCAGATCGAGAGTGCTGTAGACTGAGTACTGGGCCACCTGTCGTACCAGCGCGTCCATCCCCGGTAACGGGTAGGCGTCCAGCTGTGTAAAGCGATTAACCGTCTGTGAATAGTCGATTACCATGCATCGGCGATGGGCTTCACTTCGCACCACTAAGACCTGGGCCCGCCACTGCCCCCGGCTAGGTTCTATGATACCCTCCTTTAAGAGCTGGGCCATTTCTTCCGCAATGAATTGCGCGTCCGCTCGTGAGTAGCGCCGTGATTTCACCACTACAGGAGTGCAGTCAGTGGTCAGGTTGGGGAACAGCGAAAGAGGCTCAATTTCCATTTTCGCGAGTGCACACACAGCAAGCGTGTCAGTCCCACCGAATTCCATTTCCAAACGTCCATGCCGCTTAAGAAAATCGTGTCCTAACAGAATGTCGGCACATAAAGCAGGCAAGACCATGAGATGTACATCTGGAAACATGCGTCCCTTTATCACAAGTTTCAATCGACATTCCCCTTTTGTGCTGAGCCGAAGCCCCTGGGAGGCCATGAAGATCCGTCGTGTTGTCCCGAGGACCAGCCACCCATGTTTACGCAGCAGTCGTTGATCGATAAAACTATCCGTAGACCCCGTGTCGACTAAAGCCTGCGCAAAAATGCCTTCGACCATGAGTGGAATAATGGCCTGAGCAAGGCCGGAAGATCCGGCAGGTATTGAGCCATCCGGGCGAAAAGATCGCGCCTCACGTGTGGAGCCCACGCCGGCTGCAGTTTTCCAGTCGTTTGAGCGGCCTCCGGAGGGCCCTCGTGTCAAAGGCATAGTTGGAGCTTCAGGAGCTTGTAGTCCGTACAAGCAGCCGTCAGAGGGCGCTCGTGTCACGCGAGGAGGATCGCAGCCATCTGGAGTTTCATGTGCTGAGGCAAGAGCATGTAGTTCGTACGTGCTGCCGTCAGAGGGCACTCGTGTCACATGCATTGTTTGCGTCAAAGCGGGAGCTTGTCGTTTGTTTGAATTGCCTTTGGAGGGCGTTCGGATTCCAGTCAAGGACGGTCGCTCCGCGGTCGGTCGTGTTCGCGCCATTTGTTTTGGCGGCCCGATGTATCTCACCAATGTCGAGCGTGCAGCCAGGGGCCCACGAGGAGGAGGACCGCTCATCAAAGTCGGGTGAGGCGCCCCGCTCTGTGCTCGGTCCGTTGGCTCGGCGATAAGCCCATTCAAGGTCGCGCGAGTTCGTGCGCCCCGCGTGGTCTTCTGACAGACTTTTGCAAAATGTCCTTTAGTCGAACACAAATGGCATATTGCTTCCCGAGCCGGACACGCTGACCTGGGATGCTGTCGGTTGCCACAGAAGTAACACGTTGCATTTCGTACAGGCCTTGGCCTGGCCGCCGTAGCCGCAGCCAAGCCGGAATCCGAGTCCACCTCGGGAGCGGCCAAGGGCTCCGCTAGCATGGTCGGGTCCGCTCCCGTATCCTTGGCGGTAGCCCTCTCCGGTCGCGCGAGTTGAGAAGTCCCCGCGACGACCCGTGTGTGGTCATAGGCGGTAGATTGTTCCTGGGCCTCAGTGTAGACGTGAGCCACACGTAGAGCCTCCGCGAACGTCAGGTCAGCTGTCTCCAAAAGTCTGAGCCTGAGAGCAGGAGAGCCGATCCCAGAGATGAAAGCGTCTCGGACAAGATCGTCCTGGACTTGCTCGTGAGTGCGGACCTCTTGGGTACTGTCCACTAGTAGTTGTCGTAGCCCCTGGGCGAAGCGGTCTATCGACCCAGTGGGCTGTTGCCGCCGTGATGAGAGCAGATACCTGGTGTATACCACGCTCCGTTTCTTAATGTAAATACGCTTTAGCTCCGCCACAGCGGCATCGTACGTCGTACATTGTCCAATGCTCCGGTAGACGTGGTGGTCCACTTTAGTCTGCAGAACGTCCAGTTTCGTTTCAGCAGTGGGAACGGTCTCCTGGGCTTTGAACTGGTTCTCCAGTGTTCTGAGCCAGTGAGTTAACTCCGAGCCTGAATCCGCAGCTTGTGGGTCAGCGCTGAAGGTCGGTACATGTATCATCCTGTGTCCCGCCATTTCCGTAGATCTTGATTGAGATTAAATGTTGTGAAAATAAACCAAGTCCACAACTTTGTACCATAGGTAGGTTTAATCTCAATCAGATCTTTAGCATCATCCTGCAAAATACAATCATGCAATAGATATCAGGATCTTGGCATCATATCGGGAGGATCGATTATATTAGTCAATGCAAGCAAGCCTAGAATACGTGTGCGAGTACGTACCGTTCAGGACTACATGTCATAGTAAAATGTCACAGGAGTGGCTCCGCGTCGCGGACGTCCGAGGTCTTATAGACGCCCCTCTGCGGTTTAAGTGGGCATCACTCCTGGGTTCAACTTTGATATACATTTTCACTACAACACATACAAGGCATTGTATTGTATTGCTGCAAATGGTTTCGTGACATATGCGTCAAAACTATTTGGTGGCCGAGCCAGTGACACATTTATATCTATCAACAACACAACAACATGCATTTTAAGGCCATTTTCCCTGCTAGAGCGGGGGTTAGCCTTGCGGTCCCCATGACAATCTTCTCCATTTTGCCCTATTTTCTGCATCTCTCCTTGTTAACCCCCTTGCCCGCATTTCTTCTTCCACCATCTTTAGCCAAGTCTTTCTCGGTCTTCCCCGTCCTCTACTTCCTTCTACATTCATTTCCATCACTCTTCTCAACCAGTCACTTTCATCCTTCCTCAACACATGACCAAACCATCTCAACCTGTTCCTCTTCACAGCATCAATCACAGGCTCTATTCCCATCATCTTTCACAATTCATCATTTGTCTTCCTCTCTCTCAACGATACTCCGCACATCCACCGAACCATTCGCATTTCCACCCTTTCCAGCCTTCGTTGCTGCTCTACACATTTATATCCAATAACTCAGGATTTGGTGAACACTTGTTTCCAGGTGATGAAGTATTGGCAGATCGTGGATTTACCATTGCAGACATTCTGCCTCCTGGTGTGAAACTATCGATTCCAGCTTTTACGAAAGGGTTTAAGGACAGGAAATTACCCGAGGAATGTGTAACTGAAACTAGACACAGCAAATGTTCGCATCCATGTAGAGAGGGCTATCAGACGACTTAAGTGCTTTAAAATCTTGACCAATGTAATACCAGGTAGTGTAAAGAATGTTGATGACATTTTGATTGCATGTGCAGGATTATGTAATTTACAACCATGCTTGATCAATGAAGGGAACGATGGTGACTCTGGAAATGATGAAGATGAAGTTGTACCAGTGGATGTGGACTTGGCACTAGATGATGATGATATGGAATGGTGAAGTCACATGTTTGAGTTTGAAGAGCTTGAAATATATTCTTGTAATATGAGTCTTGTAATGCAGATATGCATTCTCATGTAAATGTGAGATGGCTTTGAAAAAAAAGGTGTATTAGGAATGCAATTGAATGAATAAGTATGAATAAAAGTCATGAAAACAAAAGTTTGTATATCCTGTCCTCAATTTCTCACAATTCTCTCTCGGTCTATCACAAAATGTCACATTTATATTTGTATATAAATGCAACACTCCTGTTCTCAATTTCTCGTAATCTTTTCTCAGTCCATCACAAAATATCACATTCCACACGCTTTCATCCGCTCAGGCTCCTTCAAATAAAACACAAAAGAAAGTAAAATTATACATTTTGAATGTGTATTTCTACATGTACTTCCACCTCCATGTATAGCTTACAGTTTATGGAATGGCTTGACAACTTTGAGTTCTCCAGAACAGATAGAATCTGCGAGTGCTGGGAGCAAATGCTTTAAGTAAAATCTACGGAGATGTGTCATCCTCTCACGAACCCACACAGCATCCAAGTTCACGTCAATAATTAAGTAGTCTTTTGGTGACCACACCATAAATTTACACTTTGAACGTCGAGAACAAAATCATAGCTAGCTGTACTTGTGTGTGGTACCCACTCGCTGCTGTTGTTTGGCGAAGGAAATATTGACCATCCTTGAGACGAACGTCGCATGTTCCACTCTCCACTAGTCCCTTAACGGTACCCCCATGTTTTGCTAGCTTTTGTTCAGTTGGACATTTAATTTCGAGTATGGTCTCATGGTCGACGATTCCATCAAGACTTGCACCAAGCCAACTCTCTTCCGGAGGAACAACTAGCCATGTCGTGCTAACTTTTCTTCCTGCAACTTTCTCAAACTGCTCGCGAGCATGTGCCTCATGTTCCTGTCCATACTTTGTTGCGGCATTGCCTTTGAAGGTTGGATTAATGTGGTTTGCAACCCATTTCGCGGAGTCTGCTTTGTTCGGTACACTAGCTGCTGTGCTACTGGTGATTCTTATTTTTCTTTGTGATGTCCATAAGGCAGAGTTCTGGTTTGTGGTTTGTGAGGCTAGCTCAGTGGCCTCCCATCTTGTTAGCTTAACATGATCCTTGGACGTGGCTTTGCAGGGTTCACACACAAGTTCACTGCTGTGATCTCCATGTTCAGGCATCCTGGTTGTCTTTCGCTTTTTAGCTGGGGGCTTTGCCGACAGTATGTGGTTGAGCATTGTGCCTGGAATGGCAGAAAGTACTTGCAAATATGGCTGATCAAGATGTTCCTGTAAACTCTTGTCTGTTTCAAATGCGAGTACATTGTTGGCCGTAAACTTGTTGCTATTACCACAAATGTTCTTGTCCACGGTAAGTTCAACATTGTGGTAACTATTGATCATCTGAGAATATCGAACTTGAGCTCTCAAAGTGATGATGTTCTTGTCTGTTGAACAAAATCGATGTTGAACAACACCAATCCATCCTGAAGGAAGATAATTCATCCCTTCGCCGATGCTGCGCAAGTTCTGTTTGGCTGGTCATCGCATGCCGGCGCACTGACAAAATACTCGTAAATATCTGAAAATGAGATTAATGAGAAAAAAAATCATTACGTTTTATCTCAGTAAAACATTACAAATAATACACAATACACGAATACGAGCACATGGGACTACACGACATAAGATGGTTCATGGTACAAACATGACATATAAGTTGCGTTTCATCATCAAATAATAAAATACATACTTTGAAATTGCAGCCTAGGCCACTCACAAACGTCATCAGTCCACGATTCCATCTTCTCCGATGAATCTAACAAACAAATATATTTTGTATCGATATGCTTTGGGCAAAGTGAACTGTGACCGGGAACTGCATGTAATCTGAGCAAGCGGCATGAAGCGGACGCCCCCCAGCTATGGCGGCGTCTATAGAGGGCGCCCGTCCATTGAACCCTCCGTCGGATCGGTCTATACATGCAGCTTTTACTTTAACTTTACAACTTTTACCCCAAAATGCACCCAGCAGCTTATACATGGCATTTTTTTCATAAATCCGCCTCGTCTATATGATGGTTGGCGACATATTTTCCACTATGAAGTGGGAAATGGTTTTAAGAAGACAATGTTTCATACAACCATTTATTCTAAAATTAAGTATACATGGCCATGAAGCACAAACATTCAGGAATGTCACACATGTTGTTTTGCCAAACTACATCAAATTCATACAAGTGATCATCACTCTGTTGCTGTCAGGCACACATTGATGTGCACCTCAACTCTGAATAGCGACATTTGCAGCGTCGAGTCTTGCATTGCTTCTGGCATGCACAACAAATCATCTCGAGGCAACTTTCTGGGATTAGACTCAGTGACATCAGAATAGGCTCTCGTCCTGAATCACCACGTTTCCATCCCATTTCCGCAGGTGCAGGAAGGTCAGGTATGGCACAATGAGCATTTCTCCATACTATGGCTTGATAGTGTACTCGCATCAAATGGAAATGAAGAGCATCACTTGTCGGTGACATTGCTTCTGGTTTACCAGTCTTGGAGAACAACATATGTCGTGCTGAATCAACAGGTTGTTCTGTGCACATTATATATTGTTGTGGATTTGAGAATTGTTGTGTTTTTGTATTGTTGTAAGTGTAATGAATTGTTGTAAAATATCACGCTCCGTGTATAAAGGTCAAAGGTCGTCCTCCTAGTTAAGCCATATACATACACGTAGCCAATCATATACCCTCTTAAGTAGTTATCTCCTTATTCTATGTAGTTGAAGGCTCTGTTCCCACTAGTTGACACTGCATTGCACCAGATGACATAAGGTAGCTCTCTTCCATTCCCACAGCCCCCATTCCCAAAGCCTCCGTTGCCAACTGCATCGGGCGGTTTTCAGCATTTGCCGCCATTGGCCATGTGCTCCGTCTCGGGGAAGAAGGGCGTTGCCCTCCACTCGTCACGAGAAGGTGGAGCCCAGCGAGCCCCCACCAGCCAATCAGGGCTGGTGAGACACCATCACGGGCGTGGCGCGGCTTGATCGCGACGGGCCTTATAAAAGGGTGTGGGGAAGGATTTCAAGGAGATGCGTCAGAGAGCAAACCCGTGACGCCACGCCCCCACGAGCGAGAGACAATTTTGAGAGAAGTCCTTGGAGAGCACGCGAAGCACCAGCACGCAGGAGCTTTGGAACCATCGCAGCTTTGAACGATCGCAGCTTGAACCACCACAGCTTCGGGGCTTTGACGGCAGTTTCGAGCGTGGCCGCGAAGGAACGGCGGCTGCTGAACGCGCCGATCGAGAAAGGGCGGCGGCTGCTCATTCCCGGCCCGACCGTGCTCCGGTTCCAGAGGAACCTTCCTCTCCCTCCAGCCATCCACCTCCTGCCATTCCTGTCATCATCCCCCGTGTAAGTGTGCTCGTAGTCTGTCTTTTGTCTTGTCCCTGGGGTTAAGTAAGACTGCCATAGTTAAGCTAGCGTTGCACTGTGTCCTTCTGGTCCGTCCCTCTTTCTGCATTTATTTTATTATCCTTCCTTCTCCTTGGTTTCTTTAATTGTGTACATATTAGTAATAAATCATATTTGTATTTCCTACCTTTGTTCATCTTTCCTTTACATCCGTTTCGTCCTTGTCTTTTCCCTCATTGAATACCTGCGGCACGATTTGGCCAACGTTTAGGAATCAGGTCTAGTCTCTTGTTAATAGTTCGTGCCGCGGTTGCTAAAACCGCTCGGCAATTAACATCTGTCCACAGTACGAACGAGGTTGTGCACCTGCCTCTTCGGGGGTAGCTGCGCAGCGTCAGGGACCACGTCGGTCAGTAATAGACGAGGGGATTAATCCCCCCTCGATAAGGGGAACAGAGACCGACGTTGGGTTCTGCAACATTTGGTGTCGGGAGCGAGATTCGGACCTGAAGCGCTTAGCGCGCTCAAATTACGAGTGGCCCACAATTTTATTTAACATCCTAAATTTAAAATCGTGCTATGGATGGTCAAGGTGATCGGATGCCGGTTGGGGAGTTAGAGGGGGTAGAGTCGACCCAGGACCCCAGGGAAATGTATGTGGGAGAAATGGAGGAGGAGAGAAATGAGGATGTGGTTGAGGGGGCTTCAGGTGCACAAGATGGCGCCCTCGTGCATGTGGTTGGGGAGACACAAAATGGCACCCTCGCGCACGAGGTTGCAGCGGCACCAAATTTCGCCGCGCCCGTGACCGTAGCAGCGCCGCCGGTAAATTTGAACCTCTTCATGGTGCAAATGGAGGCCCTCATGCTAAAGATGGGTGAGCGATTAGAAAGTAAAATAGACACCCAGAGGGATGAAGTGCGGGGTACCAGCGCCCAAATTGGGAAGTTAGACAAAAAACTTGAGGGTTTAGACAACAAATTTGGTGGTTTAGACAATCAATTTGAGGGTTTAGTCAAGAAATTTGAGGGTTTAGACAATAACTTTGAGGGTTTAGACAAGAAATTTGAGGGTTTAGACAATAGATTTGAGGGTTTAGACAATAAATTTGAGGGGTTAGACAATAAATTTGAGGGGTTAGACAACGGGATAAAAGGGGTGAAGAATGGGTTAACGGGGCTAGAAGACAGGATGGAAGGCAAATTGAGGGAAATAGGGGAGCAATCCGCCCGGGAAATCAAACTGATGGGGAACCAGATAGAGGAGGTGAAAGTCGGGTTGGAAGGTAAATTGGATGCTCAGAGGAATGAATTGGAACAGATGAGGGCGGCATCTACCAAAGAGATGGGAGAAATGGGGGAGGAGATCAGACGAGGTGTGAGCGAGGAGTTCGCGGGGGTACGCGAGGAGGTAAAGCGAGGTGAGGAGCGTATGGAGAAAGAGGTGAGAACTAGTACGGCTAGCTAACAGGGGGGCATAGAAGATCTAACGAGGGGAGTAGAACAGCTGACGGTGGGACAGAGGGAATTAGTGGATCAAGATCAAGTGGAGAAGAACACTGCGATAATCGGGGGGTTAAAGGCGACCCAGAAGGACATCAAGAAGGAACTTATAGCGACAAAGAGGGAATGTCAGATGGTACGTGAGGGGTTGACAAAGCGTTTGGACGAGGTGACAGAGGCAATAGAGACGAAGGACCGGGAGGTGAGGATGCATATAGAAACGGTCAAGGTGGCCTTAGAGGACGAAATTGAGGAGACGCACCGGGAAATAAAAGAGGTGAAGCAAAAGTTAGAGGATGTGGAAGAGGGGGTGAGTGAAATGAAGAAGAGACGGAGGGAAACTACGAGGGAGATAAAGGAGGAGGTGATGGAATATGTACAAGGTCGGTGCTCAAATCGTGATGGTATGCTTGCTAACCAAATAGAGTTTGCAGGTGGCGTAGGAAGAACGGAGACGAGGTGCCAAGGTGAGTGGCGATATACTCGGAAATGTATATGGTGTGAGGGGAGATTCAGTCGGCTTGGGGGTTGGTTTGGACCCGGGTGTTCGTGAGAGGCCGCTGGTGAAGTGTGCGACAGGTACAGAGTGTGAAGGAGGAGGTGTGCGAGGATGTCCGACGATGGGGTGTGTGAGGAAAAAGTGCGCACCGAGGAGTGAGTGTGCTGTCGAGAGTGAGTTGGTGTTGGCGCGTGTGCGGGGGGGGGGGGGGCACATTGAAGCGCGTGATGGGGAGTGTTACAGGGGAAGTAACGAAAGAGTGCACACCTGTGGTGAGTGTTACGGAGGGTGTAACGGGAGAGTGTGCGCAGGAGGATGCGCGGAAAAGGTGTGTAACAGAGGAGTGCATGATAACAGAGTGCGCTGTCAAGAGTAAGGGTGAATGCGCGACCGAGTGTGGTGGTGAAAGTAGTGAGAGTGACATGTAGCGTGAGTTGGTTGTGGCAGGTGAGAGAGAATGTACACCTGGAATGGAAGGATGCACACCTGAGATGGTAGAGCGCGTGTGGGAATGCACACTGGAGTTAGTAGTAAAGCACGTGATTGGGTGTGCAAGTGAGTGCACACCCGTGGTTGTCACCGGGGATGTGACCGAGGAGGGGGCGCGAAGAGGTGTGTTGGTGAGGTGTGCGAACGACGAGTGTGTGCAGGATAGCGGTTAGATCGACTTATAGCCGAAGCGAGCCCTCGGTTCGTGCCAGGCGTTGTGCGCCGCGGGAACCAGCAGGGATCGTAACCACGGCGGTTTCAAAGGAACCGCTGTACGGGATCCACGCCGGGCCTCGCTCCGAACGGTCGCGTCCGTGCTCCGCTAGGCGGAGCGGGCGGCCCCGTCGGAAGGGTCGTCACGGCGACCCCTTGTGGTTGAGATGTCCCGGCAGGGCGAGATCGGGCCATCGGACGGCTCTGTGCAGAGATGGTGCATGGAATCTCGGCCCGAGTAAACCTTCCCTGAACCGAGTGCCGGACGAATCCAACCGCGGGAGACGAACAACCCGCATTCATTGCTCGGCTTTGCGAAGCCGGGCTTTGGAAATGGATCGGCGCACCGAGAGGCTCAAGTGAGTAGACGTGTGAGGGTGGTAGCAGTAGCAAATTGGACAAGCAAAATTGATGATTGGCAACTGATTGGTAGAATGATTGGCAGTGAGTGGCAAATTTTTGATTAGCTGGAATTTGATGAGCAAAATTTATAGTGAGAGATGCCCGATGTGGTGGGATGGCAACTCTGCCATCCCTCACAACGGGGGCAAAGGAGCAATAGTTTTATGGGGTTTATGGCAGTGAAAACTAGCCCGGGAGGGTTTGGATAATGTATAGGGACCTAGAAATGACCATAGGTAACTGTAAGTTTAAGTAGCAACATTGGACAGGTAGTCGGGGACATAGAGAGGTTAGAATGGATGATAATGACGAGGGAGCGCAATAGTTTAAAGGGGCGACTGGGAAGCGCGAGTTTTAGCAGGGCACCAGGTAGATTAGATGATGCCGTGTGAGTGAGAGTATTGATATCGAGCAAATGAGGAATTGCGGGGCAATGCTCGGGAGAGATGTGTGTGTGAGTGTGGGAAAATCTGGGTGCCTGAGGCAATGGTTTTGAGAATCGAAAGTGTATTGAGCAGTGTATGAGTGAGTAATGGTGATTGAGTGTTGTGTTGACCAAATGGTCCAGGGAGGAAGGAGGGTGCAGGAAGCACCAGTAGGAGTGATTGCACAGGTGTGCAACTATAGGTGTATGGAGAATGGTTGTGTGGAATATATGGAGTATGGAATGGATGGTATGGAGTGAGTATGGTGGAAACTGTGGAGTGGAGTGGATGGTGCGAAGGTGTGTATGGGAAGGATGGACCCCATCACGAATACCCGGGGAGGGTAATTTAAGAGTTAGGTAGAGGGAGTAGGTAAATTGTGGTTGGATATTGGCATCTGTGGTGCGTGGTGGAAGAATGGTGTTTGGATGGGTGCATTAGTGACGTGGAAATGGCTGGGCGTGTGGCCTGTTAGTATGTGTAGTTGAATGGGCACTCCACCACTGTGAGGATGTCGGCCAGGTGAGGCCACAGGTGGGCTCTGGGAGCCGTTAGAGTTGTGGATGGGGCCCGAGGATGCGGAGAACGGACCCGGGTAGCCCAGTGCCAGAGAGGGCACCGAGTGGGGAGAGTGCCAGAGGGCCTTCCCCAGTTAGATAGGTTAGGTTAAGGAGCAGGTAAGCTCGGAGGCAACTACAGTGGTGGAGGTGTGCAGGTGGGTAGACCTGCTGGGAGAGCTACACGACTCAGCCCAGAAATTGTGCAAAGGCACAGGGAGTTGAATCGGGGGAGTGAGACCCCAAATTGATGAAGCACCACAGTTTGGTCAATGGGAATTGGTTCTTAAAACCGCATAGAGTAAGATTGCCAATGGATTGGCAGGGAAAGACCCTGGGTAGTGTAAAGTGTATTAAAGTCATTTCGAGGATAGTCAGGATTAAGAATCTCCTCGCACCATCTACATCCACTCACCTGAGGTAACAGGACTCCGCACCATGCCATGGATGTTTTTGATTATTTTTGTTGTGCAAATGTTTGGATTGTGAGATGCATCATGACGTGGGTGTGACATTGTGTGATGTTCCATCTCTCCCTCCTTATGAGGATTGATGATGAATTTGAATGATGGCAAATTTTGGTTAGAGGGATTGTGGGGACGAATTTGGTATAGGTGAGGTATGGGGAAGACGTGCCAGTAGTGACGAATTTGTAAATGTGTAGGTTTTTGTAAATACGGGGTGGGGTAAGGGCAAGGGTAGTGTAGGTAACAGGGGGGGTGACGTACGGTAGGGACGAGCTTTCTCACTTTGCTCTCCGTACGCACCTCGTCTTGCATTACCTTGTTTGATGTGTACCCTTGTGACCTTACCCCTCGCTCACCTGTCTTCTGTTCCCCTGTCTCCCACCCGAGGACTGTGCTGTCTGGGCACCGAGGGGAGTGTGCGGGAGTCCGCCGTTGTGTGCCCGAACTCTCGCAACCACAGCTGCCTGCATCGATGCACCACTTATGGACCACATGTCTGTGGCTGAGCACCAGTCATGGACCACACGGGTTGGGGCATGGCCCCTCTGCTGGAACCGGCCATGATGGCCCGAGATCTTGCTTGCGGACCCGGTGAGGTGGCACCATGCCCACAGGTGAACCACTCATAGTCGGCCCCCCTGTGGGCCATAAATAAAAACAATGGACACGTTTTGTGCTTTTTATGTCCAAATAGGCCGCAACCAAGAAGATAAGAATGACGACATCAGGAATAACATTGGCCAGCAGAGGGAGCCGAAGAGCAAGATACCAACAGGGGTTTGGTTTTTTTATTTGAATTGTGATGACTGTGCACTGGTTGGTGCTTTATGGTGCTTTGGTGCGTTTTTGGTGCTTTATGGTGCGTCGATGCAGCGCTGGCTGTCTCCCCCCAAAAGAACAATCACAGGTCCTGGGTTAGTGTTGTAAATACCAGCGTCAATTGTAAATAATGCTCCCCACCGTAAATGTGTAGTTTGAAGACAATTCCGCAATTCGGTTAGCTGTGGGCGTAAGCCTGTTAGGCAGAGTGCAATGCAGCAGCGGGACATATTTATTTGTGTTTTAAAATTGTCGCACTCAGGGTCAGGTTAATTGTAGAAGGAACTACACCTATGTGCCACACTAAATATCAGTTTTATAGGCCCGAGCTCGTGCCTGGAGGATGAGGGTGCAGTGTTGTGGATTTGAGAATTGTTGTGTTTTTGTATTGTTGTCAGTGTAATGAATTGTTGAAAAATATCACCCTCTGTGTGTAAAGGTCAAAGGTCGTCCTCCTAGTTAAGCCATATACATACACGTAGCCAATCATATACCCTCTTAAGTAGTTATCTCCTTATTCTATGTAGTTGAAGGCTCTGTTCCCACTAGTTGACACTGCATTGCACCAGATGACATAAGGTAGCTCCCATCCATTCCCAAAGCCTCCGTTGCCAACTGCATCGGGCGGTTTTCAGCATTTGCCGCCATTGGCCATGTGCTCCGTCTCGGGGAAGAAGGGCGTTGCCCTCCACTCGTCACGAGAAGGTGGAGCCCAGCGAGCCCCCACCAGCCAATCAGGGCTGGTGAGACACCATCACGGGCGTGGCACGGCTTGATCGCGACGGGCCTTATAAAGGGGTGTGGGGAAGGATTTCAAGGAGATGCGTCAGAGAGCGAACCCGTGACGCCACGCCCCCACGAGCGAGAGACGATTTTGAGAGAAGTCCTTGGAGAGCACGCGAAGCACCAGCATGCAGGAGCTTTGGAACCATCGCAGCTTTGAACGATCGCAGCTTGAACCACCACAGCTTCGGGGCTTTGACGGCAGTTTCGAGCGTGGCCGCGAAGGAACGGCGGCTGCTGAATGCGCCGATCGAGAAAGGGCGGCGGCTGCTCATTCCCGGCCCGACCATGCTCCGGTTCCAGAGGAACCTTCCTCTCCCTCCAGCCATCCACCTCCTGCCATTCCTGTCATCATCCCCTGTGTAACTGTGCTCGTAGTCTGTCTTTTGTCTTGTCCCTGGGGTTAAGTAAGACTGCCATAGTTAAGCTAGCGTTGCACTGTGTCCTTCTGGTCCGTCCCTCTTTCTGCATTTATTTTATTATCCTTCCTTCTCCTTGGTTTCTTTAATTGTGTACATATTAGTAATAAATCATATTTGTATTTCCTACCTTTGTTCGTCTTTCCTTTACATCCGTTTCGTCCTTGTCTTTTCCCTCATTGAATACCTGCGGCACGATTTGGCCAACGTTTAGGAATCGGGTCTAGTCTCTTGTTAATAGTTCTTGCCGGGGTTGCTAAAACCGCTCGGCAATTAACATCTGTCCACAGTACGAACGAGGTTGTGCACCTGCCTCTTCGGGGGTAGCTGCGCAGCGTCAGGGACCACGTCGGTCAGTAATAGACGAGGGGATTAATCCCCCCTCGATAAGGGGAACAGAGGCCGATGTTGGGTTCCGCAACAATATTCTGCAGATGAACGCTTTTGCAGATGTGATTGTCTCCTCTGTGAGTTCACCAATGCCCAAGTTCTTCAGCAGTTTATTCAAAATTCAAAAAAAAACAACTCAAAATTCGGCTTGGGAACCGGGTTACTCGAATTCAGCATACCCTAATTATGTTAAAAAGTGAGGTTCCCAACTTTTACCCAAAAATGCACCTAGAAGCTTATACATGGCCTTTTTCCATAAATCTGTCGTCTACAACTCCTCTCCTTGAAGAGCAACCGAAACGCTCAGACCACCTTTTCGCTAATTTATCCCTTGATACTGTTACATATTTATGTGAATGTATGTGAATTACCATTCAGGTCTTTGCTTATCCATGCGTATTAGATTAAGGGTTGTTGTGGTTGGAGGGTCAGGAGCCCTTCTGAAAAAGTGTCCGGAAACGGAAGTGACCGGAAACGGAAAAAAAAAAAGACACGAGGAAGAAAAGGAACGAGTATTATTCTTCCTCGCCCCGCTCCGACGAAAGGTGGGATCGACCTTGCGCTGCGTGGAAAAGCGGCGTTCCGAAGCCCGTCTGGCGCGAGGAATTACCGGGACGTGTACCTGCCCGGTGGAGACGTCAAGTTGACGTGGGGCCGTGCATCGACCCCGCGTCTGGCACTGTTCGCGGCACCGTCTAAACAGACGCGTGCGGGTCGCACGTTGGGGCCTAACGCGCCTTGCAAGCGGCGTGGGGTTTGGCTTGCTCTACCGTAACCGCTTCGCGTGGCCACGAGGGGCTGCAGCCACGGTGCCTGGTACGATACCTGCCCGGTGGAAAAACGTCCACCCGGGGTTCGTTCAACCGCCCGAGTGCGGCGACGCCGACCAGTATCTTGGTCAGGAGGGGCCCAGAGACATTGTGAGGAACAGAGACCAAAAGGGGGTCGTGAGTACCGAAGTGAACACACATATATAAGATGGCCATCTTAATCATATAGGGGATTGATTGTGGATTAGGAATTGTGGATGGTGGTTTGCTATTGATTGCTCGGGGAAAATCTCCGTGGTTGTATCATTGAAATTGTATGGTGTCATTACCATTGAAATATATCCTGGAACATCAGTTTTCTCTTGGGTGGAATTCATATGGATTGCGTGGCGAAAGCGCCAATATAATACAACTTTCTGGCGAAGTTCCTCTCACGGTCCGGGGGTCACCGAGACCAGGTATTCACCGAGGGGACCACGTAACAGAATTGGGGGCTCGTCCAAATTACGATTTGCGGATTCGCAATTGGGTCTACGTCCGGGATCTAAAATTGTATAAAATAATAAAATAATATTTTTATTAATTAAAATTTATTAATTAAGTATTAATTGGAAAATTTTTGGGGAAATTGGGGTAAAGTCTTGGGTGAAGGTTAACAGGTGTTAACGATAGTCACCATGGCGTTTGTGGCACAGAACTTTGCGGTAACACCGAGTGAGGCACAGTTCCGAGCGTTACTAAACTCGGACCTCTTGAAATTGGCCAAACATTTTAACTTGGAGGTCCGAACTAATTTGAGGAAGGCAGAGTTGCAGGCCACGGTGATACAATCTATGGTGGGATTAGGAACATGGGACGAGTTAGCCTGGGAGTGGCTACCCGAAGAACCAGAAGACGTTGAGCTCCGGAAACTGGAGTTGCAATTACGGAGCCAGGAACGGATCAAAGAAGAAGAAAGGAAAGCAGAAAAGGAAAGAGCAGAAGAAGAAAGGAAAGCAGAAAAGGAAAGAGCAGAAGAAGAAAGGAAAGCAGAAAAGGAAAGAGCAGAAGAAGAAAGGAAAGCAGAAAAGGAAAGAGCAGAAGAAGAAAGGAAAGCAGAAAAGGAAAGATCAGAAGAGGAAAGGAAAGCAGAAGAGAGGAGAGAAGAGAAACAAGCAGAGGAAAGGAGAGTGGAACGAGAACTCCAGGAAAGGTTAGAAGGGAGAAAAGCAGAGGAGAGGAGAGCTGCAAGGGAACTCGAAGCAGAGGAGAGAAAAGCGGAAAGGGAATTAAAGGAACGTGACATGGAGCTTCAGCAAGAAATCAAATTCAAGGAGCTGGAGTTAATGAGAGAACGGGGAGAGGCACCACCCTTGCTGACGGGGTCGACACCTAACCAGAAAACCTGGGATGTGGGCAGACATGTGAGGCTGGTTCCACCGTTCAGTGAAAAGGAAGTCGCGAAATTTTTTCCACACTTTGAGAAAGTGGCTCGACAATTAAACTGGCCGGAGGAGGCCTGGACCATACTCGTGCAAAGTGTGCTGGTGGGGAAAGCTCAGGAAATTTATTCGGCGCTACCAATGGACCAATGTGCAGATTATGAGGTACTGAAGAAGCACATCCTCAAAGCCTATGAGTTGGTTCCGGAAGCTTACAGGCAAAAATTCAGGAATGCCAGGAAGAGGGAGAGTGAGACCCATGTGGAGTTTGCCAGAGTGAAAGAAAACATGTTTGATCGGTGGTGTGAGTCAAAAGAAGTCGGGAAAGACTTCGAAACATTGCGGGACTTGATCCTGGTGGAGGAATTCCAGCAGTGTGTCCACGAGGACATCAAAGTGTACCTGCAGGAAAAGAAAGTACCAAAGTTGTGGGACGCAGCCACCATGGCAGATGATTATGCCTTAACCCACCGAATAGGGGTCCACAAACCTAACTCCTCGCCTAGACTTCAGCAGAGGAGTTATGGAACACCCGGTGCGGAGAACGAACTTACATGGCGGCGGCCTCGAGATGATTATGGGGACAACTATGATACCCCACCTGTTCAAAATCAGAGGGATGCGGGCCCAGGACAAACTTATAGTTCGGGGGGCCCGAGGCAGAGCACGAGTTTTTCCTCCGGGCCTACTTGCGCTTTTTGCAAGAAACCTGGACACTTGATGTCCAGTTGTTACCGCATGAAAAGGGAAGACCCAGAGCGGAGTCCGACTATTACGACTCCAAATGCAATGGCCATTGTGAGAAATCGCCATCAAAAGGGTTACCAACCATTTATTTCAGAGGGGTTTGTGTCACGGGATGGAGCCTCGACTAACCGGAAACCGGTTAGGATATTGAGGGACACAGGGGCACATCAATCTTTAATGCTTGAAGGCATTTTGCCATGGTCCGAGGAGACGGCAACGGGGGATAGTGTTCGTTTACAGGGGATAGGGGGCGGTGTTAGTGCTCCCCTTCATGTCATCCATTTGGAGTCCGATTTGGTGTCAGGACCGGTCACCGTCGGCTTACAAGCCACGCTTCCTGTAGAGGGTGTATCTGTGGTTATCGGGAATGATTTGGCCGGGGGTCAAGTTTATGGTAACCTGAGGGTTGGTAAAGAGCCCAGCAGGGAAAATAACACCACACCAGCTCGGGATGGCGACAAAAGTGCCAAGTTATTTGTAGGGGGACTGAACTTCAAAACAGAGGAAGAAGTTCTGACCTCTGTCTTCAACAGATATGGGCCGCTGGTGGAAGTGCGGTTGGTAAGAGACTGGGAAACGCAACAGTCAAGAGGGTTCGGCTTTGTCACGTTTGCCAGCACAAAAGACGCCAGAGAGGCAGAGAAGAATTGGAATGGCAAGGATTTGGAGGGTCGGACCATAACAGTAGGGAAGGCATTTCGTAGGCGTCGAGAGGTCTACAGGAGAGGACAACTGGGCGGTAGTTTTGGTGGTGGCCGCGATCAATATTATTATGGAGGCTCCCTGAGTTACGGCCGCTCCCGAAGGAAGGATTGGCACAGTAGTGGCCGAGAAGGAGACCGCTATTCATGGGACTACAGGGACAAGTGGTCCCACCCTAATTATTAGGGAAGTTCTGAGAAGTTGAAGCACTGAATGCGGCGGAGCCGCCGAGCCAAGATTCCTACACGGATTAACCGTGAACGCCGTTCCTAAAGGCGTCCATGTAGTGAACTTTCCTGCACGGACTAACCGTGAACTCCACGTTCCTAAAGGCACCCATGTAGTGAATACTCGGCTTGGCCTCCCGGGAAAAGTGCTATCGAGTGGCTTAACTTTGGATCTTTGATCAACCCCTTAACCTTCATTTGCAAGAAACTGACGGTCAAAGTCAGAGGGTCATGAGATGGAGTTTGACTTGGCAGGGACAATGTCGTTGCTGGTGCTTAGTCCAGAGGGAGTAATCTGGAGGGGTTGTGGTGAAATTTTGGTTGCTTGATTTTTAAGTGATAACTGTGCCCGGGGGGAACTGATAATGTGGGGGAGGGGGGGGGGGTTGAATTATCTGGTTTGTTTCTCCAAATTGGCCGGCAAAGAAAGTTTTCGCTGGGTTCAAACTTTCTTTCTTGAAGGGGGGGAGTGTTACATATTTATGTGAATGTATGTGAATTACCATTCAGGTCTTTGCTTATCCATGCGTATTAGATTAAGGGTTGTTGTGGTTGGAGGGTCAGGAGCCCTTCTGAAAAAGTGTCCGGAAACGGAAGTGACCGGAAACGGAAAAAAAAAAAGACACGAGGAAGAAAAGGAACGAGTATTATTCTTCCTCGCCCCGCTCCGACGAAAGGTGGGATCGACCTTGCGCTGCGTGGAAAAGCGGCGTTCCGAAGCCCGTCTGGCGCGAGGAATTACCGGGACGTGTACCTGCCCGGTGGAGACGTCAAGTTGACGTGGGGCCGTGCATCGACCCCGCGTCTGGCACTGTTCGCGGCACCGTCTAAACAGACGCGTGCGGGTCGCACGTTGGGGCCTAACGCGCCTTGCAAGCGGCGTGGGGTTTGGCTTGCTCTACCGTAACCGCTTCGCGTGGCCACGAGGGGCTGCAGCCACGGTGCCTGGTACGATACCTGCCCGGTGGAAAAACGTCCACCCGGGGTTCGTTCAACCGCCCGAGTGCGGCGACGCCGACCAGTATCTTGGTCAGGAGGGGCCCAGAGACATTGTGAGGAACAGAGACCAAAAGGGGGTCGTGAGTACCGAAGTGAACACACATATATAAGATGGCCATCTTAATCATATAGGGGATTGATTGTGGATTAGGAATTGTGGATGGTGGTTTGCTATTGATTGCTCGGGGAAAATCTCCGTGGTTGTATCATTGAAATTGTATGGTGTCATTACCATTGAAATATATCCTGGAACATCAGTTTTCTCTTGGGTGGAATTCATATGGATTGCGTGGCGAAAGCGCCTATATAATACAACTTTCTGGCGAAGTTCCTCTCACGGTCCGGGGGTCACCGAGACCAGGTATTCACCGAGGGGACCACGTAACAATACCCTATAAAATAGATATGGCGTATCTCTTCCAATGTCCGATTTATAAATAAGGTAATTTTGCAATTAAAAGTCGTTGAATCCTCTTCTTGGCAGTGATCCATGACGTCACACCATGAAGTCAACCGTCACATCGTGGTACGCTTGAACTCAAAACGCCGATTAATTTTCGAATTTCTACAAATATGCCGGCTTAGTGCGTCCTTGGTGGTTGGAGTAATACAAACCGAGACGGTTTCCTATAATAATACACCAATGGCCGAAAGATCTCAGGGTTGCCAGAAAAAGCAGAGTATGGATCGGGCCTACAAAATGTTCGCTTTTGTGCTCGGGAGATTTTACAGAAAACTGTTATGAAACAACAGAGATTGCTATAGATCTGGTGGTTATGTGCCACGATTGAGAGAGGATGCCATCCCCACAATTAAGCGGAATAACAACCGTCACTCGAAACTAAGACCATCCAGTACCACTCCCCCCTCCGAATCACCCATCACCCAAGCAAACAATACCCATACACAGTGTCGTCGTGATTGGTGCGGGGCGTTGTGGGGGGGGGGGGGGGGGAGTGGAGGGGACGACCGCACCAGGCGCAAAGTGGATGGGGCACCAAATGACACCCTCAAAATACGTTTTCATGCTCCATTTGATTGTATTGTGTGTAACTTATAATACAACAAACTCGTGAGATCAGGGGAAGCAACTTTCAGAACCATGTTTTACAGTTTAAACTCCGTGCTATGTGTCACGTGTCATGTCGATGTTTACAAACTCCTTACACCCGGATTCACTTTTTTTCCTAATTCCTATTTCTATCACCTCGCACAGATGTCCGTGAGGTTAGCACCATTTATCCTTTACCCGATTCAAAGTTAGGGTTGTACCATTACAAAAATGGGGGATGTTGTGGATTTCTGTGTACAAAAGGCGAATGCGTAAATAGGGTAAATTATGGACTATGGCAATCCGATAATGGTTCGAATCCTGTAAAGGCCTGAGAAACAATGTAAGAAGTGAAAATGGTTCGAATCAATGAATGGCAATGGGCAATGGTTCGAATCAATGAATGGCAATGGGCAATGGCTCGAATCAATGAATGGCAATGGGCAATGGTTCGAATCAATGAATGGCAATGGGCAATGGTTCGAATCAATGAATGGCAATGGGAAATGGCTCGAATCAATGAATGGCAATGGGAAATGGCTCGAATCAATGAATGGCAATGGGCAATGGTTCGAATCAATGAATGGCAATGGGCAATGGTTCGAATCAATGAATGGCAATGGGCAATGGCTCGAATCAATGAATGGCAATGGGCAATGGTTCGAATCAATGAATGGCAATGGGCAATGGTTCGAATCAATGAATGGCAATTGGCAATGGCTCGAATCAATGAATGGCAATGGGAAATGGCTCGAATCAATGAATGGCAATGGGCAATGGTTCGAATCAATGAATGGCAATGGGCAATGGTTCGAATCAATGAATGGCAATGGGCAATGGTTCGAATCAATGAATGGCAATGGGCAATGGTTCGAATCAATGAATGGCAATGGGCAATGGCTCGAATCAATGAATGGCAATGGGAAATGGCTCGAATCAATGAATGGCAATGGGCAATGGTTCGAATCAATGAATGGCAATGGGCAATGGTTCGAATCAATGAATGGCAATGGGCAATGGTTCGAATCAATGAATGGCAATGGGAAATGGCTCGAATCAATGAAGAGCAATGGGAAATGGCTCGAATCAATGAATGGCAATGGGCAATGGTTCGAATCAATGAATGGCAATGGGAAATGGCTCGAATCAATGAATGGCAATGGGAAATGGCTCGAATCAATGAATGGCAATGGGCAATGGTTCAAATCAATGAATGGCAATGGGCAATGGTTCGAATCAATGAATGGCAATGGGCAATGGTTCGAATCAATGAAGAGCAATGGGAAATGGCTCGAATCAATGAATGGCAATGGGCAATGGTTCGAATCAATGAATGGCAATGGGCAATGGTTCGAATCAATGAATGGCAATGGGAAATGGCTCGAATCAATGAATGGCAATGGGAAATGGCTTGAATCAAGGAATGGCAATGGGAAATGGCTCGAATCAATGAATGGCAATGGGAAATGGTTCGAATCAATGAATGGCAATGGGCAATGGTTCGAATCAATGAATGGCAATGGTTCGAATCAATGAATGACAATGGGCAATGGCTCGAATCAATGAATGGCAATGGGAAATGGCTCGAATCAAGGAATGGCAATGGGAAATGGCTCGAATCAATAAATGGCAATGGGCAATGGTTCGAATCAATGAATGGCAATGGGAAATGGCTCGAATCAAGGAATGGCAATGGGAAATGGCTCGAATCAAGGAATGGCAATGGGAAATGGCTCGAATCAATGAATGGCAATGGGCAATGGTTCGAATCAATGAATGGCAATGGGCAATGGCTCGAATCGATGAATGGCAATGGGAAATGGCTCGAATCAAGGAATGGCAATGGGAAATGGCTCGAATCAATAAATGGCAATGGGCAATGGTTCGAATCAATGAATGGCAATGGGAAATGGCTCGAATCAATGAATGGCAATGGGAAATGGCTCGAATCAATGAATGGCAATGGGAAATGGCTCGAATCAATGAATGGCAATGGGAAATGGCTCGAATCAATGAATGGCAATGGGAAATGGCTCGAATCAATGAATGGCAATGGGAAATGGCTCGAATCAATGAATGGCAATGGGAAATGGCTCGAATCCAGTAATGGACTGAATCGGTTAATCGTTCGAATGCAGCAAAGGTTAAAATCGTGTAAAATAAAATTGAATCCGGTAAACGTTTGAATCGGCTAAACGCTAAAGGTTTGAATCGGCTTAAGGTTCGAATCCGGTAAACGTTTGAATCGGCTAAACGCTAAAGGTTCGAATCGGCTCAAGGTTCGAATCGGCTAAAGTTTGAATCGGCTGAAGGTTCGAATCGGCTAAAGGTTCGAATCGGCTAAAGCTTCGAATCGGCTAAAGTTTGAATCGGCTAAACGCTAAAGGTTCGAATCGGCTCAAGGTTTGAATCGGCTAAAGGTTCGAATCGGCTAAAGCTTCGAATCGGCTAAAGGTTCTAATCGGCTAAAGTTTGAATCGGCTAAACGCTAACGGTTCGAATCGGATAAAGGTTCGAATCGGCTAAAGTTTGAATCGGCTAAACGCTAAATAAAAGGTTCGAATCCGGTAAACGCTTGAATCGGGTAATGGTTGGAATAAGGGGCGCTTTGGGGAGAGGGGAGGGGGAGGGGCGGTTTGGCGATGGGGGTGGGGAGGTGGTGAGAGTTGTTGTCGTGCTTGTTGTTGTTGTTGCTGCCGTTATGTTTCTCAGGCCATTACCGATTCAGTCCACTACCGCATTCGACCCATTAACCGAATCAAACGTTTACCGGATTCGAACCATTAACCGCTGGGGAAGCTTAAGCTCTTTCATATGGCCCCTCAATAGGAATTGCTGACTAAGCCAGTACCTGCAGGGGGCGGTATTTTTGAACTTCGCCCAGAGCGCCACAAACCATCACTACGCCACTACCCACACACACCCTGCACCCCTCCCGCCCCCCCCCCCCCCAACAGGGGGCCATCAACACGACACAGCACGGACATGGCACAGCACACACACAAATGACACGGCATGACCACCGACTCAAATGGCATTCCGGGTGAACTTCCTCCGCTACACAAAGTTTGAGTTTTATCTCTTAATGGGAAAAGCTCTGATTGTTGTGTCGATGTTCACAACACGTTAATGTATCCAGTACCACACATTCCACTCGTCATGAGATGGAAAGTCATGGAATGGAAATGGTACATGGTATAGAAATGAGTCATGGAATAGAAATGGGCCATGGGATAGAACTGGGTCATGGAATATAAATGGGTCAACGGATAGAAATGGGTCATGGGATAGAATGTAATGGGATGTAAAGTCATGGGATGGAAGGTCATGGGCTGGAAAGTCATGGGCTGGAAAGTCATGGGCTGGAAAGTCATGGGCTGGAAAGTCATGGGATGGAAAGTCAAGGGATGGAAAGTCAAGGGATGGAAAGTCATGGGATGGAAAGTCATGGGATGGAAAGTCAAGGGATGGAAAGTCAAGGGATGGAAAGTCATGGGATGGAAAGTCATGGGATGGAAAGTCATGGGATGGAAAGTCATGGGATGGAGAGTCATGGGATTGAGAGTCATGGGATTGAGAGTCATGGGATTGAGAGTCATGGGATTGAGAGTCATGGGATTGAGAGTCATGGGATTGAGAGTCATGGGATTGAGAGTCATGGGATTGAGAGTCATGGGATTGAGAGTCATGGGATTGAGAGTCATGGGATTGAGTGTCATGGGATTGAGAGTCATGGGATTGAAAGTCATGGGATTGAAAGTCATGGGATTGAAAGTCATGGGATTGAAAGTCATGGGATTGAAAGTCATGGGATTGAAAGTCGTGGGATTGAAAGTCGTGGGATTGAAGGTCGTGGGATTGAAGGCCGTGGGATTGAAGGCCGTGGGATTGAAGGTCGTGGGATTGAAGGTCATGGGATTGAAGGTCGTGGGATGGAAAGTCGTGGGATTGAAGGTCGTGGGATTGAAGGTCGTGGGATTGAAGGTCGTGGGATTGAAGGTCGTGGGATTGAAGGTCGTGGCATTGAAGGTCGTGGGATTGAAGGTCGTGGGATTGAAGGTCGTGGGATTGAAGGTCGTGGGATTGAAGGTCGTGGGATTGAAGGTCGTGGGATTGAAGGTCGTGGGATTGAAGGTCATGGGATGGAAAGTCATGGGATTGAAGGTCATAGAAAAGGTCTTTTTTGGGGGGGGGGATACAACATCAAGGCTTGTGTAAGAGCTAACATAAATGACAACAAGCGTTACGCCTCGGTCCCCCGTCGGGGAAGTGATGTGAGTTGACAAAGTCGAAGACGCAGAAAACATGCTACGATATGATATTTCGCTCACAAGGTTCAGACATACATGGAGGCGGCCATCTTGGATTTTGACGTGGCGACCCAATTTTAAACAGCGTTCTTCCTTGTGCCAAGATACACCCACACACCAGATTAGAAGTTGGTACTTCGCTTATTTTTCGAGATATTTCGCTCACAAGGTTCAGACATATATATGGTGGCGGCCATCTTGGATTTTGACGTGGCGACCCAATTTTCAATAGCGTTCTTCCTTATGCCTAGATACACCCACACACCAAATTAGAAGTTGGTACTTCACTTATTTTTCAAGATATTCAGCTCACAAGGTTCAGACATACATGGCATCAGATATACATGGCGGCGGCCATCTTGTATTTTGACGTGGGTTGCACCCACACACGAAATTCGAATGCGGTCCTTCGCTTACGCACGCAGGCACGCCCGCACGGACGGACGGACGGATGGACACACGGACGGAGGGGAAAACCATAGTCCCCCGTTCGCTCCACGGTGCGACGGGGGACAAAAAATGGACACAAAAGACATAATAAAGGGAGCGGAGACAAGATGGGGACAGAGGGGGAAGCACACAAGTACAACATTTGAGAGCAGGGACATCGGGAGATCTGTGGGAGGGAGAGGGCTTGGGGGGGGGAGGAGGCATGGGAAGGGGGGTAGGGGTGGGAGAGGTAAAAAAAACACGTGGACACAGCGAGGACTTCCACAAAAGTAGTCGGTATTTCAGAAAAGTAGATCTGGGGTGAATTAATGGGGGTAGAAAAGATCAAAGTTTTGGATGAGGGAAGATAAGAGATGGTGGTGGACAGCTGTTTGAAAGACCTGGAGGGAGGAGTGGGATTGGAGAGAGTGAGGGAGTTTGTTCCAGACGCGGGAGAAAAGAGGCATGAAAGAGTGAAGGTGAGCAGAGAGTCTTGATTTTGGCAGTTTCACCAGAAGAGGGTTGCTGGCAGATGTTGTGCAACCTGTAGCAGTATTTCGGGGACAGAGCACAGACATGGCTGGGGGTGGGGGGGGGGCTCGGCGAGAGATGAGTCGGTAGAAGACAAAGACCACCAACCTGCCTGTGGTGAGTGAGTGAAAGGCCCTCAGAGTTAGCTACATAGCGGGAGATTCCAATGATCCTGAAAGCTTTGTTTCAACAGCGTGAAGCCGAGCTAGGTGTGAGGCAGGAGCACCAGCCCAGAGGGGAGAACAGTATACCATTGAGCAGTGGATGAAAGCCTTGTATGTGGTGAGGAGCTCAGGTGTGCCAAGGAAGGACTTTGCATGACTGAGGATGCCCAGTTGGCGACAGGCTTTGGAGGCCAGCTTGGAAATGTTGTTTTCCCAGAAAAGATCATGGCAGATTGTGAGACCCAAGAGCTTGAGTGACAACTTCTTGGAGAGTATTGTTGAGAAAGTAGATGGGAGGGTTGTCCAGATGGTCTTTTCGGAGAGACATAGTGAGAGTGTGAGATTTGTCAGGATTGAAAGACATGTTCTGTTTGACCAGTTGTTTGACCAGACAAAAGACTGTTTGACCAGTCTGTGATTTTGTCCAGGTCTGCAGAGAGTGAGGAGGCTGCAGACTGCCGATCTGAGGGATGAGATCTGGAGAGGCAGAGAGTGGAGTCATCAGCAAAGAGATAGCGTGGATTTTCCAGAGTCAGACAGATCATTGATGAAGACCAGAAAAAGCACAGGGCCCAGAACACTGCCTTGGGGAACTCCAGCCTGAACAGGAAGGGGAGATGAGAGAACCCATTTAGGGCCGCACGTTGACTACGACCAGAGAGGAAGTCCCCTCCCATCCCCTGCTTCCACCTCACTCTCCCAAATCCCCAACACCAGTAGCCATAGGTAATAGGGCATAGACATAAGGAAACTAAAACCTTTATATTTAAATATCAACGAATTGACCATTGACCACACCAGTCGATGCAGTATGCCAAAACAAAGATGAAAGGAACTCTTAATGTCAGTTGAAATTCAGAGTTAAAGTGGATCCCTTGGTCAGGCTGTTCTATATGACGGCATCAGTGATGCGCCGATGTAGCGAATTTGCCGTCGAGAAACCGTGACTCGAGATGGTTATTAATCACGTGGTTTCCTTTTGCCTTGACCCGTGACTGGAGTGTTCGTGATCACGTGTCCCATGTGCGGTGGGTAGCACTGGTACCTCGCTATTGTTTTATTTTCATAAATGTAACTGAAAAACAAGACGCTTCCCGAGGCACGATATTTCTGCTGATATTATTTTATTTGATGCCACATAACATTATCACGCACAGCACCGACACCGAGGCAAATGTGTCTGGCGGCCCCACCCCCGTCGAGCTGATTGACCGTCAAACCCACGCCTACCCGGATCCTATTCTTTTACAAAGGAATGTAGTTTTTGTGTACTTTTTGTGGAATTCTTTTAAGCTATTAGAATTACAATACCAAAGGATGTTGCAGGAAGTAAACCTCTGTCGGATGGTAGCAGAATCATCATCATTGACAGAGGCAGCTCAGAAATATGCCGTCTGAAGAAGATTATTATTATTATTATGAACGACAAGATGAATTCCCAGGTTTGACCGCTCTCGTTTTTTCGCTTTATTTTGTTTTTGCCTTGGTCTGGACAACTGAAAAGGGATCCCTGCCTCAACATTCAGCTGAACAGACCAGGTAGGCTCTCATATGTAGCCTAAGCGACTTTTTAAAGAAGATACTCCAACTTTAGTTTTGTATGTAGCATTTGGGACCGACATTTTTTCCCTGCGCCATCCCTACATAGAGAGTACTAGCGTACTCTGATATTGTGAAGATAAAGTGATTTGATTTTGGGGTCAAAGGTCAACGGTCAAATCTGTAATAGGTCTATTGGGGAATGATGGGGACATTGGTCCACAGGAAAAAGATCTTCTTCGGCAGCGGTTCTTAACCTGGGGTACACAAACACTCTGGGGGTGCGAAACATGCCGGCGGGTTCATAAAGGAGTGCTATAAAGAAGTACTAAGAATCTAACTCCAAGTCTTTAAATCGAAGACCTGTCCAAACTCATTGATTTATGACAAGGGTTGTAAGAAAATGTTCCGAGAACCGAAGGGGTGCGGGCACCAAAAAAGGTGAAGAACCACTGAAATTTAAGGCTGTGAGAGGATTTCTAACCAAACCAGCATGAGGCAGTAAATAAGTTACCAGTTAAAGATGATCTGCTGAAACATGCAAGGTTTGTTGACCAAGTCGAGAACGTCCTGCACATTTGATGTCATAACTCCTCCACGAATCTCGACGTTGTCCACAAAAATTCAAAAAAATGTACCTTGTGCCATATTTGTCTGTGATTAAAACAGGAAAAAGAGCTCGGTCAAAATATTTATTTTGGAAAAAAATTTGTAAATACACTTACGAAGTCCAGAGCACCTAACAATCATGGTATCATCAATGAGGCAGAGGCAGCTCCTTATTACAAAACCTAATGCCTTACAACATCACAACTACAACCATGAAATTAAGAATCGGACAACTTGTATCAGTCATCTCCATGTATTCATTCCAAGGTCAAACACCCATCGAGTTGTTGCTCTCTTCTGTGGTACACCTTCAATGCAAATCACCATTCACTTCATTCTGTGCCTTGATGTCGATGCTCTAGTGCATTGCTTGAGGACTGCTCTCCATGCCTGAAATTTCGTCGCCATCCTTCTCCGAGGCTTTTTCATCATCTACAATTTACAGCGTTATGGAAATTGGGAAGCAAAGCTTTAACGGTCATTTGATGTGCAAGTAAAATGTAGAAAGTTTGAAGGAACTCACATTCCAGCATGTGCTGCAGTTCATGGATGAGGCTGAGTAGTGCGTGGAACTGCTTCCTGCGCATCTCCAACTGAGAACGGGAGAGATGCAGGAAACAGCACAAATCTCGAGTCCAGCAGGAAAATTAAACCAAAAACATAGAAATTAAATCAGCACACAATTGCGTCCAAAGGGCAACCTCAGTTTGCATCCAACGACAGATGCGTCAATAAAAATCATCTCCTTCATTTATATCCCAGGCTACAACAAATTAAAATATCAAAACTTGCACCTTGTTTTCAAAACTCTCTTTGACCTGAGACAAATGCTCCAACTCTTTCTGCAAGTCTTCCAATTGCCTGGAATTTGAAAAGGAAAAATATATATTAGAACAAACATTCTTGAAAAAAAAAATGAAACATAACTAGAGCGAAGTCAATGGCACGCCATCGCAAATCCTCATGCTTGAAAGACGGCAAAAGTTGCACCAGGATTGACCCGATATCGAATTTTAAGTTGAAATTTGTTTTCCGTTTTGATCCCTTTGACCTCCATGAACCGGAGGTCCATGAACCGGGGATCAAATCCCAAAATATCGTTACATGTTTCATGCGTCCCCAAATGTTAATTGCACATACAAAATGAAATATATATATATTTTATTTTTTTTAATGTGCCCATATTTTTGGGGGTATTTGACCTTTTGACCCCCTGTTATGGATCCGTCACTTCCACCTGTGTTATTATATACTTGTAGGATTTTTAGTTTCAGGTAATATTGTTAAGATTTTTGTGTGAAATGGAGATTACTTTCGTAAAAGGCAAAAATAAATGTTTGTGGAGGAAAAAGAAAAAACGCGGCAAAGAAACAGGAGGAGGAGACGGCCATGAGGGAGATGCAGCTGTAACGTTGCATCGAGGCTGCGAGCGGACTTTTTTGATATCGGTTGCGAATGAGTTGAGGCTTCCCAGGAAAAGGGATTGTCCGTGACATCGTCATATATTGCGAGTGCAATTAAACCTGCGTCTCAGGTTTTATCACCAAGTGTGAATAAAGAACCTCCATTACAGGCCTACATGCCATTTTGTCCTCGAAGAAGAAGAGGCTGTTCACTTGGAGCATCTTGTTTTGTCGTTGGGATTCCCATATCGACCTCATTGTGTTGATTGCCATTGGTTTCCATATCGGCTCAATTCCATATCGGCCAATATCGGTGGAAGAATTTAAACAGTGTGTCCACGCGGACATTCAAGTTCATTTGGATGAAAGAAAAGTACCTGAGTTGTATGAGGCAGCAACAGTGGCAGATGACTATGCCTTGACCCACAGGATAGGGTTTCACAAACCTAATTTCCCTCCAAGAGGTAGCCAGGGGAGTTACATTAGATCAGGTTTGGGGAGCAAATTCTCATGGCAGCCCAGAGAAGAGTATCAAGCAAAATCTGGTCCCTCAAATTTTAGTAACTAGCAATGGTACCCGCCCTATAGGCGGGGCTTCAATTGTGAGGCCCAATTGAAAAGGCAAAATATCAGAAATTGAAGGTTTTTTATTTTAAACGATTTATATAAAGATCCGTTAAATCATATCACACGCAAATCATGAAAATCTAAACGGTATTTGTAGAATTTCAATAAAAGCCGCATCACTATTCATATCGGTAAATATTATTCCATCGTGTTTCAAATTTGGGCAATGGGCTCTCCAATATTCGATGTGTTCACGGTTTGAATTACGTAATGTAACGTTTGTGACGATGTTTTCATTGCGACGATGTTGTGACGATGTTTGTGTTCAGTTAGTGTTTGATGTGACGATGTAAACGTAATTTCGTAATGTTTTTCGTTTTTATTTTTGTAATCGTTTAATGAACGTGTAATGTTTCATGAACGTTTAACGAGCGTAAGAATGAGCGTAATGATCATTAAATGAATGAATGAATAATTCGATGCAAAGCGAAAGACGCCTCAGAGCTGTCACATTCACAATCGCTATGTCGTATGTACTCCCGATACGTGTTTCCTTCGTTGTAAAAAAATACCAAATCAACAGTTAAAAGGATTTTGAGCCAATAGGTGTTACGGCCTTGGCAAGATCGATGGAGACAGCGATCTGTTAGCGTATACACCACCCAAATAGCTATTTTGAATTCTCTCATGTAGAGATTAAACGTCGTTTGAACTTTGGCCGAGGTCATTATTTACTTTTAATGATGTTCCTTGACCTGGATATATACGAATGATGTTTAATGATGTTTATATTGGTTTTGGGTCATCCTTTCCACATATCTCATGGGATTGTGAGTTGGAGAGACGGCCGTGATAGCGGGGAGGGGGTTGGAATTCTCTCAAGCAGGGATTCAACCCGTGTCATTATAAAAGGTCTTTGTCCGAGGTCACCGAGTCCGATCGGTGCAGCCGTGCAGCGATCGGTGCAGCTGTTTGAGCGGCACCCAGGAAAACAACACCGTCACAATGAAAACATCGTCACAATGAATGTTATGCGAACGCAAATGTTATGCGGGAGTCCAAACTTGAGAATGCTGGAGACTAAAGCTGAAATTGGAAAAACAATATTGCCTACTTTACTCCAGGGGATCCCAGGATTAACGACCCAAAATATCGTTGCGATCGGTTCAGTCGTTTTTGCGGTACCTTCAAATGGACAGACACACGGATGGACATTTGGTGAATTATATTAAGATCAAGACTGACTGTCTAAGGCAGACCTATCTTCCAGGGGGCCCGAGGCAGACCACGGGATTTTCCTCCGGGCCAATTTGCGCTTTTTGCAAGAAACCTGGGCATTTGATGTCCCAATGTTACGCCCTGAAAAGGAGGGATCAGGATCGGAGTCAGGCTCGTTCAACTCCGAATGCGTTGGCCAGTGCGAAAAATCGTCCTTGGAGGGCAGTGAATTGT
This sequence comes from Myxine glutinosa, assembly GCF_964187855.1. NCBI lineage: Eukaryota > Metazoa > Chordata > Myxini > Myxiniformes > Myxinidae > Myxine > Myxine glutinosa. Next base: position 121,492,051 of record NC_136271.1, on the reverse strand, counting down.
GAAGGTCCCCGTGCCAAACTTACTGCATCAGAGAACAACCTTGTCAAAGAGGGTTACCAAACTTTCATTTCCATGGGGTTTGTGTCACTGGATGGGGACTTAACTAACCAGAGACCTGTTAGGGTATTGAGGGACACGGGAGCACATCAATCTTTGATGCTCGAGGGCATTTTGCCATTATCTGAAAAAACTGCAACTGGAGTTAGTGTTCTCTTACAGGGGGTTGGTGGTTTCGTTAAAGCTCCTCTTCATGTGATCCATTTTAAGTCTGAGTTGGTGTCAGGACCGATCACCGTAGGTTTACAAGCCACGCTTCCTGTGGAGGGAATTTCTTTTATTATCGGGAACGATTTGGCCGGTGGTCGAGTTTCAGGTAATCCGATGTTGGTTGAAAAGCCCAGTATGGAAAATAACAAAGCACAGTCAGAGCAGGAGATTCCGGGTATCTTTCCATCATGTGCAGTGACTCATGCTATGGATAGGAAGCGCTCTGAAGAGAATGAGAAGGAAGGTGATGTGGATTGGGGTTCCATGGAGGTATTGGAGGAAAGGTCTGGGAGAGACGGTAGTATAGTGGGGTGGCTAAAGTCCAAATTTAAGTGATATCGTGACACACTGGCCCAAAGGACCAAATTTGGCACAGTTCTACTTTAGGACCATACAAAACTTTTGAGAGGGGGCTGCCCGATTTTAGAGGCCCAGGTCAAGGTCAAAGGTCAAATTATGTGTCTGTCATGTTTTTGCAATATCCAGCTTATATACACAAAGAATTAAGTTAAGCACCCCTACACAACGAATTAAGGTAAGCACCCCCTAATATATATTCTTTGTGTATATGTATACATTGGCATATATTCTAAGGTATGTGAGATCAAATAATGATTGGTATGACATTAGCAATTATCCATTGATGAAATGCAGATGAGTGCACTCATCTGTGACGCCCATCGCTCGTGCAGCACGTGTTATCATCCACGTGGTCGTGATTTTCTGTAAAGGTCGCTAGAGGTCTTCTCAGAACAATGACTGTACGTTAGAAAACATAAACGTCATCCACACTGTCCGTGATGGACCTATAGCTCCATACTTAAATTGAGGTGAAAATATGCCTAAAATTCCCAAAAAATTTCACCTTAAATTATTCAGAATAAAATATTGAAAACGGCATGATTGTTATGTTTTTATGTGACCATAATATCACTTCTCCAGAAAATATAGCAATATCATGGGTATATTACACTGTTTTGACGACAACAAACTTGTAATGTGCGAGGTTGTAAAAAAACGGGGGGGGGTGCTTAACTTAATTCTTTGTGTATATATAACCTAAACAACTTGGTCTTAGTCACATAACCAACATATTTAGTCAATGAATCCATTACTATTATGGGAAGTTCCACCAGGTGACGGCCATATAGGCAGTGGCGGCGCCAGGCTGTCCCCGACCGGGGGGGGGGGGGGGGGCGGGGGGCTAACATCCCTGACGAGAGGGCTAAAATCGCTAAAATCAGTGGAATTAATCCATATTCATTCACAAAAATTTGATATAGGATTAGAAGATGGCCGACCTACAAAATCGGCATACAGGCCATTTTTGATCTTCAGGGCTACCTAAACTTACACATCTTCTCATCCCTAGCACACCATAATAAAAACGCACAAAAAAATGCTTTCATTTCATTTCTTTGCGAGGCAGGGCCAACCTCATGTGGTCCGACTGCGTGGCATTAACGCCACTCAAAACAAGTGGTCCGAAGTGCAAGATGGTTTTTTGCAGCAAAGTGCTGCACAGCAGAGGTGCAAAGCCACAAAGCTTGTGGTCCATAGTGTCCATTACGCCCCTGACTGCGTTTGTTCCACAGGTGATTACATCTCCAGCATTCAATGTGATCGAGCGGTTTACCTGTATCATGTACGACAACACAACCCCACATGTCAATGTGAATGACCTTCGACAGGAGCTATTCCCAAGGAGAGTGAAGATGATGGAGAAGCTTCCTCCAACTCAGAACGCACTGCTCCAGCATGTAAATCGATGCCTGTACCAAGCCAGCATTTGGAGAGAGAGTCTGAAGCCCATCCTAGCTGCACCAAATCCAGACGGCTTTGGGTGGACCAAAGCAGATACCGGGTGGCGTCCAACCTGGACAACCCTGTCAGCTGCTGCTCTTAGTTGTAGAGAACTACTCAAGTGCGGATGTAAGGTGACACCCACTTGTTCAAAGAATTGTACGTGCAGGAACGCAGGACTGCCATGCACAGGACTGTGTCTCTGTCACAGAAATTGTGAAGCATAAGTCATGCAGGCCACGACCTCCTCTGTACTGGCCAATCCAGTATCCTCCCTCAGCGTATCGATGTACGTCAAAAACACCGATGCAAAAATGACCAACACATAATTTGACCTTTGACCTTCACCTGACCTTGAAATACAATATGGCAGCACCTGAGGATATTTTCCATAATACAAATGGATTCCTCGCCCTTAAAAATGATTATTTAGACACTGAGATAATGTTTCTATGACAGCTATGAGCTGGATATGGCAAAAACGTGACAAACACATAATTTGACCTTGACCTGACCTTGACCTCTAAAATCGGGCAGCCCCCTCTCAAAAGTTTTGTATGGTCCTAAAGTATAACTGTGCCAAATTTAGTGCTTTGGGCCAGCGTGTCACGATCATTTCCATAAGCCACTCCACTAGTACAGGGAGTGACACCAAGGAACCTTATGATAAGGTTTCAACTGGACCAAATGATAAAATGGAGTGTCCGTCGGAGACGTCTGGGAATGAGGTTGAACAAACGGTGCTTGTCCGAAAGAGACTGGTTGAAGAGCAACACAGAGATTCTGAACTCCGGAGTCTGATTGGTAAAGCCATCACAGAGGAAGAAGCTATGAAGGTACCTGTTGGTTACTTCATGAAAGGGGAAATACTTAGGAGAAAATAGAGACCACCGGAGGAACCAGCGAATGACGAGTGGAAAGTCCATTACCAAATTGTGGTGCCACAACCGTACCGGAAGGAGGCATTGAGTTTGGCACGAGACACATTTGGCCGGGCACCTTCGAGTGAACAAGACGTGTGAAAGAAATCTGGCACATTTTTTTCTGGGCAGGATTGCGACGTGATGTGGCGGAGTTCTGTAAATCTTGTCATTCTTGGCAGCTGGTGGGCAAACCTAATCAGAAATCCCCTTCAGCACCTTTAAAACCGATTCCAGCTTTTGAAGAATCATTCAGCAGAGTCATTATTGACTGTGTAGGTCCTTTGCCTAAAACTAAGGCTGGACATCAACATATGCTGACCATCATGTGCGCTTCCACTAAGTTCCCAGAAGCGGTGCCTCTTAGGAAAATTACTGCGACAGTTATTGTGAAGGCCTTGATGAAAATTTTCACCCTGGTTTGCCTACCTAAGGTCATCCAGTCTGATCAGGGTTCCAGCTTCATGTCAAAGCTTTTTCAGCAAGTGGTACACCTGTTGGAAGTGAAGCAAGTGAGGTCAAGTACTTACCATCTCGAGAGCCAAGGGGCCTTAGAAAGGTTTCACCAGACATTAAATAATATGAACAGAACTTACTGCTTTGAATGTGACAAGGATGAGGAAGAGGGAATACCCTTATTGTTGTTTACTATAAGGGAGTCTGTTCAGGAGTCATTGGGATTCAGCCCTTTTGAATTAGCGTTTGGACATACAGTTCGAGGACCTGTGAAACTGGTGAAGGAACAGTGGCTACAAGAGGAGTCACAGTCAACTGTGTCAGAGTATGTGACAACTGTTCGGTACAGATTGGCTAATAGTGGGGCAACTTAGCATAACAATTGTGCATTTTGTGAGGAAAGCACCAATTTGGCACACGAGTAGACTATCATATTATGAAAAGATCTGGATATTGGGCCATCTCAGATTCAGAGATTTGATTTTTGCAAGATTTCGATTCGATTGGGATCGAAGAGAACACCTTCGTCGTCTTCTGTACAGTGAAGTTGCCAGCCCTGAATTCTCTGGCTACATCTGGGTGCTTCATTGGGAGTGCAACCATGTCCCTCAGGTGAACAGGGATCCACCTGGCATAGTGTGTGTGGTCTAAGGCATGGAACCATGGGACCAGTTCCGTCAGGGCATCAAGGTACATCGTGAATGAAGCCTGCCGCAGAGAACGCACGTAGACCAGTACCAACATCTCTAGTTCCAGCACAGTTGCCCAGTACTGAAAGTTGGGAATGTCTTCTCCTCTCTGGTGACACCAGTCTTCGAACTCAGGCAGGTCTTCTGCATCATCAGCATATGTCATACAGTGGCGTTCGTACGCACGGTGTTGCAGGATGTGCAGTGCCGCTGCAGTGATTTGATGAGCTCTTCTTGTGCGGGTGACGTGGGCAGCTCGCAGGAAGGTGTCGGCCGTCCCTGGCATTGCAATCTCAGCTTGCAAATCTGCAAAATCTGCAAATCTTGCAAAAATCAAATCTCTGAATCTGAGATGGCCCAATATCCAGATCTTTTCATAATACGATAGTCTACTAGTGTGCCAAATTTGGTGCTTTCCTCACAAAATGCACAATTGTTATGCTATATTTAGCTTAGCTGCTGGACTATAAGGCCTGTGAAGTAGCGAGAGGAAACTTGAAAGCAGCACAGGACAAAATGAAAGTGAGACATGACAAGACTTCTCAGATAAGAAATTTCAGTCCTGAGGATTGAGTGCTCGTGTTGTTTCCAGTCCCAGGCCATCTGCTACAGGCTTGGTATTTTGGTCTCGATGCCATCGAAAGGAGAGTCAATAAAACGGATTATGTGGTGACAACTCCAGACCGACGGAAAAAGCGGCAGCTGTGTCACATGAACAGACTTAAGAAATATTATGAGGAAGCCTGTGGAAAAAATAGCTCCCGTCTCACATGTCGTACTTGTAGTCGGTGTGCAAGAGAATCCAGAATTTGAGGCCAGTGTGAAGTTTGATAGCATTGATGACCAGGCTTGCCCCAGATTGACGAACATGAAGTGTTAAGGAACCTAGACCAGAAATCAGGTCATTTGACGAGGGAACAACAAGGACAATTATCCCATCTAATTTATGAGTTTGCACATTTGTTTACAGATGTACGTGGTCGTACCGATCTGGTATGTCATGATATTGATGTGGGGGAGGCCATTCACGTGAAACAACACCCATACCGGATGAACCCTGTCAAGATGATAAATCTCCAGCAGGAGGTTCATCCAGATTGAATTAACCTTGAGGATTCCTGTGCGTTGTTTAGAATTTTTGTTGCTTACAGGATTTGATCAGCCATGGTTTTGATTTATAGTTGTTGGCTGTGAGTATTACTTTTGGGTGTTAAAGATACTTTTTGTATGGAAAGAAAGTTTACACCGCGTTCAAACTTTCTTCCTTGAAGGCGGGTAGTGTTACGGACCCGTCACTTCTGCCTGTGTTATTATATACTTGTAGGATTTTTAGTTTCAGGTAATATTGTTGATAAGATTTTTGTGTGAAATGAAGATTACTTTAGTAAAAGGTAAAAAGAAATGTTTGTGGAGGAAAAATAAAAAAACACAGCAAAGAAACAGGAGGAGGAGACGGTCATGAGGGAGACACAGCTGTAACGTCGCATCGAGGCTGCGAGCGGACTTTTTTGATATTGGTTGCGAATGAGTTGAAGCTTCCCGGGAAACTGATTGTCCGCGACATCGTCATATATTGCGAGTGCAATTAAACCTGCGTCTCAGGTTTTATCACCAAGTGTGAGGTATTGTAGGAGAGAAATCAAGTGCCTCCATTACAGGCCTATATGCCATTTTGTCCTTGAAGAAGAAGAGGCTGTCCGCTTGGAGCATCTTGTTTTGTCGTTGGGATTCCCATATCGACCTCATCGTGTTGATTTCCTTGGTTTTCACATCGGCTCAAGTCCCATATCGACCTCTCACCTCGTAATTCCTCGTTCGCAGTCGTGCCGCTACCTGCATGTTCTTGTTGTTCTGCACGACCTCGATCTCCAACCAGCATGGGGATCCGTGCACGGACTTTGGGGTATGTTACATTCCAGTCACGTTGGCGTGCCATGAGTTTATTGCTTCATTGGGGAATGATGGTCCCATCATATGTATTGTTCATTTGATGCAAGTGACATTTTCATCGTACTTTCTTTAATAGTGTTATTATTATGTGTGCGAGAGTTATTCATACAATTACTTGTTTTGTTCTACAATTGCATTGGTGTGCTTTTACCATGGTTTATTAGAACACTCAAAAATACAAATCTTTCTGCCGTATTCCAGCTCCAGACTCTGAGGTGCACCGTAACTGGGGTTTGGGGAGGCAATACGTAACAACACCACCCCAGAGGGCAGGGCCTAAAGTGATGCTCCTCTTGCACCTTCATGCCATTTGATGATAATAACTACCAAGTTTGGTGAATTTCCACACAACCGTCGAGGAGATAGTGGTAAGGATGGATATAGACAGACACATAGACACAGACACACAGACAGAGCCGATTACAATATTCGCCCCTTCAACCCCTCCCCCTCCCCCCCCTTCCATTTTTAAAGTGTAGAGATAATAAAATAAACACAAACATTTTCCTATTCACAAACCCACGAGTTTTAATTTGGCCAAGAAAGGTTAAGTAGCCAAATAATGGTTTGATGCTCACCTTAAGGTTTTGCTTCGATCTGGGTGTGTTTCTATAACTTTAGCCAAAGCATCATATTCTGCAGAAACAAAAAAACATGATAGTTACAATGAGTTAACTTCCAATGACACACCCTTAAAGTTACCTTTGAGTAATTAATACAAATGGCAAAAGACATTTAAATGGAAACCCAAAATGTTTTTTTAAGAATCAATAGATAATGCTTCTTTTTTTTTAGAATAACCTCAGACGGGTTAAATTCTCCACTTTGATTTCTTTTTTGTCGTTCTTGTGGGGTTGGCTGGGGGATGTTTTTGGCCCAAACGAACCAGCTGGTCAGGCCCGACACCCAACTAAGTAGTTGGGACAGGAATTTGGCCTTGGGGCTGGCGATAGCTTGCCTACTCATTGAGAACTACACCGATGGATATTTAACCTCCACCGACCAATGCTGGCACACGGGATGTTCAGTTTATCGTCCATCGGAGGGACGGCACATGTTGATGAATCACCCTGCCTGTGAAACACAGGGATGATAACTGGGTCGGGATTCAAAACCAGGCTAGACGGCTTAGAGCCGAATGTGCGTACCTGCAGGCCATCCTGTAAACCCCACACTTTTATGATTTATGACTTGCTGTTCTTGATACCACAAGGAGGCACTTTTCAACATGTATCAACATGGAGAGTGTTGGCATGCTTCCTCCACCCTGCACCCCCAGGGACAAGGTTTTTCTTTTCCCCTAAAACATTCCCGGGCACACTCGGAGTACAACCCCAACCACTTCCTGCGTCGCTCCAACTCATCTACTTCACCCGGGCATGCTGCCAATAGACGCGTTAAATACATGCGTCAAATGACAACACTGGTCCCTGGGGAAACGCCGGAGCCGCAGTTGTACGAGAAGCGGTAGCGGAGCGTGGAGGGTTCCAGTTTCAGTCAGGATGTGGGAGCCAGTATCAACAATAATGAGATGTGCAGGGGTCAATTCTGTCCCCATCTATCTCTTTCTATCCTCATATCCTCATATCCATTTCTATCCTCATATAACACCTTTTTCTTCTTCTTCTTTAAAAGGCTGCTTTCGACTTGCTCACCAAATCAATTCATCCCAAAAAAAATATCCATCTCCTATAGTGCCTTTTTTCTACATTCCCTAAACTCTCCTGCACTCCATCCTCCATCCAGCGTCCTTAAACGTATTTTTAACTCGAAGGTCACAAGCAACTCATTTTGCAATAAATGTTCGTTTCCCATAAATCGTACACTTTCAAAAATCCAATCTCACCCCTCCCCTCCAAATCTTCCCCATAACCCCTCCCCTCCAAATCTTCCCCATCACCCCTCCCCTCCAAATCTTCCCCATCACCCATCCCTTTCAAATCTCCCCCCTTGCCCCCTCCCTCCTAAACGACCCCCTCACCCCTCCCCGCCAAGACGCCCCCTCGCCCCTCCCCTCCTAGACTCCTGCCTCAACCCTCCCCTCCAAATCTCCCCCATATCCCATCCCTTTCAAATCCCTCCCCTTGCCCCTTCCCTCCCAAACTTCCCCCTCACCCCTCCCCTTCAAATCTCCCCACCCTCATTGCTTCTCAATTTCCCCCCTCTCACTCCCCCTCCTCAAAGCGTCCTCCCCGCTTCTTCCCCCTTCAAACTCTCACCTCCATCTCCCCCAACCTTCTGCCTCGCTCTTCCCCCTCCTCAAATAACACCTCATTGTGGCTCACCCAATCACCATCAAACCTTTTGTCCGCCCCATCCTTCCCTTTCTCCGAGCTATTCTGAAATCTCTGACACACCTTCAACAGCTCTCCCTACCTCTTCCACCTCTTCCACATCTTACCCTACCCCTCCTCCCCCCTGTTCTGTATCTGATGCTCCCCCTTCCTCTTCATTAACGGTATGGACCTCAAACATCCGGGGCCTTCGTTCAAACTTAACTGATCTCTCCATACAGGTTGCTTCTGTCAAACCAGACGTGATCTGCTTAACAGAAACTTTCCTCCTTTATGATGTCTCTGATTCCATAGTATCTCTCCCGGGCTACTCCCTCCTCCGGTATGATAGACCTGAGCCTCGTCCTGGAGGCGGGGTTGCTATCTTTATCAAAAACTCTCTTCCTCACTCGCCCTGCACTGCACTCTCTCCACCTCACCCCCAGGAATACCTCTGGCTACGGCTTCCCCTTCGCTCCCACCTCTTGTTCATATGTGTGTTGTACCGTCCACCAAACAGTGATGACTCCATCTACATCTCGCTGTCTGATGATATGGACCAACTTCTATCTACTCATCCCAACTCTCTCTTCCTCATATGTGGTGATTTCAACTGTCATCATGCCAGTTGGCTGGGTGTGGGTACCTCTCTCACCAGCCATGGCTCCTCAGCAAAGGACTTCTGCGACTCACTGGGACTGACACAATCTGTCAATTTCCCGACCCGGATCTCAGTCAACGGAACATCTTCTCTTCTGGACTTGGTTATGACTAACTTCCCTGAAAATGTCTGCTGCTCTTCTTCTGCTCCGATCGGATCATCTGATCATGTCCTTGTTAAAGTGGACATCTCTCTGACCATCCTCAGGGAGCCTGCTCAGCGTCGACGAGTCTGGCATTTCACTCAGGCCAACTGGCACGGTCTTCAAGCAGCCATCAATCATCTGGACTGGTCTCCCATCTCTACCACCTCTGACATCAACTCATCCTGGGAATTCTTCCAAAGTAAATTGCTCTCTCTCATGCACAGATTTATCCCATCTCGTCTTCAGTTGTCATACCCTTCCTCCCGTCCATGGTACACGGAATCTTGTGGTGAGGCTGTTGCCCAGAAACAACTTGCCTTCGTCTCCTGGAAAGCAAATCCAACGGAAGGAAATCTCATTTCCTTTCACAAAGCCCGAAACAAGTGTGTGTCCACCCTCAGGAGAGCCAGGAAACAATATCTCTCCATTCTCAAGACCGAACTCTCTTATCTGTCTCCCTCTTCCAAATCCTGGTGGCGTCTGGTCAAATCCGTTTCTGGTGTTTGTTCCCCCTCCATCCCCTCCCTTACCTCAAATGGCTACACAGCTGACTCCGCACGTGAAAAAGCTGAATGCCTCAACTCTGTGTTTGCCTCTAAATCTTGTGTCCCAAACCCATCCCTCTCTGTACCCACCATACCCAGTCGTACCCTGCTGCTCCTGGACTCCGTGTCCTTTCCTCCTGACAAGGTGGAAAAGTTTCTGTCAACCCTCGACTCTGATTCTGCAACTGGACCCGACGGCATCAGCCCACGGGTCCTAAAATCCTGCTCTGCTGCTCTATCTCACCCTCTCTCTGTTCTCTTCACCCTCTCTTTTGCTCAAGGTCAACTGCCATCTGCTTGGAAATCAGCCAACATCACCGCTTTGCACAAAAAAGGTGCAAAAACAGATCCTAGCAACTACAGACCAATCAGCCTTCTCCCAATTATCAGCAAAGTCATGGAATCCATCATTGCTTCGGATATGAAATCTTTCCTCTTCTCCAATGGCTTGATCTCTGATCATCAATTTGGTTTCAGACCAGGTCACTCTACTCTGGACATGCTGCTTCTGCTGTCTCAACAATGGATGGAGGTCCTCAATGCCAAACAGGAAATTAGAGCTGTCTCCCTCGACATATCACGTGCCTTCGACACGGTCTGGCACCCCGCTCTGCTCACCAAACTCTCCTCCTTTGGTATCCATGGAAATCTCCACGCATGGCTGGCGGACTTCCTCTCTAGTCGTCGTCAACGTGTGGCCTTGAATGGGTTTCTCTCATCTCCTCTTCCTGTTCAGGCTGGAGTTCCCCAAGGCAGTGTTCTGGGCCCCGTGCTTTTTCTGGTCTTCATCAATGATCTCTCTGACTCTCTCGAAAATCCTCTCTATCTCTTTGCTGATGACTCCACTCTCTGCCGCTCCATTCCTCTTCCCTCAGATCGGCAGTCTGCTGCCTCCTCACTCTCTGAAGACCTGGACAAAATCACAGACTGGTCAAACAAGTGGAACATGTCTTTCAATCCTGACAAATCTCACACTCTTACTATGTCTCTCCGAAAAGATCGACTGGACAACCCTCCCATCTACTTTCTCAACAATCCTCTCCAAAAAGTTCTGTCGCTCAAGATTTTGGGTCTCACTATCTGCCATGATCTTTCTTGGGAAAACCACATTTCCAAGCTGGCCTCCAAAGCCAGTCGCCGACTGGGCATCCTCCGTCGTGCGAAGTCCTTCCTCGGCACACCTGAGCTCCTCACCACATACAAGGCTTTCATCCGCAGCTCAATGGAATACTGTTCTCCCCTATGGGCCGGTGCTCCTGCCTCACACCTAGCTCGGCTTCACGCTGTTGAAACCAAAGCTTTCAGAATTATTGGAATCTCCCGCGATGAAGCTATCTCTGAGGGCCTTTCACTCACTCACCGCAGGCAGGTAGGTGGTCTTTCTGTCTTCTACCGACTCCTCTCCGGCCTTGCACCCCCAGCTCTCTCTGTGCTCTGTCCCCCAAATATTCCTACAGGTCGCACAAGATCTGCCAGCAACCCTCTGATGGTTAAACTGCCGAAATCTCGGCTCTCTGCTCACCTTCACTCTTTCATTCCTCTTTTCTCCCGCCTCTGGAACAAACTCCCTCACTCCCTTCAATCCCACTCCTCCCTCCAGGTCTTTAAAACAGCTGTTCACCACCATCTCTTATCTTCCCCCATCCAAAACCTTGATCTTTTCTACCCCCGCTAATTCACCCCAGATCCACCTTGTTTGAAATTCCAACTTCTTTCCTGGAAGTCCTGGCAGTGTCCATATGTTTTATACCTCTCCCACCGCCCCCTTCCCACGCCCCCCCCCCAAAGCCCTCGCCCTCTCTCAGATCTCTCGATGTCTCCATGTCTCTCGGTCCCTGCTCTCAAATGTTGTGTTTGTGTCCTTCCCCCTCTCTCCCCATCTTGTCTACCGCTCCCTATGTTATATGTTTTATGTGTCGGTTTGTCTTTCTGTGTGATTAATGTTCGCTCTTTCACGAGCCTCGACCTTGTATACAACAAAAAAAAAAAAAAAAAAAAAAAAAAAAAAAATATCATCTTACCTGCCAATCACTCATCTCACCTTACCTGCCAATCACTCGTCTCACGCTTCCACATCGGATGCATGAGGCCGGCATACTATAGAGTGGGCATGTCACATCGGGGATAATTTGGGAATACATGCTGTGATTATTTGTTGCATATGGCACTTGATTGCTCTCTCTCTCCTTGCAAAATACTTGCATTTTGATTCCTGGCACTAAAAACATTTCCTCAATAAACTGTCCTGACTTTTATTCTGTCTATTCTGATGGCAGCATAAGGCTGCTGAGGTATTTGGCCAGTGCCTATTGGTTATCCAAGATCGATCTCATACGTGGTGATGCAACGTTAGTTCCGCTTGGCTGACTAACTAACTAACGTCTGTTGCGTGACCGCCGGCATGGTAACCGAAGGCCTTGCTTAGAAAACAGCAGAATGAACAAACACCAAGATGAACACGTCAATGAAGAATTAAACTCCAAATAAATTCAGCAAGGGGTATGCTGCCATTGGGTAACCCAACGCTGCAATGTCATGGTGTTTTACCACCAGAACAGCTCACCCTGACGGTTTTTGCGGATACGCTTTGCTTGCTGGATTTCTTGTTTGCTTCGTCCCATTTTCTCATGAGCAGAATTTATGCTTTCCTCTGGGAGAGAAGAAAGTCACATGAAATCAGGATCATCTAAAATTGCACTTTGTACATACAGTACGTTATCTGCTTAACAACCGAATAAAAACGCTCAAAAGATGAGTTATAACACCCGCGAGTAACACACCCACCTATCTTTTGTTGAGTTTCTTCATACATTTTCATCTCACATTGGTTCATGTTGAACCCCAGTACTGTTTTCCCCATGGCAAATTCGCATTGTGCCAGCGCGACAAGCATGCGCTGCAACTGCCCTGCGCTGGAGTGCACACACATACACGCACACACACACACACGATCTACCTGCTCATCATTGGTTTGAATTTGTCCGATACGATCACATTTTGGAAACTATGCAGAGTTGACCTTGGATGGGGGACTTTTGAAAATGTGTAATATGAGGCATTTTGTGAATGCGCTGTGTGGGTGTTCAAACCGACTCGGTTTGGCTCGTCGGGCACTTTTACCCTGCCATTCCTAGCGCAAAATCTGTGATTCAAATAGCGTTTTCAACATCATTTTCAGCATTTAGACGAAAGAGTTGCAATTTCAAAATGGTTAACCATATTTGTTCTGTTCTCAAATCTGACTCATTAAAATATAGGAATACGAGAAATATCCGTGGACGAGAGGAATCTGGTTCATACCATTACCATTTCCTGTTCATACATTCCAACATCAGCTGTGGATGCACATGCACGCGCACGCGCACACACACACACACACACACACACACACACACACACACACACACACACACACACACACACACACACACACACACACACACACACACACACACACACACACACACACACACACACACACACACACACACACACACACACACACACACACACACACACACACACACACACACACACACACACACACACACACACACACACACACCTTCCAAGGAGAAAGCCTTTCCCTTCTCCTGTTTTGCCTGGCCCTGGACCCACTAAGTAACCTCATTAATGAGCACAGACACGGATACACCCTAACATCCAATGAAAGAACGTCCAAATAAACAAGAAAGGTGACACATTTACCAAAAAGGATGATTTAAAACACTTTGCAACAAACGACGAAAAATTGGCAAAACAACTGCAATTAGTGATACGGTTCTCTCTCCGACGACATCCAAATGGAATTTGACCTAGATAAGTGTGCCAAGTGCACATTCGTGCAAAGTAGATCAACAAAAATGGATAACATAAAAATTGACTGAGACACTACAGGAGCTAGACAAGGAAGCATCTTACAAATACCTTGGAGTGGAAGAGGGCCAACAAATTTGTCATAAAAAATGCACAACACAATTACCAAAGAATACCTGCGTAGAACAAGGCTGATCCTGAAAATATATCTCACTCAAAGAAACAAAATCAAAGCCACAAACCAACTAGCAGTCCCAGTGTGTCCAGTACAGCTGTGGAATAGTAAACTGGCCACAAGCGGATATCAAAAAAGTAGAAATCAAAACAAGGAAACTCCTCACTATCCAAAAAATGTTCTACAAAAATCAGTGCATCCCAATAATGTAGCTATTGAGGAAAGAAAGAAGGAGGTGGCGGCTTGATGGAACTCAATCAAGTGCACAGAACAACTGTAGGGTTAGCACAGTACGTGAAACGCTCAACAGACAACTGAATACAATTTGTGTACAAGCATGAACACAACACACCAGAAAATGTATCTCACTCACCTTGCAAAAAACTTCCAAAAATAGGTGCGATTAGAAGATGTCACGTGCCAAACAAAGCAGCAACGAATACAGCCCAAATGATTGCAAAAAAGACCAAAGAAAAATCCAAGATGAAATACCAGCAGATACATAGTGACAACTGAGAGAAAGACAAAAGAGCAGAGAGGGGAAAAAAAGAAAAAAAGAAAGTTGGACAGATTGAGGATAGACAAAGAAGGATCACTGGAATGGCTACGAAGAGGTCAGCTCAACTGGGATGGAGAACGAATCATTTTTAATGCCCAAGGCCAAGAACACTACACCATTGGCTTTAAGAGGACTAGGGCATGCCCGTACATGGGTGCCCGTTCCTTGCCAAAAAAAAAAAAAAACGCTACCCGTACACTCTACCCCGCCCGTACGCCCGTACGCCCGTAAACAAAAAAAACAACGCTCTTCGCTTCCGCCCTTCGCTCTGACTGAATTGGGAGAAATAATGCGCATAAGAAATCGAGAAATTATTATTTTCTCCGGAAGAAATCGAATTACGAACCGTAATGGCGCACGCGCTCGGCTCGGCTCGCTCTCACATCGGCCACGCCTACGCAACAACGCGTTCTGTGATTGGCTGCCGGAAGTGCAGTCTTCACTGTCCGGAAGGTCGCATATCGCAGTTACGATGAATCGCAAATTAGTTTTAATTAGTTTTAAAACATAGTTGAACGCCAACATAGTTTGCCAACGTGAAATAAATGAATACGCTCTCAAATGTGCCGTCCGAGGCAGAGTCTGTTCGCCACGTTCGGCACACGTGATAGCTCGCTGCTCTCTGATTGGTTGAATCGTTTTTTGGACATAGCTCGGTAACTACTTCTCCGATTAATATGAAACCTTGAAAAGGCACATCCTCGGGTCCCCAGCAATATACCTGGCAAGTTTCAAGTATATCGGACCGGTAGTTGTCGAGAAACAGCGGTCACAGACAAACATACATACATACATACATACATACATACAAACATACACACAGAGATTACTGGAATTATAGATAGATGTTGGGACTGAGTCAATCGGACAACTGTAGGTTCTGCAAGGTAGAAACAGAAAGCACGAGGCATCTATCAGGATGTAAAAACTCATGTTAGAGGAGTTGTACACACAAAGGCACAACAAGGAATGTAGAGTGGATCCACTGGCACATCTGCAGAAATTTCAAGATCCCAGTTCCACAAAACTCATGGAATCATGAACCAAAAGCAATCATTGAAAACAAGAATCTAATGCTCACGTATGACCTGATGATCCCATCCAGTGAACACAGAAAATAAAACATTATGACCGGACATAGTACTCGGGAACAAAAAGGAAAAGACAGCATTGCTGATCGAGATATCAGTACCCAGCGATTTTGGCCTAAATAACGCAGAAATCAAGAAAATGACCAAATACCAAGACCTCAAGAATGAAGTGGAAGGATGCTGGAAGTTGAAGAGTTCCAAAATTGTACCAGTGATAAATTGGACAACAGGAATGAAAAAGAAGAACCTTACAGAGATCCTAAAAGCCATCCCTGGGAACATTACCAAAAATGAACTACAGTTGAAGGCTGTACGGGGCTCGATGACGATCCTGAAAAGAGCCCTTGGAACAAAATTCTGAGAACAACAAAACTTCACAACTTAGTCCATGAATCGCAATCCTTAACCGAAGCGGGGGTGGATGCTTCGAGTCCTATAAGGACTCCGTTCCACCTTCTAAAACCCAAATTTTGGAGATAACAACCAACGACACACACCTTGCACGCCTTATCCTGGACACACACATTTTATTTCACCCCAAACTCTTCAGCTTCCTGGAGTTTGAGTGCATGTGCATGAAACATTTTGGGGCGGATTACGTTATTTCAAAAGTTGCGTATTTTTCCTGCAGTCTCAACCAGCAACAACCGGTGTGTTGCTGGTTGAGACTGCAGGAAAGTTGTTGGTAGGCTGTTCTGACATGACCACTTCTGACCTCTCTGCTCCCGGATTTGTTCCTCGAAGAAGTAATAATCTGACTCGACCCACAGTCCCACATCCTTTGTTTGTCTGTCTCCATCTATTTTCTTTCTCAGCCCTCATGTTGGTGCATTTCCCCCTTCTCTTTCTCCTGTTCCTTTTGTTATGTTACGTTCTGATCCGTTCTGTGTTTGAGCTCTTCCACGAGCCTTGACTCAGTATCCAAAAAAACAGCTATTCTTGTGCAGTGTCAACAAATGTGATGGGAGAGGGGTTAAAAGGAGGAGGGAAGGGGGTTTAAAAGGGGGAGTAGTTAAATGGAGGAGGGGAGGGGGTAGCAGTTTAAAAGGGGGTGGAGGGGAAGGGAGGGTAGGGAAGGGAGGAGAGGGAAGGGAGGGGAGGGGAGGGAGGAGAGGGAAGGGAGGGGAGGGAGGAGAGGGGAGGGAAGGGGAGGGGAGGGGAGGAGGAGAGGGGAGGGAAGGGAGGGGAGGGGAGGAGGAGAGGGAAGGGAGGGGAGGGGAGGGAAGGGAGGGGAGGGGAGGGAGGAGAGGGAAGGGAGGGGAGGGGAGGGAGGCAGGAGAGGGAAGGGAGGGGAGGGGAGGGAGGAATGGGAAGGGAGGGGAGGGAGGAGAGGGAAGGGAAGGGAGGGGAGGGAGGGAGGGGAGGGGAGGGAAGGGAGGGGAGGGAAGGGAGGGGAGGGAAGGGAAGGGAGGGGAGGGAAGGGATGGAGGAGAGGGATGGAGGAGAGGGATGGAGGAAAGGGATGGAGGGGATGGAAGGGCGGGCGGGAGGGTTGGAAGGGAGGGCGGGAGGGATGGAAGGGAGGGCGGGAGGGATGGAAGGGAGGGCGGGAGGGATGGAAGGGGGGATGGAAGGGAGGATGGAAGGGAAGGATGGAGGGAAGGATGGAAGGGAGGATGGAAGGGAGGGATGGAAGGGAGGGGCGGGAGGGAGGGATGGAAGGGAGGGGCGGGAGGGAGGGATGGAAGGGAGGGGCGGGAGGGCGGGATGGAAGGGAGGGGCGGGAGGGCGGGATGGAAGGGAGGGGCGGGAGAGATGGAAGGGAGGGCGGGAGGGGCGGGAGGGATGGAGAGAGGGGCGGGAGGGAGGATGGAAGAGAGGGGAGGGAGGGAGGGAAGGGAGGGGCGGGAGGGAGGGATGGAAGGGAGGTGCGGGAGGAGGGATGGAAGGGAGGGGCGGGGAGGGAGGGATGGAAGGGAGGGGCGGGAGGGAGGGAGGGATGGAAGGGAGGGGCGGGAGGGAGGAGGGATGGAAGGGAGGGGCGGGGAGGGAGGGATGGAAGGGAGGGGCGGGAGGGAGGGAGGGATGGAAGGGAGGGGCGGGAGGGAGGGAGGGAAGCAGAAGGTAATCACCATCAAGGTGAAGACAAGACTAGAGATATAGCCTAAATATGCACCTCTCTCGGCAGATGCGTCATTGCGACACCATTTTATGAAGCTTTTGAACAGCGTGTTGATCCTGCGATCATCTCCTCCACCGTCACCATCGATAAGGAGTCTCTTTCGGATGATCTCGGTCTGCACACATCATCAGAGCTTCCTTTAAAACACAATGAAAACATCATTTGGGAGGCTTTTATTAAATATCCAGCACAGCGTTCCCTTCGCTTCAGTATGCTGTGCCGGCACAAAGATAGACATGACATTGACATGTCGAAGCAGCAGACGAGACAATCGAGTACATGTCTTTAACATTTATAAACAGAAAATTGTTGCAGAACTGGTGACGAACCGTCTATGCAAGAAGAGAGCGCCATGTCGACGGTGTAAATCGGGATTTACAGCACCTTGCGCCTGTGGAAAACGTTTTCACTTCCTTTTGAAATCAACGGAATGTGTAATGCTTATACATAACGTATTATTAATATTTACGGAATTCCTTTATATAGCAGCAAGAGATAGACTCACGTCATGCATTAGATTGGAAAAATTTCTCAGAGGTATTCATTGAGAACAAACATCACGTACTTCAACAACCGTGACGTACCACCGCCTTTTACACCGCAGCAAATACGAAAATACGATGTCTTAGGCATTATTATGAAAACGTGATGGCAAGACATTTTAAGTATGTTCAAGTGGTGTGTGTTATATTATTATCTGCCATTGCTTGTATGTCTCACCAACCCATCCGGTCTCACTGGTCTTTGCAATCTTTGCACAGTATTGCTCGGCCATGGTGCTGTAATTCCTTCGGGCATTCTTCAATGTCTGCAGTTTGTTTAATATTCATTACCTATTCCCCTAAAATTTCCTACTTGTGCAGCGTATTTTTGTTAATATTATTAGGATTACCGTTTGTTTTACTAAAGCGATTAATGATATGAAGTAAACAAAACGAAGATGTTTTGAAGAGGAATAAGAGTAGGGTTGTGGTCTATTAGTACTACTAATCAGCTTGCTATCGCTTTCCAAGCTAGTCGTTCATTATCAACCGTTTCGTTGGAGTGTAAGATACGTGGCGTATATAGAGCTCACGGCCCTAAAAACGAGAATTCAAATAAAACGAAGAAGAAGAAGTATTAAGGGAGGGAAGAAGAGAAAAGTGCCATGAGGATGATGCGGGTTGCTGTAGCTCTGCTCGGTGAGTTAAAACAAATCATCTGATCTGGATGGCTAAATGTATCTGGAAGATTGTCCTGTGTGTTTACAATTAGTATTACATCATACATGTCCTTGTCCTCTCTCGCAGGGAGATCTTTGGTCCGCTGCAGATCCTCATATACTCGTCTACCTGACGATTATAACTGGTGAGAGTGCCGTGTCCCGACTCCCGAGTGTTACGACCTCGGACCTGGCCCTTGGGTAGAGGACTCGGGTTACGGCCTATTGCTCCGGAGGTCCGAATTGACGTACTCGGGAGGTCAATACGGTCCCCGCGTGTGGGTTGCGCCGTTTAAGCAGTCAGCTGTGACCGAGCGGAGTTATCATCCGAATGCTGACACAACTTTACACCCCAACTCACCGATACACAGTATGCAAATGTATGCAAATCCAGTAATGCCATGCAAATTCAAAACGGAGGAATGAATGCAAATCCTTTACTCAAGATAAACCAAAACAGAGGATATACAACCAAGCAATACAAAAACCATAGGAAAATCCCATGGACATGTGGGGGTAAAGAATAAATAATTAAATAAAGACAGACAGGTGCCAAGACGATGCCGACAAGACAATCAAACGCCCCACCAGATATCCCTATCTAATCCCAAGGGGAAGAAAGCGAAATGACAAAATAATATTTGCCTGGTTATATAAAGAAAAATAAGTCAAAGAAAAAGGGGGAGGATTCAGGCCTACTTTGAGATGACTTGCAGCGGCCGCGCATCACCACCCACCCCCCACCCCTCCTCTCTCTCTCTCTCGGGACGTGTCCTCAAACTTCACGAACCAATAGATCAGAGCAATTCTTTCAACACCAGGAAACAGCACGTTGCCTCAGGTTGGCCAAGACGATACTCGATGAGCAGCACCCACTTCTGCTCCCTCCCTCTTTGCTTCACAACGCCACATGCACCATGTACCGATAGGCTCTCCTCCACACCCGTCCCTTCCACGCAGACGGTGCCTCTACAACTATTGCTATTCTTGGTTCCACAGCCGACTCGGCATACCACCCGAGATACAGCAACCAGTCCCACGAGCATACCTTCATTATTGAGCAATCATTATGCAATAAACCACACGAGCATTACACGATTAACACGGGTTCAGCGTCCCGACTCCCTAGTTCCACCTCCCGACTGCCTAGTTGAGTTCTGACTCCCTTGCTCTGTGTCCCGACTCCCTTGTTCATGTCCTGACTCACTGGTCCCGTGTCTCGCAGTCATGTGGACATGGCGCTCACGGCTGATGGTGAAACAATCGTTTGTCTCCACCCGAGCTTGCAGTTTCCCTACGAGGATACGCAGGTAAGACGACATTCGTGTTACTCTTCTACGAAACGTAATGGTGGTGACGCAATACAAAGGGCTACGTGAGTCAAAATGTAACACTCACTAATTAAATCATACATCTGAAGCGATACCATCAATCTATTACGTACACAACTACACATGGTGGGGTTTTTTTAACTCTGCATTTTACAAGAGCGAGGCTCATGTTTTATTTATTCGTATGCTGCCTGTGACTGTTTGGCTGCATCATTTTCTGGGGGCTGTTAGTGCCGCTCTGTGCCGCTGATGCAGTTCCCCCTTACCAGCTGGCTGGGACTCATTTTGCCGACCTCGGAAGGATGACAGGCCCGCCTGGTGTTAATTCAACAATACGGCAGGGGCTTGAGCTCACGACCCTAGGATCTTAAGCCAGCCACCTTAACCGTTATTCCAACACCAGGCTTGAGGCTCATGGAAGAGCAATGTTGAATTGACAGTGGGGGGTCACATGGCAACTATTAGACACAACCATCAAGGAGATAAGCGAATAGGAAGGAAACACTGAAATCAGCAAGTGAGTGTGTTGGGGATAATAGGGGTAATAATATAATTTAATGAAGATCATAGTTCAGGAGGGCAGAGTACCAGAGTGACAGACAGACGGACCAACGAGACAGTCCTTCTACAAAGTCCACTTATTATAATAACTAGCGTGACTCGGCGCGCTCCGCGCACCTCACCACACGTCGTTTCAGAGGGGTAGGCATCTTTGACCATTTTGGTGTATTTTGGGTCTTCATGGTGTTTTGGGTCTTCAGGGCCATTTGCGTCTTCAGGGTCTTTTGGATACTCTGGGCCTTTAAGGGTATTTTGCGTCTTTGAGGTGTTTTGGGTCTTAAGGGTCTTCGATGTCTTTTGGGTCTTCGGGTCTTCATGGGCTTTTTGGTCTTAAGGGTCTTTTGGTTCTTCTTGGTATTTGAGGGTCTTTGGGTCTCCGGGGTGTTTTGGGGGTCTTCGGGGTATTTTAGGTCTTCAGGGGTCTTGGTGGTCTGAAGGGTCTGGGGGAATTAAAGGGTCATCAAAGGTCTGAGGGGTCTAAGCAGTCTTAACGCAATTAAGATGGTTAATTAAGAGGGTGGTTAATTTTATTTGAAGAAGAAGAAGAAGAAGACGTGTTCGTCGCATATAAACATAGCGACATAACCATATACGTTTGCTCTATTATAATAAGAGATACGAGAGCTCATCCATCACGGGCATGTATGTGCGTGTTAATGACACAGTGGTAATGTGAAGGTAGGTGGTGCTAGGGGAGCGTTCGATACTGCGTGGATGTGCAAAGCGAGGCCTTTTGGGGACATGTTTTAATTATTTTCTCAAAAAAAAAAGGTTTATTCGGTCTCTCCACCCTTCTCCCCCCCCCCCCCCCTCTCCCCACA
Organism: Myxine glutinosa; assembly: GCF_964187855.1. Taxonomy (NCBI): domain Eukaryota; kingdom Metazoa; phylum Chordata; class Myxini; order Myxiniformes; family Myxinidae; genus Myxine; species Myxine glutinosa. The sequence continues at coordinate 121,470,665 of NC_136271.1, read as the reverse complement.
CTCCTCGCCCCCTCCTCCACCAACCTCACCAATTTTGCTTTTTCCCCTTTGTTTGGATGCTTTATTTATTACCATGGCTACTAGTATCCCCAACGATTCCCACCTTATGGCGTTAGCCGATAAGTTTTTGACTGAAGACTTTCAGGAACCAGCTGGCCAAGCTGAATTCGCAGGAATTTGGAATTTGTTCAAGGTATCGGTGACAACCGCCCTTCCCTTCACGAAAAACACTGACGTATTCAGGGTCGACCAACAAGAACAACAGCAATGCAGACAGAGCTCTTATACACAGACCTGCGAAACGTCACAGGTAATACATATAAAAGTAAGAAATAAAGACGGTGCAGCTTTAAATGGATTTACCGAGTGTCATTCCAGTTAAAGCTGTGTCCATACCGATCATCTCCATTATCGACTCTGTACTAATTCCTAAGAATTTTGATCTGTCCCAGTTTGTGTTCCCATGAAAATCACGTGAATATGATTGTTGTGAGAATTCCTAAGGAGTTGCCTCCTCGTATAGCAAAGTGCACTGGACTAAATACTTGTGACGTGTTCACATAAACCTACTCCACACCTAATTCCTGGTGCTGGATGAATTGACTCCTCTGAAGTTTCTTGTACGATGACGTGTCATTGTCTTGTACATCGTCAGTTTTTGAAACTAAACTTTACTTTACCTTTACAATCGCTCAGCACAGAGTTGAGGTGTTATTTTTGACTATTCATTGTTCACTGTCCCATTAGCCGATGCCGTGGCCTGACCCAGCCAGGCCTGAACCAGAGACACATGACCAGAAGGTTCAGCTAGCAGTTCGCTCAACAGAATCTTCTGCTCTCACATACGGTGAACAAAAGCCCAGTTGTACGGAGGAGCAACTGGCCAGGCTCTTCCACACAACTAAGCACAGATGGTACCCCAAGGGCCGGTAAGTCCAAGTTTGCAGATACAAATGGGTAATGACTGTTGCACATATGGCGATGAAGGTAGCAACACCTCGTGATACAAATGGAAGCCCTGCGCTTTACAGCTCCCTTAGCCCCCCCTCCCAACATGATTAATCGTAAGCATCGTCCTTTTAAACTCACCTTGTGCATGCACAAGCCCCAGATATGTCCTTTCCGTCGGTGTTCAGAAGATCCTAATCCAGATACACAGTCCATTCACTGGTAGCGATCCTTCGGAGGTTTGTGGACCACATGCCCATCCACTTGGGCCTTGCTGGGAGTTTGCAGTTTGTTTTGCTCAAGTGGCTGGGAGTTTGCAGAACTAGCAGATGCTTGTTTGGCGATCTGAGAAAGTTATCCAAGTCTTTCATTGTGCAGAGGCATAGCCCTTCATGTCAGGTACTTTTCCATGTATTGTCAGCTTATTTCAGAAGCTTTGTGAGCTATTTTTGATAACAATCCTTATCCACCACAAACAATATACAGTGGAACCTTGACTTACGAGTTTAATTCGTTCTGTGACCGAGCTCGTAACTCAAATTGCTCGTTTCTCAAATCAAATTTCCCCATTAAAATGCATTGAAATGCTATTAATCCGTTCCAGCCCGCCAAAAACCACACCAATTTTTTTTTAAATATACAGTATATATAAAAATATCTCGCGCTTTATATTTCACCTGTATGCAGCATACAAGTTGGCAGGATGGCCTGGACTGGAGGTACGCACACTTGACTCTAAAGTCTAAACTGTCCAGCCTGGGTTTGAATCCCGACCCAGCTATAACCTGTCATGGGTGAATCACAGGCAGGGTGATTCATCAATGTGTGTACCGCTAAACTGGGCGCCCCGTTTGCGTCCCATTAGTTGTTGGATGTTAAGGATCTCACCGTGTTTTCCACAAAGAGAAGGCGAGCTATCGCCGGCACTCTGAACAAGTTGTGGCCTGGCATGGCATGAACATGAAAACATGAACATGAACATGAAATGTTCGACATGAACATGAAATTTTCCAAAATAACCAAAATGCGAAAACAAAAATGCAGCGCTATACGACAGAGATACTGTACGTGCACGGCAAGATAACCACGTGACCGGAACCCACCTGGCGGCGTAAACTCAAAATAACCAACATGCGAAAACAAAAATGCAGCGCTATACGACAGAGATACTGTACTTGCACGGCAAGATAACCACGTGACCGGGTGGCGAAAGCTCGTAACTCAGATCTCGGCTCGCATCTCAAAGCAATAAACCGCCCGAGCGACGGCTCGTATCTCGAAAAACTCGTAAGTTGGGGCACTCGTAAGTCAAGGTTCCACTGTACTCTTATGAGCTTGTGGGGAGCGCAAGGCTCACGAGGAGGGTGAGCGATTCTCTGATTAACTTCCGACCCTGAATCCGCGACCTGACGTGTTGCTAAGTAACCACGGATCCCATCTGGGGTGACTAAATCTGGAAGGGTCTCCACGCCACAGCCTGCGTTACCTTCCTGGTGATTTAGCCCCTCCCAAATGGTGAACCATGCTCTTGACTTCCCACCCTATCTACTTATTACGTATGACTTAGCAAAACCGTAGGTGGGACGTCTCGAACTAGCACAGTGAATCACTGGCGGTACAACTTCCCGTCTATTTATTATTACAGGCTATGTGTAACCATTGGCGGAAGCAGGCAATCGAGTAGGTTGGAAACAGTTTATAAAGGATTAAGGCACGTATTTACAAGCACAAGTATTTACAGAATGCAGTGTCACAAAGAATAGAACTTAACCCTTATGCACGTAAATAACTCCCTAAACAATCTTAACTTAGACACGCGCCTTAGTCACTCCGGGGAAATTAGAGAGAAAGAGAGACAGTTTGAGGTGTAGGGTAGACCTCTTTGCTCACCCGACGTGAACCTGCAGACTCACGTTGGGCCCAAAATGGAGGGGAGGGAGGGAAGGGAGAAAGAGAAGGTGATGTGGTGCGACATGTCGGGAGAGGTGTGGCTTATGCAGTGCAAGCTCTAGACCCTAGAGGAAAGGTATGATATGCTTGTCAGTCCATCATCCAGATGGGTCAAGAACGTAATCGTTGATAGCTCTCTCTATCGCTAGATATCAAGTAGACAAATTACAAGACATAAACATATAGGAAATATTGTGTAAGTCAGCATGTAGGCCGCTGTGTCCCAAGGAACTGGTGCTGCCATTTGCTCTTGGAGCCTCGCTCCAGTGCAAGTCAATCCCTTGGATCAGGCAGGCAGGCTCTTCTGGTCTCTCGTTCTGTTCCTTGGGTGCAAGTCAGCTCCGTTCTCTGCAAAGTTCTGTCTGTTATGGAGCTCGAGGCATAGCTTCTGGGAGCAAAGGTCGCGGTAACACACATTGACCCTCGCGTGTCGCATTTCCATTGGTGCGAGAGACCCATAGCCGCTCTGAGCTTTGGTCGGGTAACCAACGTTCGCCACCATGGGTCTCTTTCCTTTTCTGCTTGGAACTTCCCTTCACAACGCAGAAATGGCTTTGATTGTGTATTTTGTTATGTATGGTCATGCGTGGATGTTGTCATGTGTGCATGGTTTGTGCTGTAGGAAGTTGCATGGGAGGAGAGAGGTTCAAGAGGGATGGGAAAAATATTAAATTAACACCATATTTGGAATCGTATAAATTAACTTGATATTTCTTTACTGTCCGAATAATTGCGGTGCTGTGCGTAATCCTACTTTAATAATACTCTCAATGCAATCGCTTAGTTCACATTCGAGTGTGCCGCTCATATGGCTCCAGAGACTATTCGCTGTCCAGGCATGCATATGTGGTTAATTTAAATTGTTTTGCAGATACCACATGCAAAGGATGAAGAAGAATCCTCCTAAAGACAGATAAGATGGCATCTGGTTTTGGTGGACCAACGCTGCTGATGTCAGTGGGTTGAGATGTGAGTCAATATGAACAGGAAGAAGAATCACCACTCACTTGATTTGGTTCAGAAATGTTATTTTTGTTTATAAATAAAAAGATAATAATCTGATGGACTCTGTAAGCGTTATCAATGCATTGTATGTAAAGATAACAGGTAGTCTTGTAGAATAAACAAACTTTACTAAACCTCATAACATTTAGGTCTCGTCATTAAAAAGAAATAAGAAAATCCTTACATTGATACATTAACCTGGTGTTGGCTTAGCGGTTAGAGTGCCGGCTTGGGATCCTAGGATCCTGGGTTCGAATCCAGGTCGATTGCTGAATTAACGCCAGGGGGGTTGACTCAGCCCGTCATCCTTCCGAGGTCGGCAAATTGAGTACCAGCTCGGATGAATGATCACGGTGTGTACATCGATTTAGAATAGGTACACCGTATCCCTGCGCATCCTAAGAGCGTGACCAAGGGTTGGCGTCAGGAAGGGCATCCGGCCATAAAAACATTGCCTCAAACAGGGAACCATGATTGTCATGGGGCCCGCAAGGCTAACCCCTGCTCTAGCAGGGAAAAATGGCCTTAAAACGATCATTCATTCATTCATTCTTACATTGATACATTTAGGCCAATATTCCTGCCTAAAGCCGGCTAGCTTGGGTTTGAATCCCGACCCAACTATAAACTAAACTGTCATCCAGGTGTTTCGCAGGCAGGGTGATTGATCAATGTGGGTGGCGTCCCTCGGATAGACCTTAAACTGCCCTTCCGTCTGCCGGAATCAATTGGCGGACATTAAGGATCCCCACAGTGTCCTTCTTGAAGACTATGCGAGCTATTGCCGGCACGCTGAATAAATCAGTCTTGCCTTCACTACTACTGGGAAGGCAACAGCAAACCGGCCAGATCATGGCAGATGGTGAAAGCATAATCCTTGCCAAGAAACTGCTTCAGCAGTATCGGAAGGCCTTCGGGCAGAACACCAGAATACAAATATTTCCATCGAAAGGCATAATCACTGTGATTGAGTTTAGATATACCTTCAATGTCCTGGGGTTGCCTCGTAAATCAATTGTCAAGGTAAGCTAAAAGAACAAATGTGTGCATGTTGACCCGATGGTCTTTCATTTCAAATAAGACGGTCATTCAAAGTAACTTTATGGAGAGGTGTAATTGGGTAAGAGTTGAATAGGTAACCTTGTACACCATGCCTCACTGGGACACAATGGGAAAAAATTCCAAAGAACTCATCCGGTATTTCCCCCACTTTTATGTTGACAAGATGCATACGTAATTTATAGATGGTTGCACAAGTGTGTGGTTTTATCATATGGTCCTTGTAGCTTCCGGAAGTGAGTGCTCTTCAATATTTCCAGGAATTGATTACAAAATGGAAAGATACAGTCAGGCCGGCTCTGGCTAGGGATGACATTGGGCCTTGGTCATGCCCTAGGTCCCCAGTCCTACCACGCGGAGCTATGCGATGCACACAAATAAATGGGGGTACTCGACCTACTCTGAAACTCGCAGGCTATTTTATTGCCTCAACCCTCCCCTCCACCCCAAAAAAGACAGCATGTTGCACTACACAAACACATTGCATATATATATATATATATATATATATATACATATAATGTGTGTGTTCCTGCCACGTTTGTCACGCTTTATTAAAGGGTTCCTTTCGCTGCTTCTTGAAGGGCTCTTGCTTCTTCCTTCCTCCCCCCCCCCCCCCCCCCCCCCCCATGGAAAGAGACAGTCTTTTAAAACAAGTATTTTTATGATTGCCTGTTGCAAGTAAATCGATAATTAGCTTTCCAACGGTACAATTTTTCTTATTCTACGACAGCAGGAACCCTTTGGAATAAAACATGGCTGACACACAAATGGACACTTTTTAGTAAAGACTAACAGAAGTCCATGGTAAAATATCATGATAGAAAAAAAAAGGAGGCCTTTTATTCTTGCGCTCGTTGAAATAGCTCAAAAATGGGACGTTAATTTTGCATCAATGTGAGTGACGTCAGCGGTACCGGATGTACCAGCAGTACCATAAGGAATGCCTTGAGTTGTGTGCACCCGTTGTTTAAATAAAGGGAGAGTAAAATGAATTTAATAACCGATTTATTCAAAAAAAAGGGGCAATACCCCTGGGCGCTCACCTGGTAGAAACAAACGCAGTATACGACACCGACCAAAGGTATTTTAAACCAATTTCAATGGTTGCTCAGGACAATGGACAAGGCAGCAGCATATAGAATCATACTGACGTAATCATAAGACTTTAAACAAAGAAAGAAAAAAACCTTTTTTAATACAGTGAACAAACTTTGCTACAACACACGTGATGAAGGTTGTAGTCAAATTATCAAAATCATGTGTGTACTTTGAGAAGAAAGCAAATACCTATTTGGGGGCAATCCTGGACCCACTTTGACACCTGGTAAACTCCCTTAGACTCGGTTTTTTTTTTGTTTTGTTCTTTAATGTCACGAACAAACTTAAGCTTCAACATACCAAATATTATTTGTGTCAAGTTTGGTCACAATCCCTTCAGCGGTTTCGGAGAATTTCCAAGGGGAGTGGGGAGAGGTCAGCGCAGGTCCAGGTTTCAATCTACCCCCCCCCCCTCCCCCAAAAGGTATTTGCTTCCTTCTCTGAAACTACACACAATTTCAATGAAAATTGACCACAAACTTCCATCACCTGAGATGTATGAAAGTTTGTTCACGGCATTAGGGGAAAAAAATAAATAAATATCGGGCCCGAAGGTAGTCTACCTGGGGGGAAGAGGGGTGTCCCCTTCTCTTCTCCGAAACTGCACAATTTTGATGAAACTTGATCACAACCTTCATCACCCATGACGTACCAAACATCATTCACAGCATTAGAAAAATCGGGATCTCACGGGGTCCACGGTCGGTGGAGTTTTATGATTACCTTATTATGATTCTACATGCTGCCCCGTCTCCAAGCAACCATTGAAATTGGTTTAAAACACCGTGATACTGTTGATTCGGGGTAGTATACCGCTTTATTCTACTAGGTGAGCACCAGGGCCTCAATTTTGTTTGTTTTTAATCACCTCTGCCACGGAAGGTGCATGGAGGTTATTTTCACCTGTTTATCTGTCTGTTTGTGAACAGGATATCTCAAAAAGTTTTATGGATTCGGACGAAATTTGGTGGACAGGTTGGGTGAGTGACAAGAACAAATCCATTCGATTTTGGTAAAGATTCGAATGTGGATATGAGAATTTTTTTAAATTTTACAAAGTGATTTTTCACCATTGAGTGATAGGGCCAAAAACGGTATATATAGAATAATATTTCAAAAAGTTTTTTTTTTTTTTTTTTTGTATACAAGATCGAGGCTCGTGAAAGAGCGAACATTAATCACACAGAAAGACAAACAGACACATAAAACAAATAACATCGGGAGCGGTAGACAAGATGGGGAGAGAGGGGGAAGGACACAAACACAACATTTGAGAGCAGGGACCGAGAGACATCGAGAGATCTGTGGGAGGGAGAGGGCTTTGGGGGGGAGGCATGTGAAGGGGGGGAGGCATGTGAAGGGGGGGGGGGGTGGGAGAGGTATAAACATATGGACACTGCCAGGATTTCCAGGAAAGAAGTTGGAATTTCAAACAAGGTGGATCTGGGGTGAATTAGTGGGGGTAGAAAAGATCAAGGTTATGGATGGGGGAAGATAAGAGATGGTGGTGAACAGCTGTTTTAAAGACCTGGAGGGAGGAGAGGGATTGAAGGGAGTGTGGGAGTTTGTTCCACAGGCGGGAGAAAAGAGGAATGAAAGAGTGAAGGTGAGCAGAGAGCCGAGATTTCGGCAGTTTAACCATCAGAGGGTTGCTGGCAGATCTTGTGCGACCTGTCGGAATATTTGGGGGACAGAGCACAGAGAGAGCTGGGGGAGCAAGGCCGGAGAGGAGTCGGTAGAAGACAGAAAGGCCACCTACCTGCCTGCGGTGAGTGAGTGAAAGGCCCTCAGAGATAGCTTCAAGCTAGATAGATAGCTTCAAGTTGTGGACGGATTATGAGAAATCTTGGAGGATGAGTTGGTTCGGGGACAAGAACAAGCCGATTCGATTTTAGTTCAGGTCCGGATCCAGATCCGACCTGTCGGTGGAATACAAAACGTAAACTTTGCAGCCTGGCGGAGGTTTGTGCTCTACCGAGTGGCGTTCTAATTCACAATAAAACTATTGCAATAATACAACAATCGTTTGAAATGTAAAGTTAACAAAGATCGATTGGATATGCTTATTTGAATTATGCATGTGAGGAAGTGATTACCTTATCATTCAGAATTCATATCATTTTCGAGACATCTCACTCGCACAAACTCGATTTCTTTGCTGCTTATGGATAATCCATAAAAAGTAGGTATGGGCTTGCAGGATGTCCTACAGGTATGCACACTCACCTCCGAGCAGTCTAGGCTGGGTTTAAATCTCGGCCGAGCTACAATCTGTCATCGTGGTGTCTCTCGGGCAGGGTGAGGCATCAATGTGTGTGCCGTCCCTCAAACGGACGTTAAACTGGGAGGCACATATGGCAACATTAGTTGGTGGATGTTAGAGATCACATGGTGTACTTCTCAAAGAGTCTGCGACTGTCGACTCTCATCTGTATGTCCATTCAATGTCAGTTTGGCCCCACCATCCATTTGCTGGTTCGCTTGCCCTGTTCTATTATTTAGTTATTTCATGAGGCTTGATATGCATACATAACACAAACTACAAGTTCACAAAAGCAGGTAAACTGGTAATCTCTTAGAAACACATGAATGCAGTTGGGCCAACCAGTTTGAAATCGTATCTCAATTTAAGAAAAATTACCGCAAGTTGTCAATTATGAACCACAGGATCAAACTCCACCACAAAGCAGCAATCAGTGAACCACTTGAGGCTATTTTGCTCATTCGAAATAAAAATTTGGAGAGGCGAAAGTCACTATTAATCATGATATGATGAGCCTCTGCCCAAACTGCCATTATTATAACTTTGCCCAACATGTGAGCATCTCTGTACATTATACTCCAAATGTGTTCATCGTCCGAAGTGTATCCATGCATGAACCCACCAACCATAACCCCCCTCTCAATCCCTCACGCCTCCTGCCACAAAGCCTCAAACAATTCCTTCATACCTCTTGCATCAGATGGCAATCTGGACGAGGAAACAGTGGAAGGACGAAAATAAGATAATTGTGGGACTTGGTTTGTTTGAAACTGGAGCAGCACTCTCCCCAACAAATCGACGTGATCGTGTCGGGTGAGTTGCTTAACCTCCGGTGATATCCACCTGTTTTTACAAAGCACTTTCACACGTTTATGTGAAAGATTCAACTTATCTTCTGGAAAACAAAATTATTGCTCCGGCACAATATCGTCAATTACTTTGGTTCAAACAGGACAATAAGAACACGCATTATTCCTGAAAACGAACTCGTGTTCAAACAGTATTTTATACAACGAGAGACGTTTATACAGCAGAAAACTTTCCGCACATCGAAAGGGAAAAATAGAAATCTATAACTTGCCCAAGAGGTAATCGAAGATGCCGCACAAAAAGGCAAAATCCACCTGAACAGCAAATTGCACGAAAGAAACATGTCGGGTACAAAATCCTCGGTTTCGATTTTCATTGCCATCGCTTTTGCTAACTCTGATAACAAACAATAAATACACTGTTTGTTATCTTCATATATTCAAAAGTATAGGGATATTGAAGGAACTTTTAAAAACTGACAGATTGTCATTTGTCTCGAGAAGCACTGGGAAACTGGCTAGCTGTGCTTGCAAATTAGCGATCCTGGATTTGGCCAAATAAAATAAACGGCAGATTAGTTACAGGAGTAATGAGCAGGACAAGTCTGGTGGGGATTAGAGCGGAAATTGAGAGGATGGAAAGGCATCAGAGATAATGGGTTAATGAGAAGGAGGCGAAGGGAGAGTGAGTGATCTCCACCGGGCAGCCAACGCCGTTTTCTACCTTCATGGTTTTATCAATAGGCCAAAATTGTCCATATGAAACTTATGGAAAAGAAACCCTGAATTACTTCTTTGTAGGAGTTACATTGAGGATAAGTCACGGCCGATTCGGTACTTCTTGATTATGTTCGTGGTGTTTAGAAAATGGCTTGGATGTATTTATTTGCAACTCATCTCGGAAGATTGTGCACCTATTTTGGCAACGCGTCAGGTTTTAACCTATTTCACAGGATGCCAGGAGTAATTAGAGCAACGCTTCATGATTCAACTCAGCACCACATGTGTCGGAGAAAAAAAGTTAAGAGTAATCCAATCGGATCTGCATTTCATGGGGATTTAGCATCCGCAGTGGTGTCCTAAATCCGCAGTGCCAATGCAAGTGATGGAAAGATCAAGTATGTCAATTATCTGCAATACTTTGTTTAAGCCAGAAGATTCACATCGACCATAAAATGGCCGGCTCACAGAGAGCCGCAGCAAAGTGACCACACGTGTTGAACGAGGAATTGTGCATCTATTTTGGTACCAAGAGTCAAGTTTTAACCAATTTCATAGGATGCCAAGAGCAATTAGAGGAACACTTCATGATTCAACTCAGCACCACATGTGTCCGAGAAAAAAGTTAAAAGAGTAATCCAATAGGATCTACATTTCATGGCGATTTCACATCCTCAGTGGTGTCCTATAAAAAAAAAAATCCATCGGCAGTACCAATACAGGCGATGGAAAGATCAAGTATGTCGAGGGTCAACGATTTATCCTCGATACTTCATTTGAGCCGGAAGATTCGTGTAGACCATAAAATGGCCGGCTCACTGAGAGCCACAGCAAAGTGACCACACATGTTGAAGGAGGAACGTGGCATTCGGTCCTGAACGTTCTCGCTTCATGTAAACGAACATGCATTGCACTCCCTGTATCTTGATGTCTGTGTATTTTCCAAAACAGCTCGTCGACATTCCCGTTTCTTTGCTGGTTACAGATTCACAGACGCACGACTAGTTGAGCATGGCTGCCTGCCAAGAAGGGTTCAGGTTCTTACAAAAGAGGTTGCATCTGGATCCGGTCTCGTGTCATTTGCTCCTGTCTTGAAGAACACAAGATGGCGGCCTAAAAACAAAGGGGTGAAGGAGGACGAGATACTTAGACAAAAATTAGACAATAACTCTATAGCATTCCTTAGTCTTCAGACACCACTCTTGACATATTTAATCCATCACACCTGTCCAAGTGGTTTGCCCTGTGAAGACGAAAGCTCGGCACTTGGGTTGCCCATCGCAGACCTCCATGGCCTCACGTGTGTCCAAGATCGAAAGCAAGCAGGCCAGCGAGTGGTACGAAGGCATGCAGCGATAGTCGTGTCTCTGAGAGATACTCACACCTCTCAACCGCATGTATGCTGGGGATTTTGTGGATGAGTCAGAAAGTCAGACAGAGGATATTAAAATAAGGGTGTATTACAAAAATTGAAAATGAATGCCTTGATATCGGGAAAAGCGAAGTTAAAAGTCAAAGTGAAAGAGGCATATGAAAAGAGGAAAACTTGAAAAGGATCTATGTGATTGTGAATGAGGAGAAATGGGTTTTATATAATATGATAGCATGAACACGTGGAGGGAATGTATGGAGACGGAAGGTCTGAAGGTGAATATCGGAAAGACGAAGGTGATGGCAAGTGGTAAAGCATGTGGTGAGGTGGAAAGAACTGGGAAGTGGCCCTGTGCTGTGTGTAGGAGGGGTGTCGGAGTGAACTCCATTCAGTGTACAATGTGCGCTGAGTGGGTTCATCAACGGTGTAGTGGTCTGAGAGGGTCATTAACCAGTGTGGCAGCTACATTCAAGTGTGGGGTGTGCACGGAGGGAGCTGCAGATGGAGGAAATGTTGAGTTGGATCTTGGAGACGGCGTGGGGCTGGAAGGTGTGAAAGCATTTTGCTACCTCGGAGACATGCTGGATGGAGAGGGTGGATCAGACTCGGCAGCGGTTGCTCGAGTGAGATGTGCATGGAGGGGGTTTCGGGAATTGAGTGGCGTGCTGATGATGAGGGGAGTGTCGTTGAGGCTGAAGGGAAAGGTGTATGCTGCATGTGTGGGAAGTGTTGTGATTTATGGGAGCAAGACATGGGTGGTGAACGTGGAGCAGCGGCGAGGGTTGGAAAGGGTGGAAATGCGGGTGGTTCGACGGATGTGCGGGGTGTCGTTGAGAGAGAGGACGACGGGTGATGAATTGCGAGGGATGATGGGAATGGAGCCTGTGGTTGGTGCTGTGAAGAGGAGCAGGTTGAGGTGGTTTGGTCATGTGTTGAGGAAGGATGGGGGTGGCTGGTTGAGAGGAGTGATGGAAATGAATGTAGAAGGAGGTGGAAGACGGGGAAGACCGAGAAAGACTTGGCTGGGGATGGTGGGGGAAGAAGTGCGGGCAAGGGGGTTAACAAGGAGAGATGCAGAAAATAGGGCAAAATGGAGAAGATTGTCATGGGGACCGCAAGGCTAACCCCCGCTCTAGCAGGGAAAATGGCCTTTAAAATGCATGTTGTTGTTGTTGATAGCATGGAAAACTTAAGCACAGAAATAGGACAATCGGCCCACAATGTCCATGTCACATCCGCATGGTCCAAATTAATGGTTACATCCACTTTCTAGTTATGAAGCTTATGTAGCCCATCAAGTGTATCGGTGGGGTCATTCTGGTTATGGCACCAATCAAAAAGCCTATATTTGTAAAATATATAACATGGCATCATTGCATCCTCATGCATGTGTAGAGAAGCCAGGTGGCGTAATGTCTCCTCCAAAGTAAGAAATGCTCAACGATGCGGTGTAAGCATTGCAGCAAAGTGGTGTTCCGAGACCTGCACCAGAAACTAGACGACTCAGAAATAGGCGTACACGACCGAATAGTTATCTTGCTGGCTCTGCATGATGGGAGGAGTTTATAGAAGTCGATTGGGTAGTTATGAATCATTAATTTCTACCATTACATCATTTTATAATGATTGCTTCAGCACCCAAGTTAAATTCCAGCTGTTACTATTCACATTGGGAAACAGAGGCCAAAAGGCAGGAACAAATCAAACACCTTGACCAGAAGTGCCCATGTAGAATAGCTATCAGCCGGAGATAGAGAATGGAGGAAATGAAAAAAAAACAAGTACAGATACATTCAAAGTACACCGCCCCCATGCCAAATAAATGACATATCCTCCAGCCCGAAACATCACCGGAGTATCCTCGGCGCCTAGCAATGCCACCATGCAGCACATGAAGACGGAATTTGGAGGGAGCGGTGTACAATAATTGATTGATTAATTGTGTAATTAAAAGAAATAAAAAATTGTAAAATAATTAATTTCTTAATCAAATGGCTAATAACATACCTAAACCACTAGTTTTTCATCCGAATCTGTAACGTTTTGAAAAATAATTAAATAATGAATTAATCGGGAAAAAATAAATAATTAATCAATTAATTGATGAATCAATAAATCAAAAACACCCTTTATAGCCAAAACAAAAACACCCTGCCGAAATCTCGGCTCTCTGCTCACCTTCACTCTTTCATTCCTCTTTTCTCCCGCCTCTGGAACAAACTCCCTCACTCCCTTCAATCCCACTCCTCCCTCCAGGTCTTTAAAACAGCTGTTCACCACCATCTCTTATCTTCCCCCATCCAAAACCTTGATCTTTTCTACCCCCGCTAATTCACCACAGATCCACCTTGTTTGAAATTCCAACTTCTTTCCTGGAAGTCCTGGCCGTGTCCATATGTTTTATACCTCTCCCACCCACCCCCCTTCCCATGCCCCCCCCCCCCCAAAGCCCTCGCCCTCTCTCAGATCTCTCGATGTCTCCATGTCTCTCGGTCCCTGCTCTCAAATGTTGTGTTTGTGTCCTTCCCCCTCTCTCCCCATCTTGTCTACCGCTCCCGATGTTATATGTTTTTGTGTCGGTTTGTCTTTCTGTGTGATTAATGTTCGCTCTTTCACGAGCCTCGATCTTGTATACAAAAAAAAAAAAAAAATCACTTGGTCACTGTCATGTCCAAAGATCAGCTTCCTAACTCAAAAGGTGCCTGAGATATTTCCCAGTTGAGAAAGGAAATAAATAAGTACTTAATAAATCGATAATAATTAAGTAATTCATTAATTAATTAATTGATTAATCAAAAAATAAAAAATACCGTTTTTGCCAAAGCACATGCTCACTACTATTGTGCCCAAATTTCGTATCAGCCAGACAAACAACAGACATACAAACAAGAAACTGAGTGAAAATTGAGTACTCCCTTTCACCGCGCGTCATCGCCGGGGCCCCTTCGTGCTGCGCCTGGAGATGGAATAGGAAAGGAGCGGTGTACAAAAGTATGGACAATTCCATTTAATTCTCATATCTGCATCTTTCCTCTGACTTCTTCAACAAAATTATTGATGCGATATTACATTGGATTGGCCTGTTAATTGTCAATCCAATTTGTGCAAACAGCTCATGATGCTGGGATATGAGATTCAAATCCTGTGTGCTGTGTTCATTTGTCCATGTGCAAATGTTCTTGTTCTAAATGATTTGTGCACAAGCTATTTAACGAGCCAACCTTCATTGTAGAAAAATAAGCAAACAAAACTCTACCAAAAAGAATACCCTTCAAAACATGGAAAGACAATCTTCCATGGACCTTATCACTTCCTCCATTTCCAAATCCCTTTTTCTTTCATTTGCATGTCCATAATTCCCTAATGATCACACCGTTAGTTTTACTCCATCCCTCCATCTGGCAGCCCTGTCGCTTTGTTCGTTCACAGTCACACACTCTATTCTCCATCTAAGTAAGCAAAAGACATTCCCATCCTTTATCCCTAGTCCCACTGCCATTGATTGTGTGGTCCGGAGTGTGCCCGACGCCCTCCCCAGAAGTTTCTTTGCAAAGCCAGCGGTGTTGATTTAACTCTTTTTGTCATGCCAATTTGTCTCTTTTGTCCCACCATCTTGTTCGCCATGATGGACATCTCCGTTGGTAGCCATGGAGACAGGTGCAAGAAGCATGTAAAGAAGCAAGTACAAGCAAGTAATTTGTGCCATTCTTGAATCAGGTGCAGAAGAAAACAATAATATGAGACAGTGGTGAGCTTTGATTTGAATAAAGGTGGTGAATATTGATGTGGTGGTGAATACGTCAGAAATGTTTCACAACTGTGCTCAAAATGCCTCCTGATCATCACTTTTTAACCAGTTATAAACTGTGCTTCAGAATCAAGGGGATGACTTACGTATGCAAATGATGACACCAGCTACATAGCAAGATTTAAAATGCAATGTTGGATGAAGTTAAGGCCTCCTTAATTAAAATCCATTTGTTACACATTTCTATCGCAGGGAAATTTCCTAGAAGAATGTGACAAAGTGTTTGGGAGAACATAGCAAGGCCAGATTTCTGATGGAGGCATGGGAAGGAGTTGGGGGTGGGGAACAATCTAGATAACAATCATATGGATTAGAGAGAGGAAGATCAATCGGATTAAACAAACTGGATGCGGAATGAAAGCAATGCTGGTTTTGGGTAATTTGGGATAAAAGCTGGGCTGAAATGGAGAAACCAGAGGCAATTGAGTATGACGGAAAGCAGTGGATGTTGAGAGATAATATGGGGGATTCAATCAAGGAAGGATGGAATGCAACTCATTTAAAAAAAAAAAAGGGGGAGAAAGTAAAATTATATCAACAGAATAGAAAGTGTCGATACGAATGAGAATGCATAAGCTAAAAGCAGAAACATTCTAGTCCAAGGGCTTCAATAATACATTTTTAAAAAGGGGTTCAAGCAGTTGGTGCACATCATCCCCCGACCTGCGATATTTTCTACCCCCATTAAACTTACCGAAACCAACCCTCTGACTTATACATCACTGCATTTCCTCCCCTCCTATACCTTTTCCTATTTCCTCATTCAATCCATTGTTTTGGCCAACAGTGACCCCACTACCCCACTGGTCAGTACGTTGCTTTTTCATTCTGTCATCCTGCTCTTCAATGAGCCTAGATCTTGTTGAGAAAATGAAAATAAATAATTAAAATGGCAAGGAACTAGGAAATCATGGAGTAGCAGACACCCAAATACATTTGAAACTATTTTCAAAGTTGGTCTCCTCTAGCAGGGTCTCCTCTAGAACAAAGGCTAACCCCCGCTCTAGCAGGGAACATGGCCTTAAAATGCATGTTGTTGTTGTTGTTGTTGTTTCAAAGTTGGTCTCCAAAGCCAGCTCATGCTGACTGGGCATCATCCATCGTACAAAGTCCTTCCTTGGCAGACCTCAACTCCTATCCCCTCTGGGCTGGCACCCTTGCCTCACATCTTGCTCAGCATGACATTGGAAAACAAGGCCTTGAAGATCATTGAAATATCCCACGATGAAGCTGAGTGTATCGGCCTAACACTTCTCCATCGCAGACAAGTTGGTGGTTTCTCTGTCTTCTTCCACCTCATTTCTGGTCCTACACCCCCTGCTCTTTCTGTGCCTTGTCCGCATCCCACCCTCCCACCCCAGGTTTCTGCAGGGTGCACACGGTCCACCATCAACCCCCTTCTGGTGAAACTACCTAAATCCAGGATCAGTGCTCACCTCCATTTATTTGTTCCTCTTCTTCCCTGTGTGCGGAATCAACTTCCACATCCTCTTCAATTTCATTCTTCCCTCCAGGTCTTCAAGACAGATGTTCACCACCATCCGAGATCGTCTCAAATACAAAACCATGATCTTTTCTACCCTTGTTACTACCCAAATCCATCCTCCTTCCAAATTTCTAGTTTTCCCTCCCGAGAGTTTCCTTCTGTAGCCATCTTGTCCACCCCATGCATCCTGCCCTACCCTCCAATCCAATCCTCCCCAAGTCTGCCTCTATCTTGGCCTTCAACTTTTATGTTCGGTTCCCCCCCCCCCCCCTCCCTCTCTCTACTGTTCCTTTTGTCTTGTTGTGTCCTGATCTGTTTAGTATACTAACACTATGTCTTCCATGAGCCTCAACTATGTATACGAAAAAAACAAGTGGAGCGGCACTCAAAAGAGAGCATACATCCACCTGGCTGTACAGTTTACATTTTGTGTTACCACTACCAGCATCTATCATGATCCAATTCTAGAAGAGTGAGGGACCAAATTCACTTAAGTGCACCAGAAACAGACTTCATCCACCAGAAACAGACTTCTGCATCCACCAGAAACAGACTTCTGCATCCACCAGAAACAGACTTCTGCATCCACCAGAAACAGACTTCTGCATCCACCAGAAACAGACTTCTGCATCCACCAGAAACAGACTTCTGCATCCACCAGAAACAGACTTCTGCATCCACCAGAAACAGACTTCTGCATCCACCAGAAACAGACTTCTGCATCCACCAGAAACAGACTTCTGCATCCACCAGACACAGACTTCTGCATCCACCAGAAACAGACTTCATTCTTCATCCTTTGACATTAAATATATCCTGCAGTATATACTGTAATGTAATTGTTCCAGTTCCATGACGAAATTATCTGCTTGGAGTAAGCCGTATAATTAGCACTACCTGCTAATTATACTGATAACTCCATGCTAATTATACTGTGAACTAGGTAGGGGTGCTGGGATGTGGATATGTCAGAGGCAAATGACCACAACCTGTGTCCAATTTCCTTATCTTCTGCATCTATCTATAATTCCAGCAATCTCTGTGTGTCTGTGTGTCTGTGTGTCTGTGTGTCTGTGTGTCTGTGTGTCTGTGTGTCTGTGTGTTTGTCTGTGACCGCTGTTTCTCGACAACCACGGGTCCGATATACTTGAAACTTGCCAGGTATATTGCTGGGGACCCGAGGATGTGCCTTTTCAAGGTTTGTAATTAATCGGACAAGTACCTACCGAGCTATGTCCAAAAAACGCTTCAACCAATCAGAGAGCAGCGAGCTATCACGTGTGCCGAACCGTTAATGCAATGCAAGCGTTAATGCGTTAATGCAAGGCTTTTCTTTTTTTCCCTCTTCTCTTTCTACTTTTCCTTGCGATTAAATTGCAAACAGCCAAAATACGTTGGCGCTAATTGAATAATTGGCCATTAACACTAAAATAATCGTAACTGCGATATGCCAACTTCCGGACAGTGCAGCCTTCCATGTTGTTGTTGTTTGCAGCAGCTGTTTGCAGCAAGGCAAGGCTTTTCTTTTTTTCCCTCTTCTCTTTCTACTTTTCCTTGCGATTAAATTGCAAAAAGCCAAAATACGTTGGCGATAATTGAATAATTGGGCATTATGTTTTACAACTAATAAAAACGAATTTGCGATTCATTCGCTTTCCTGCGCGTTTGTGTACGCGATGGCGATTTCTTTACCAAACTCCGGAAGCCGTTCGCTTTGGACCGAACCATTGCATGTAAATAGAGGGGGGGGATTGTCACCACTCGCAAGCCGTTCGCTTTGGACCAAACCATTTCATGTAAATAGGGGGGGGGATATAATTTTAGATATATATATAGTACGGGCATGCCCTAGTAATATTAATGTTCACAAAATACAGGTCTAGATTGTCAGTAAGCAATTTCAGTTTTCCAAATGTAAATTTTTTTAAATTAGGTTTTGGTCTTGTATTCCCCACACCTCAACAAATATCCAAACCAAAAAAAGAAAAAGAAACTGTTATGATTAACCTTGATTTTTTTTGTGGCACTCACAATAGCTTCAGAATGTCATTCTATTTTGTATCTGCATTACATAAGCACGGTCATTTTTCCAAGGCAGCTTTGTTGCATTAATTGTTTTTCAGGAAATAAATTTCTACAGATATAATTTTGGAGGCATAATGCAATATTTCCTCCACCACCAGAGGTGGACAGAGGTTATGTTTGTTTGTTTGTCTGTCTGTGAACAGGATATCTCAAAAAATTATGGATGGATTCGGACAAATTTGGTGGACAGTTTGGGTGTGCGACAAGGACAAATAGATTCAATGTTGGTGAACATCCGGAGTGGATATGAGAATTAATATATATATATATATAGTAAGTGATTAAGAGATGGGGCTAAAAATTATATACAGCATGAAATTTCGAAAAAAATTGTGGACAAGTTATGACAAAACTAGGTGGATGAGTTGGGTTGGTGACAAGAACAAGGTGATTACATTTTGGTTCAAGTCCGAATCCAGATCCAGCCTGTCAGTAGGATACAAAACGTGAACTGCTCAGCTTGGTGGAGGTACACGCTCGACTGAGTGATGCGTTCATTGTGTGGTTATTAGAGAAAGCATGCAGCAATCCGAGGATGCAATAACTCACCATGACCCACAGGTTTTGTCGTATTCATTCGATACCAGCCATTCTGATAGCTGTGTAAAACGCATGCCATTCGTTGAAACGTTTTGTCACTGCTCCATCTCAGCTCACCTGGGTGTCATGTAAGAAGCAATTTCAGATTGAAAGTTAATTTACACCATTGTATCAATGTGCTAATCCATGTCACAGAAACCATTGCATATACTTCACTTAACTTATTAGATTATACATCAGCATCTAATGCACACATGAACGGTGGCAGTAAGTGGGGAGGAGGGATCACTCTCTCTCCACCCTTTTTACATGCATAATAAGTATATGACGCATATCACTACTCAAGCTTTATGGGGAAGGCTTAGTGATAAATTTTAAAATCTAGCTGCCAATCCCACACAGAGGGTGGGGAGTACCCTGTTTGGCCCACATGCCCAGAGGGTGGGAGTACCATTATTGGCCCACCTGAAGTGAGCAATGTGCTCCTGCACATTCTTGGAAATACACTTTATAATTGTTCTTTTTGAAAGAAATTTTATTAATCACAACATATCATGTTCCAGAATCATACTTTTGAGAAGGTTCTATTATATTATGAAGAAGATAAAGGAACAACAACAACAACAACATGCATTTTAAGGCCATTTTCCCTGCTAGAGCAGGGGTTAGCCTTGCAGTCCCCATGACAATCTTCTCCATTTTGCCCTATTTTCTGCATCTCTCCTTGTTAACCCCCTTGCCCGCATTTCTTCTTCCAACATCTTTAGCCATGTCTTTCTCGGTCTTCCCCGTCCTCTACTTCCTTCTACATTCATTTCCATCACTCTTCTCAACCAGTCACTTTCATCCTTCCTCAACACATGACCAAACCATCTCAACCTGTTTCTCTTCACAGCACCAATCACAGGCTCTATTCCCATCATCTTTCGCAATTCATCATTTGTCTTCCTCTCTCTCAACGATACTCCGCACATCCGTCGAACCATTCGCATTTCCACCCTTTCCAACTTTCGTTGCTGCTCTACGTTCATTACCCATGTCTCGCTCCCATAAATCATAACACTTCTCACACATGCAGCATACACCTTTCCCTTCAGCTTCAACGACACTCCCCTCCTCATCAGCACGCCACTCAGTCCCCGAAACTTCTTCCATGCACATCTCACTCCAGCAACCGTTGCCGAGTCTGATCCACCTTCTCCATTTAGCATGTCTCCGAGGTAGCAAAATGTTTTCACACCTTCCAGCTTCACGCCGTCTCCAAGATCCAACTCAACATTTCCTCCATCTGCCACTCCCTCTGTGCACACCTTACATTTTAATGTAGCTGCCACACTGGTTAATGACCCTCTCAGACCACTACATTTTTGATGAACCCACTCAGCGCACATTGTACATTGAATTGAGTTCACTCCGACACCCTTCCTGCACACAGCATGTGGCCACTTCCCAGTTCTTTCCACCTCACCACATGCTTTAGCACTTGCCATCACCTTCGTCTTTCCGATATTCACCTTCAGACCTTTTGTCTCCATACATTCCTTCCACTTGTTCATCTTTTCCTTCAGTCCATCCATACTTTGCGCAATCAACACCAGATCATCTGCATACAACAACTCCCATGGTAAACCCTCCTTTACGTTCTGAGCCAGCACCTCCATCACAGCTACAAATAGTAGTGGACTTAGTCCCGACCCCTGATGCACTCCCACCTTCACCTCAAACTCACCACTGTTCCCGTCCTTCGTCCTTACAGCTGTGCGCGCTCTATTGTACATTGCCGTCACTACTCTGATCAACCATTCCTCCACTCCTAACTTCCTCAATGCCCATGTCAATACTTTGCATGGAATCCAATCATATGCTTTCTCCAGATCAACAAACCCAAGAAACAACTTCTTCCTCTTCTCCATGTACTTCTCCTGCAACTGCCTCACAATAAAGAGCGCGTCTGTCGTTCCTCTTCCTGCCATGAATCCAAACTGCATTTCGTCGATCTTCACCTTCTTCCTTATCCTCCTCTCCAACACCCTTTCCAATACCTTCATTCCATGCTCCAATAACTTTATCGCTCGGTACGAGCCACACTCCAGAGGGTCACCTTTCCCCTTGTATAGAGGGACGAGGGTACTCAGTTCCC
Source organism: Myxine glutinosa (assembly GCF_964187855.1). Taxonomy (NCBI): domain Eukaryota; kingdom Metazoa; phylum Chordata; class Myxini; order Myxiniformes; family Myxinidae; genus Myxine; species Myxine glutinosa. The sequence continues at coordinate 121,449,379 of NC_136271.1, read as the reverse complement.
AATCCACTGGAATGCGGCCTTCTTTCACCACCAGATTACAGATCTCTGTCATTCTCTTCACACCCCAACTTCCTGCTGCCTTCAACATATCTCCCACAACTCCCATTGGCCCTCCCGCTTTTCTACTCTTCATTGCTTTTATCGCTTCCTCAACTTCCTTCTCAGTTATCTTCTCTGCCGGTCCTAAAACTGGGTTACTCTCTATGTTGCCATCCCATTCATTCTCTGTATTCAACAGCATTTCCATATATCTTTTCCATCTTCCTTTAATTCCATCTGGGTCCACAACGATTTGTCCCACTTCATCCTTCAAGCAACTCACCCCCATCACATTACACCTCTGTTTCGCTATCTGCTTTGCAATCCTGAATACCGCTCTCTGACCCTCTTCCGAATCCAAGCGTTCTCCGAACATTTTCCGACATGCCTCCTGCGCCTTTGCTACCTCTTTCTTTGCAGCCTTCTTGGCTGCCTTATAACTTTCATGCTCTGCTTTTTCTGCTCCCGTGCCCTTCGCCTTCTGCCACGCCTTGAACTTCTTCCTCTTCTCGTCAATCCTCTTTCCAACTTCATCATCCCACCACCATGTTTCCGAGTGCCTCGGTGGTCCTTTTGTCCATCCAAATACCTCACCAATGGCTCCCAACAGACTATCTTTCATTGACATCCAACCACTTTCAAGCTCAACCACATCATCCTCTACCCTACTCAGCCTCTCTTTTAATGCCTCCCTTACTGTCACCTCTTCCAACCTCCACACCTTCATTCTCGGTTGGTACTTCACCCGCCGAGCTCTCCTCGCACCTTTCACCCTGATGTCGCAGACAACCAAGTGCTGCTGTGAAACAGCCTCCTCCCCTGGGATCACCTTTGTGTCCCAGAGGTGCCCCCTATCTCGCCTACGCACCATCAGGTAGTCAACGGTTGTCGTCGACCCACCTGACGTGTATGTAACAAGCTTATTATCCTCTTTCTGGAACTGAGTATTACAAATCAACAAATCAGCTCCATCAGCAAACTCCAAAATCCTTTCACCTTCTCCATTTCTCACACCATATCCGTAACCCCCATGAACTCCCTTACCTCAAACCCGTCCATACTCCTTCCCACATGTCCATTTAGGTCTCCTCCTACCACAACAACTTCCTCATCTTTCACGTTTTCCATCAGCTTCTCTATCGCACACGAGAACTTGTCCTTCTCTTCATCGCTCCGACCAACCTGCGGAGCATATCCCGCGATGATGTTCAAAGAGCCTTCCAATCATCATATTCACCATCATCAACCTATCACTCACTCTAGTCACACTCACCACACTGTCTACAAACTCCTCAGAAAAGAGGACACCAACACCATTCACGCCCTCCGGGCACCCTTGCCGCACAAACTTGTATTTCTGTCCCTGCCTACCCTTCACCATTCTCACACCACTTCCCTTCCATCTCGTCTCTTGCACACAACATATGTCCACTCTTCTTCTGACCAATACTTCCACCACTTCTCCTGATCTCCCTGTCATTGTCCCTGCATTCCATGTCCCAAACCTCAGAAACAGATCTCCACTTCGGGCTGCACCCTGCCCATATGTAGTTGTAATTGTCATGGTTCTCTTTTTGAGGCAATGTTTTTATGGCCGGATGCCCTTCCTGACGCCAACCCTCTTCGTCGCCTCTTACGACACGCAGGGATACAGTGTACCTAAGAAGATAAAGGAAGATGATTTGTAATACTGGCTACCACTAAAGGTGGTGCTATTTCCGCTGCATGTATATAATGCACAGTACAAACAAAAGCACCCATCCCCAGTGACGGCAAAGCAAGCAAAAGCACCCGTCCCCAGTGACAGAAAAGCAAGCAAAAGCACCCGTCCCCAGTGACAGAAAAGCAAGCAAAAGCACCCGTCCCCAGTGACAGAAAAATCAAGCAAAAGTACCCGTCCCCAGTGACAGCCAAAGTTCCAGTTAATCTACAATTTCATGGATTTAAAAAGGTTAGTTATTTTTTACTCTTGGTTTCACTCAGAGCCAAAGCTCTGATATACTTATACTGCCCACCGGAAGTGGGGGGGGGGGGGTATTTTTTCGTTTGTTTATTTAAAGTCTTATGATTATGTTGGTATGATTCTACATGCTTCTAGCAAGCATTGAAATTGGTTTAAAATACCCTTAGTCGGGGCAGTATACTGTTTATTCTGCCAGGTGAGCACGGGGGTACTGCCCTATGTTGTAGCTTCTGAGAAGAAAACAAACACCAATTTTGGGGGGCATCCCCCTCCTCCCCCCTGGAAACGCCCAAAGGGGCAAAAAATTTTTTAGATCACAATGTTAAATGGAGGATTTTCCTTGAACAAATGTTGCAGTGCAAGGCGATCATTTAATTAAAGACTTTAAATGGAGGATAATGTTATTAACAACGCTGACATGGTTTGTTCAATTTTGTGATAAACCCAAGGTCGTATCTTAACGCACTGTTAAGAGAATGGACTCCATGTTGTATTTATATGTTTAAAATCTATCTCGTTTGGTATCATGCTCTCCTGATTGAATGACAAGCTTTTCCTGAGTGTGGAACTTGTCAAACGCAGGGCGGGAAGCAGCCGCCGGAAACCGGAGACAGCTGAATGTACAGACAGACACCATGGTTTTCATTATATAATAGATTTAACATATATACCATAGGTATCTGCTCCATTATAGATGAGTGTAAATACATATTAAGGCTACGGTATTAATTTCAATCAGGACGTTCAAGATGTAGTACATTCTCCTAGTTAAAGCACATGTTGACGTGGCTTACCTGTGGCATTCACTATTTCATCAAGAGCTGGGCGCAGTGTGGATGGGGCACTGTGCGGTAGCAGGTATGTTAAAAAGTATCTGGAAATACCAAGATTGGGGTGAAAGGCAAAAGCACAAAAAATATCACACAACATCTGCCCCCTGCCATTTATGGAAACATCATTAACCAATTGCAATATCTTCGGAAAGTTTTTCATTTAGAACTCAGCCGAAAATGTAACGTCCCTCTTTTCTTCATGTCACAGTCAATACCAATAATATTTTGGGAAAATGTCCAATTATAGTGCTGGACATAATAAAGCAGACCTAGCAGATCGATTACTTAGTATTGCTTCAGCGCCGAGCAAAGCACCTTACAGTATAGTGACTATTGACTTAATTTCCAATCAGAAATGTGGTAGAAACAGTGGTTCCTTACCTGTGTGCATTGTACAAATTCCGTCGTTCATTGAGGCCTAAACACCGGCCACGGGGTAGACTGCAAGGTAGAGAGAAGTTGTGTGAAGAGAAGTGGAGGGTGCAGTGATGGCTTTCTGTGCAGCGTGGTTCTCCTGCTGTTGCATCGTCCATATCAGAGATCTTGAGCTCTCCATCCCTGAGGACAAACTGCCGTGGGCGGAAGTCCAGCAGTGCCACAGAGCCAAGAGGGGAATGCGCCAAGTACTGCAGTAGGCGGGCGAGGCTCAGACAAATCTAAGGGTTGCAGTTCCATCGGGAAGATACAATGAGATGGTTGTGATCTTGTAAAATGTATCCAAATTTCCACAAGGCTGTGTCACATTTATTCCAGTCTTTCCCTACAAAATAAGCACACAACTGGCCTACCAAGGCCTAGCTTTAAGTACTTGGACACAAATGCCTCCACTCAAAACTACCATAGTAACTCAATGCTAAACATGCAGTGAAACAGTAAAGTTAGCTCAAAGGTAGCTCCTCTAAGCAGTCTACTTTGAGTTTGATTCCCAACAGAATAGGATTCAATTACAAACCATAATTGTAATGCTTCACAAACAGGGCGTTGCATTATATAGAGCACACCTCCTTTGTGAAGGAGAAAGTAAGTCAATCGCCTCATCTAACAGCACTGGCTTTTGGGTCTCAAAGATTCGAAGGAGCCTTTCGAAGAATGCACGTCAGGAATTTTTGTTAACTTCTGCAAGGAGTCCATGAGTAAACTACCCAGCGTATTTCCTGCCGCAAGGGACAGAGCGGGTGATTTGCCAACGAAAGATATCTTCACATCATCTCTTCTCTAATGGACAATATGTTGTGCAATGATGTCAAGATTACGCAGCGTAAATAAAACACTTTTCAACAATAATGGAAATCAAACATCAGGTATCCATCCACCTTCCTGCATGTCCTATTCAATCAGCTTTTGGAACATCATAAAGTTGGATGCACTTCCAGATGCACCTTCCCTACCTCCAGATGGTGTGGCTCAGCACACCCCAAGTTGCTTGGAATTTCGCCCAAACTTTTCGTCAATTGAGGTGTCATAAATATAGTGCCTCAAATGATGAGAATAAATTAAACTGAGTTTTGACTAAACACTTGATCAACAATGAACTATTGATAAACTTAACGGAAACTCAGTATTACATCTTTACTGATCAGGTCATTTTGTAACCTTGAAATTGGAGAAAGATGTTCTGGTATTAAATACAAAACTATAACTAGAACGGGCACTCGGTAGAGCGCATACCTTCGCCGCAACTACTGTTCTGTACTTGGCATGGGAGTGTAGGGAACAGAACAACAAAAATACGATTTTGACCTTTTCGTGACCTTGACCTTGACCTTTGACCCGATTGCTCCCAAAATCTAATCAAATGTGTCCCGTATAATAACCAATCATCCCACCAAATTTCATGCAATTCGGTTGAATACTTTTTGAGTTATGCGAATAACATACACACACACACACACACAGACATACAAATAAATACACAGCGATCAAAACATAACCTTCCGCTTTTGCAAAGGTAATTATACTGAAATTGTAATTAATGTATTATTTGGGCCACAATGAATTATTATTCAATGCCAATGAGATATTGATCCCGAATCAATGGATCAATAAATTTCTCCTCTATAGTGCTTTTCATTTCATTTGCTTTTCAGTTCCTGGTGTGTACCCCGGTTTAGAATAGGTACACCGTATCCCTGTGCACCGTAAGAGGCGACTAAGGGTTGGCGCCAGGAAGGGCATCCGGCCATAAAAACATTGCCTCAACCAGGGAACCATGATTGTCATGGGGCCCGCAAGGCTAACCCCTGCTCTGGCGGGGAAAATGGCCTTAAAAACGATCATTCATCCATTCATTCATTTTCATAGTGCTTTTCATTTGGAACCAAAAACTCAACACACATGAAAACTAGAACGGGCACTCGGTAGAGCGCATACCTTCGCCGCAGCTACTTTTGTTGCCAAAATAAAAGACTACAAGATCTGTGTAGCAAAGCATTTTGGCATTAGTTTCATACAAATTGGACACAAATTGACCGCGCTATGGTAAAAAGACGATTTTGACCTTTTCATGACCTTGACCTTGACCTTTGACCCGATCGATTCCAAAATCTAATCAAATGGTTCCCGGATAATAACCTATCATCCCACCAAATTTCATGCGAATCGGTTGAATACTTTTTGAGTTATGCGAATAACATACACACACACACACACACACAGACATACAAATAAATACACAGCGATCAAAACATAACCTTCCGCTTTTGCGAAGGTAATTAGAACAGCACTTGGTAGAGAGCAAACCTCCGCTAGGCTAAACAGTTTATGTTTTGTATCCACTGATAGGCCGGATCTGGATCCAGACCTGAACCAAAATCAGCTTGTTCCAACTAACTCATCCTAACTAACTCATCCTAACTAACACATCCACCAAGTTTTGTCATAATCCATTCACAACCTTTTGAAACATCAATATATCGTTTTTGTCCCCATCACTCAAAGGTGAAGAATCACTTATTAATTTAAAAAATGATCGTATTTCGATCTTCAGAAAAATCGAATCGATTCCAATTCTCCCTCGTCAGACACACAACCTGTCCACTAAGTTTCATCCGAATCTGCCCATAACCTTTTGAGATATCCTGTTCACAGAAAGACAGCCAGAAAAACAGACAGACAGGGGTGAAAACATAACCTATGCCCACCTTAGGTGGCAGAGGTAAAGAATGAAGAGGGAAGAAGAGTAAAATATTAAGTAAAAGTAGAAAGATGAAATTTTCGGAGATTTGAAAAATATAATTGATGAGGTTGTGCGGATTAAAAAAGGTGTGAAGCTCATTTAATTTCAAGGTTAAAATTGTCACTCCAGTAATCCAGGTTTTTGAGGGGGGTGGTTTCACGAGGAAAGCATTTTCTCCGACAATTTTTTTTATCGTAGGTACCGGTACTACTTGGGTCATGAAGCAAATTCGATTTCCTATTTTGGGATGTGGACAAAAATGTTTGTAAACCACTGTTCTAGGGGTCTAAATAGTATAAAAGGTCTAAAGGGATAAGGGATCTAAAAGGTGTCTGAAGTGTCAAAAGAGTACTTAAGGTAAAAGTGTTTTTCGTGATCTAATGGGTATTAAAGGTTCTTAAAGGTCTGAGGGGATCTTCGAGGTCTTGAGATTAATAAGGGTCTTGAGGTTATTAAGGGTCTTGAGGTTATTAAGGGGCTTGAGGTTATTAAGGGGCTTGAGGTTATTAAGGGTCTTGAGGTTATTAAGGGTCTTGAGGTTATTAAGGGGCTTGAGGTTATTAAGGGTCTTGAGGTTATTAAGGGTCTTGAGGTTATTAAGGGTCTTGAGGTTATTAAGGGGCTTGAGGTTATTAAGGGGCTTGAGGTTATTAAGGGTCTTGAGGTTATTAAGGGGCTTGAGGTTATTAAGGGTCTTGATGTTATTAAGGGTCTTGAGGTTATTAAGGGTCTTGAGGTTATTAAGGGTCTTGAGGTTATTAAGGGTCTTGAGGTTATTAAGGGTCTTGAGGTTATTAAGGGTCTTGAGGTTATTAAGGGTCTTGAGGTTATTAAGGGTTTTCAGGTTATTAAGGGTCTTGAGGTTATTAAGGGTCTTGAGGTTATTAAGGGTCTTGAGGTTATTAAGGGTCTTGAGGTTATTAAGGGTCTTGAGGTTATTAAGGGTCTTGAGGTTATTAAGGGTCTTGAAGTTATTAACGGTCTTGAGGTTATCAAGGGTCTTGAGGTTATCAAGGGTCTTGAGGTTATCAAGGGTCTTGAGGTTATCAAGGGTCTTGAGGTTATCAAGGGTCTTGAGGTTATCAAGGGTCTTGGGGATTTATGGGGTCTTTGGGGTGTCAAGAGGGGTCTGGAATTCGTATGCATGCACGGACGGCTCCTATTATATATAGGAAATACATGACAACATAAAAACTCGGTAAACATACTGGCAAATGGAGTACATAAAGGACCAAACAGTCAGAAATTGCAGTGGTATTAGGGTAGGATGAAATTTCAGGTGGAAGAAATGAGAAATTGAGAAAGTTGGCTACGGGTGGGAGGCGGATGGAAAGAAGTCAGGTATGCAGTTTTGAGGGAAACGTATGTATGAGAATAAAGATTGTATTCAACTTGTGGCTTGATGATGGAGACAGTTCAAAGTGATATAGAGGTTTTAAATACTGAACTGAAATTTTGGAGTTATACATTCTCCAAAACAAAAGTTGGCTCAGTAAACTACGGAAGGATATCATTCCAGATTGTAATGTTTGGAACATTTTCTCGATGTCTCATCTATAAACTGTTTCTCAAACCTGCCAAACACCACCCTGAACACCACCTTTCCACCAGTTGGCACTCCATATATACTCCAATCATGGTTGAAAGGAACATCACATGAGCCAAGAAGGGATTTTGCAATTTTAAGCCACAACACAGCCTTTAACTACATTGGATGACGGGGGTGGGGGGGGGGGGGGCCCTTGAAAATCTCAAGGCTTGATGTTATGAGAAGTGCTTAAAGTGGACAAGGGAACAAAGCACAGTGTGCATTTGATGTTTGTAAGTAGTAAAGGGGGGGGAGGGGAGGGGGGGTTGAAATGCAACTTCAGAGAAGAAAAGGAAAGAGGGTGGATGGAGTTGATAAGGGAAAAAGAGCTTGGAGGAAAATAGTAAGTCGGTGAAAGGGTGATATTGGGAAGTGAAAGGAGGAGTGGGAGCGGGGGTTTGGATGGGGAGAGTTGGGGATTTTCCATCGTTTTAGATACGTAATATATGGATTGAAGGTTTGTCAAAGGATGTAGGTATTTGGGGAAGAGGACAAAGACATGGATTATAGAGAACAAGCTGAAGTACCTGGCATAACGTGGACGTGTGGGGGGCAGAGTGGCAGGGGATGGAGGATGGGAAGGGTGGAGGGGAGGGGAATGGGGGATGTGATGGGGGGAGGGGAGGGGGAGAGGAATGGGAGAGAGGGAGGGTAGAGATATATACGAGTAATATATCTTTTTGGGGGTGGGGGGCTTTTACAGGCCCCTCCGGTGTTTTTTTTGGGGGGGGAGGGGACAAATTTAGGTGTGCATAGAGTGCTTTAACCTCAGAATTGACCAGTTAAAAAAGGAAAATATAATACCCACTGCCACCACCACTAGGTGGTGCTACACGGTACACATTCACATAGATAATTTATACTTGGTCAGGTGAAGAGGAACGGAGAGACGGAATTTAGGTTTTTTTGGGAAATTTAGTCTTTGCTGTGCAGAGGAGTTTTGTCTAATTAGTAACGCATGTCTTCTTCATCACCTATTAAAATTGTGCAAAATGAGTGTTAAACTGCACTGGGTTCGTCGTTGGGACAGGAATTGAACCCAGATTAGACATAGAATTGCTATCTCTCTGACAGCCGATTACACAATCGTTACTATGGTAATCTAAATTCAATCAGTGTGTCAAAAATGAAATATGCTACATGATGATAATTCAAATTGCCTCTATGGTTAACAACGTTCCACATGGTAACAGCTACAAGAATATCACAATCACTGTTTGTTACGAGTTCAGTAAGTTCCAGATCCATGCGTTAATGCGCACCACTGCCTCAACATTCTACATCCGCACCCCTGCCTCCACACTATATCCGCACCACTGCCTCCACACACTACATCTGCACCACTGCCTCCATACACTACATCTGCACCACTGCCTCCACACACTACATCCGCACCACTGCCTCCACACACTACATCCGCACCACTGCCTCCACACACTACATCCGCACCACTGCCTCCACACACTACATCCGCACCACTGCCTCCACACACTACATCCGCCCCACTCCCTCCACACACTACATCCGCACCACTGCCTCCACACACTACATCCGCACCACTGCCTCCACACACTACATCCGCACCACTGCCTCCACACACTATATCCGCACCACTGCCTCCACACACGATATTCGCACCACTGCCTCCACATTCTACATCCGCACCACTCCCTCCACATTCTACATCCGCACCACTCCCTCTACACACTATATCTGCACCACTGCCTCCACATTCTACATCCGCACCACTCCCTCCACATGCTACATCTGCACCACTCCCTCCACACACTACATCCGCACCACTGCCACCATTTGATAAACACTCACCAATGGCACCACTCGCTCTATCCTCATCATTGCCACCTCATCACTGGTCGTGATCCTGTAAAATGCTGTAATATTTTGTTCAAGTACTGCTAAATGGAAGGGTTTTGAAAGTGCCAAAAAGGCGATTTGTGTTCTCCAGTATTCAAGTACGGTAACTATATCATTATTGTGTATTGATATAAAATAAAATATTTTAAAGGTTTTAGAAAACTTTTTTTGGAAGTCATCTTCTACACCACCTTATTTAACCCGTAAAATGTAACCTGGGATTTTGAAGACCCAAAACCACATATTTTCGAAAAAAAAAATTGAACCATTTTTTCTAAAAAATAATAAAAAGTTATCAATTGCAGATTAATCTCGTGTTCGTCTTAAAATACTGCAAAGGTTTTCAATTTTATTTGTACATACTATTATTGCAATAAATGATTCGAACATTTTTTTCTAAAGAAAATTTCCTTCGGGGAGGGGTGGGGTGAGATCCGAAAGACCCGGGGTTGTCCAGATGTTGCTGCGGGATGAAGGTTATCTATTAATGGTTAACACGTTGTATTAGTTATTTGTGCCTGTTGTTTGTGTCCTTTATGACATCTTCAAAAGCAGTACGTTTCCTGTTTGGAATGATTTTCAAATTTGTTTCACCGCCAGATAGGTAGACAGAGTAAGGATATTGTTTCACTCCTCTCTGCGCATGCGCGATCGAGACGAACTCAGAGCCAACGTTTTGATAAGCTCCAGGTTCGTTTTCCAATTCATGTTCAGATTCGTGTTCAAAATATATTATATTGAACTGAAATTAAATTGTTCCTCAATCATTGATGTTTGACCTGACATCATGACTCCACCATTGGATAGGCCTTGACTGCCTGTAGTGAAACGGTCCAACCTATAGACTTAGCGCTCGCCAAGCCAGCTGTTCCTCATCAACCGTTTCCAATGGAGTGCTTGCTCGAGTAACTAAGCCACTTGGCGAGCGATCTACGAGAAACTTGGTAACTGAACACAGCCCTGCAAAACTGGAGGTTCTTGGAAGTATTACGAGGCAATTTGTGTTATATAGTGTTCAAATATATAATTCAATTTAGTTATAGGTTAAAAGATGTTTAAATGCATATAAATAAAAACTAGAACGGCACTCTTTGACGTCACGAACGGCAAGCCTGGTGTTGGCTTAGCGGTTAGGGTGCTGGCTTGAGGATCCGAGGATCCTGGGTTCAAATCCTGGTCAATCGCTGAATTAACACCAGGGGGGTTGACTCGGCCTGTCATCCTTCCGTGGTCATCAAATTGAGTACCAGTTCACTGGTAATTCCCTGTGTGTCGCAAGAGGTTGGTAACAGGGTTGGTGGCAGGTAGAGCATCCGGCCATAAAACATCACTTCAAAAAGGGGGCCGGTGCCAGAAAAAGGCCAACCCCTGCTTTGCAGGGAAAAATGGTGCCGAAAGGTGGTTCTTCTACTCTTTGACGTCACGGCGTCGACAAATATGCCTCCACCCAGATAATTACATCATTACGATACTTGTACCAAGTTTTATTTAAATCCAATCAGCTGTTTATAACTCATCACATTTTTACCTGACATGACCTCCGACCCCAAAATTTAATCAGTTCATGTTTACATCATTATACATACCTGTACCAAGTTTTAATTTAAATCCCTTCAGCTGTTGCCAAGTTATCACATTTTTACCTGACATGACCTCTGATGTTTGGCCTTTGACCTCGGGACCCAGAAATCTAATCTGTTAATCTTTACATCATTATACATAACTTTTTTTTTTCTTCTTTTTTTTTTTTGTATACTGAATCGAGGCTCGTGAAAGAGCTAACATTTATTTCACAAACAAATCAACCAGACAAACAAAATATACAAAAAGAGGGAGCGGAAGACAAGATGGGGAGAGAAGGGGAAGCACACAACCACAACATTTGAGAGCAGGGAGAAGTGTGGGAGGGAGAGGGCTTGGGGGGAGGAGGCGTGGGAAGGGGGGGGGGGGGTAGAGGTATAAAACACAAGGCGACCGAAATTCAAATACCTGTACCAATTTTGAATTATATCACCCCAGCCATTCTCAAGTTATAGACCTACAGTCATGTGAAAAAGTAAATACACCCCATGTAAAGTTTTGACTTTTTCAACATACAGACTTGCATTTAATATGGAATTTTTTTTTTTCTTGACTTGGGTTTACTTTCTTAACTCAGTATATCAATCTGGTGAGTTTCTTTTACACTTTGGTGATTTATTTGTTAAAAGAACCATGTCACTGATTGTCTGTCGCAGCAAGAAGTCAACAACTGGATTATATCACAGGTGGCGTGGCAAAATGTACGGACAGGTGCATTTGACGATTGGCTTCACAATCGGGTATATAAGGGTTGTTGCGTTCTGTATTAGTGGAAAACAACTGCTGCACGTCTCCAAAAGTTATTGCCGCTTCCTCTGGAGATGGTCCGTCAACTCGACAATGCTGTTTGTCATGGAGTGGTGGCTTTACGAAATTACGGCATGAAACAGCGTGCTATTGCTCGGCAGTATGGCATCACTCAAGGTCAGGTGTCAAAGATCCTGAAACGAAATGCTCAGAGGGGTGTCCCTACTCCAATACCGAGGCCAGGACGTCCCCGCAGAACCACCAGGAGGGATGATCGCCAGCTGCACTGGTTAGTCCGCAATGGCCGTACCAAGTCAGCTAATTGGCTTAGGGCTGCCTGGCAGCAACTGACAAATGTGCCTGTATCCAGAAGGCTAGTCAACCAACGACTGGTTCAAGCAGGCTATCCTGCCAGGCATCCCCTGAGAAAGCCACGCCTGACCAGACAACACCGCCAGCGCCGATTGCAGTGGGCCAGAGAGCACCGTCAATGGCAGCCAGGACACTGGAATCACGCGATCTTCAGTGACGAGTCTAGATTTCTGGTCTATCGTCAAGATGGCCGCATCCGAGTCCGCAGACAAGTGCATGAAGCCGACAACAAAGATTGTATAGTGCCAAGAGTCCAAGCTGAAGGTGGTGGGGTGACCGTTTGGGCTGCTTTTCATGCAGGGGGCAAAACTGACCTGGTTGTTCTGAATGGAAACCTGAACCAGTTCAAGTACAGGGCCATTCTGGAAGAAACATTGCTTCCATTTGCTCGTGCAGCCTTTCGAGGAAACTTTGTCTTCCAAGATGACAATGCATGGCCTCATCGTGCTCGCATGATCCAACACTTTCTTGCTGACCGTGGTGTAGAGCATATGGAGTGGCCTGCCATGTCCCCGGATATGAATCCGATAGAGAACTTGTGGGCAGAATTAACGCGTCAAATCGTCCAATTGGACCAGCAGCCGACCTCTGTTGGACCAGCAGCCGACCTCTGTGCGTGAATTGCAGCAGGCTATTGTCACTGCATGGCAAGCGATTCTTGTCCAAACCTTGGCAAATCTCGTGAACAGCATGCCTCAACGTGTACGTGCTCTCCTGAATGCTCGTGGGGGTTACACGAAGTACTGAACTGTAATTTTACTGTCCGTAATCCCAGTCGTAATTTAACTTTTGTTTAAAAAAATTTGGGCTAATGTGCAAAATAAAGAGATACTTCTGGAAAACGTACAAAAGTTTAACACAGTACTGTCCATGAATTGAGTTCGATATCGGTTTACATCACTTTCAGGGATCAATTAATTTTTTTCGAAATGTCAAATGTGGTTTTTGTTTCTTTTAAAGGTCACATTAACAAAATCTAGAATAATTTCAACATTATTCCAATGAACTTTTGGTTCTAAGACATCTTGAAAAGTAAGTTCACCCCCACAAAAAAATATTCCATATTAAATGCCAAGTCTGCATATCAACATACAGCTATTTGATCTTCATTTCAACAATATTGAAAGATAAAGGTGATACAATATAATATTATTATATTGGCATATAATATTGTACTTACTTTTTCCACATGCGAAATTTGCATTTATGTTTATTTAAATTATACAATGGACTACAAAATGTAAATGTTTCATGATATTTGTTATATTATATATCACCTTTATCTATCAATATTGTTGAAATGAAGATCAAATAGCTGTATGTTGAAATATGTTGAAAAAGTCAAAACTTTACATGGGGTGTACTTACTTTTTCACGTAACTGTATTAGACTTTGACCTATGACCCCAAAATATAATCAGCTAATATTTGCATCATTATACATACCTGTACCAAGTTTGAATTAGATCACTGTAGCCGTTATCAAGTTATAGACCTATTACAGACTTTGACATTTGATGTATGACCTCTTGACCGCAAAATCTAATCAGTTTATCTTTACATGATTCTACATAATTATACCAAATTTGATGAGAATCCCATCACTGGTTAACAAGTTATCGCAGTAACAGAATTTTTACCTAACATGACCTCTGACCTTTGCCCTTGTGACACCAAAATCTAATAAGTTCATCTTTACCTCATTATACATACCTGCACCAAGTTTGACTAAGATCCCTTCAGCCGTTCTAAAGTTATCGTGGTAACGAAAACCTATCACGGATGAACGGACAGACGGACAACCTGAAAATATAATGCCTCCGGCGACTTCGTCAGCAGAGGCATAAAAATACGGGTTCCACCGCCATTTTCTCCAGGGTCTATTACATCACCCGATCTAACACATTACATTAGTTATTCGTGCCTGGTGTTTGTGTCCATTATAACATCCTTATGAACAGTAAGTTTCCTGTTTGGAATGATTTTCAATGTTGTTTGACTGCCAGGCAGGCAGACAGGGGCAAGTATTACCTTCCACGTCTCTGCACATGTGCGATCGGGACACATTCAAAGACAAAGTACGGTAAAACGGACAGACAGACATTAAATGGCTGTTATTTGTATCATCGTTGTTAAGACAGCTGTGCGGTTCATGCGGACTCATTGATAAAAGACCCTGCATGCAATCACCAATCCGACAGATTGTACCAATCACCAATCCGACAGATTCTACCAATCACCAATCCGACAGATTCTACCAATCACCAATCCGACAGATTGTACCAATCACCAATCCGACAGATTGTACCAATCACCAATCCGACAGATTCTACCAATCACCAATCCGACAGATTATATCACCAATCCGACAGATTCTACCAATCACCAATCCGACAGATTCTACCAATCCCCAATCCGACAGATTCTACCAATCCCCAATCCGACAGATTCTACCAATCCCCAATCCGACAGATTCTACCAATCCCCAATCCAACAGATTCTACCAATCCCCAATCCGACAGATTCTACCAATCCCCAATCCGACAGATTCTACCAATCACCAATCCGACAGATTCTACCAATCACCAATCCGACAGATTCTACCAATCACCAATCCGACAGATTCTGATTCGACCAATCCGACAGATTCTACCAATCACCAATCCGACAGATTCTGATTCTACCAATCCGACAGATTCTAACAATCAGCATATCCGACAGATTCTAACAATCATCAATCCGACAGATTCTGATTCTACCAATCCCCATATCTGACAGATTCTAACAATCAGCATATCCGACATATTCCACCAATCATCAATCCGACAGATTCTACCAATCACCAATCCAACAGATTCTACAAATCACCAATCCGACAGATTCTACCAATCACCAATCCGACAGATTCTACCAATCACCAATCCGACAAATTCTATCACCAATCCGACAGATTCTACCAATCACCAATCCGACAGATTCTACCAATCCCCGATCCGACAGATTCTACCAATCCCCAATCTGACAGATTCTACCAATCCCCAATCTGACAGATTCTACCAATCCCCAATCCGACAGATTCTACCAATCCCCAATCCGACAGATTCTACCAATCCCCAATCCGACAGATTCTACCAATCCCCAATCCGACAGATTGTACCAATCACCAATCCGACAGATTCTACCAATCACCAATCCGACAGATTCAATCACCAATCCGACAGATTCTACCAATCCCCAATCCGACAGATTCTACCAATCCCCAATCCGACAGATTCTACCAATCCCCAATCCGACAGATTCTACCAATCCCCAATCCGACAGATTCTACCAATCCCCAATCCGACAGATTCTACCAATCCCCAACCGACAGATTCTACCAATCACCAATCCGACAGATTCTACCAATCACCAATCCGACAGATTCCGATTCGACCAATCCGACAGATTCTACCAATCACCAATCCGACAGATTCTGATTCTACCAATCCCCATATCCGACAGATTCTAACAATCAGCATATCCGACAGATTCTACCGATCATCAATCCGACAGATTCTGATTCTACCAATCCGACAGATTCTAACAATCAGCATATCCGACAGATTCTAACAATCAGCATATCCGACAGATTCTACCAATCATCAATCCGACAGATTCTGATTCTACCAATCCCCATATCTGACAGATTCTAACAATCAGCATATCCGACAGATTCTACCAATCATCAATCCGACAGATTCTGATTCTACCAATCCCCATATCTGACAGATTCTAACAATCAGCATATCCGACATATTCTACCAATCATCAATCCGACAGATTCGACCAATCACCAATCCGACAGATTCTACAAATCACCAATCCGACAGATTCTACCAATCACCAATCCGACAGATTCTACCAATCACCAATCCGACAGATTCTACCAATCACCAATCCGACAGATTCTACCAATCACCAATCCGACAGATTCTACCAATCACCAATCCGACAGATTCTACCAATCACCAATCCGACAGATTCTACCAATCACCAATCCGACAGATTCTACCAATCACCAATCCGACAGATTCTACCAATCACCAATCCGACCGATTCTACCAATCACCAATCCGACCGATTCTACCAATCACCAATCCGACCGATTCTACCAATCACCAATCCGACAGATTCTACCAATCACCAATCCGACAGATTCTACCAATCACCAATCCGACAGATTCTACCAATCACCAATCCGACCGATTCTACCAATCACCAATCCGACCGATTCTACCAATCACCAATCCAACCGATTCTACCAATCACCAATCCGACCGATTCTACCAATCACCAATCCGACCGATTCTACTAATCACCAATCCGACCGATTCTACCAATCACCAATCCGACCGATTCTACCAATCACCAATGCGACAGATTCTACCAATCACCAATCCGACAGATTCTACCAATCACCAATCCGACAGATTCTACCAATCACCAATCCGACAGATTCTACCAATCACCAATCCGACCGATTCTACCAATCACCAATCCGACCGATTCTACCAATCACCAATCCGACCGATTCTACCAATCACCAATCCGACCGATTCTACCAATCACCAATCCGACAGATTCTACCAATCACCAATCCGACAGATTCTACCAATCACCAATCCGACCGATTCTACCAATCACCAATCCGACAGATTCTACCAATCACCAATCCGACAGATTCTACCAATCACCAATCCGACAGATTCTACCAATCACCAATCCGACAGATTCTACCAATCACCAATCCGACAGATTCTACCAATCACCAATCCGACAGATTCTACCAATCACCAATCCGACAGATTCTACCAATCACCAATCCAACAGATTCTACCAATCACCAATCCGACCGATTCTACCAATCACCAATCCAACAGATTCTACCAATCACCAATCCGACCGATTCTAGCAATCACCAATCCGACAGATTCTACCAATCACCAATCCGACAGATTCTACCAATCACCAATCCGACCGATTCTACCAATCACCAATCCGACCGATTCTACCAATCACCAATCCGACAGATTCTACCAATCACCAATCCGACAGATTCTACCAATCACCAATCCGACAGATTCTACCAATCACCAATCCGACAGATTCTACCAATCACCAATCCGACCGATTCTACCAATCACCAATCCGACAGATTCTACCAATCACCAATCCGACAGATTCTACCAATCACCAATCCGACAGATTCTACCAATCACCAATCCGACAGATTCTACCAATCACCAATCCGACAGATTCTACCAATCACCAATCCGACAGATTCTACCAATCACCAATCCGACCGATTCTACCAATCACCAATCCGACCGATTCTACTAATCACCAATCCGCCCGATTCTACCAATCACCAATGCGACAGATTCTACCCTGCGAGGAATCAAACCCAGACGAGACATCTCAAACGTAAGTGTGCTACCTCTGCACCATCATGTTTGACATAGGATAAGGTAATTAAATAAAAAGGATATAGATACAAGGCAAACTGAACATACAAACTGACTTGAGAAAAATGTAAATCCTTGAAACATCAAGTGCAGTAATCCACACCGAAGCGGAAGAGCAACATAGATTGTACCCGGAATCTCTCCTCCCAGGATGTTTGTAAGAGCTGGATCATGTCCAGTGGAGATCCAAGTTCTGTAATGGACGTCAGCCTGTCTGCGATGTCGTTGCTCTCTCGTAAACAATGGCCATACAGCTGATGAGGAAGGGGAAACAAAGAGGAAGGATTGAAAAGAGGTAAATGGGGCAGATATAACTCAGAATGATCGATGTGATTATTCCCTTTAACTTTTCAATCGGGAAGGATAAGGGATATGTTCCGATTCTGGTGCAGCTTACTCTGTTGCAGAACATGCTGCTGCCAAATCACTTTCTCGGTAATGGTTACACTGGGTGGTTTGCCATTGCCTTCCCAGCAGTAGTTAGGGCAGGGATTTGGAATTTGTTCATGATGTCGGCGATA